>NC_089505.1:265378970-265693814 GCF_036850995.1 Saccopteryx leptura | reverse complement strand
TTTTGTGCCGAGGAGCATACTGTAGTAAAGTTTCATTCTTTTACATGTGGTTTTCCATTTTTCCCAGCACCATTTATTGAAGAGGCTTTCTTTTCTCTATTTTGTGTTTTTGGCTCCTTTCTCAAAGACAGTTTGTCCATATATATGTGGTTTTATTTCTGGGCTCTCGATTCTGTTGCATTGGTCTATATGTCTGTGTTTCTGCCAGTACCACAATGTTTTAATTATCTGGGCCTTATAGTATAATTTAAAATCAGATTATTTGATACCTCTGGCTTTATTCTTTTTCCTCAGAATTGCTTTGGCTATTTAGGGTTTTCTTTATGGTTCAATACAAACCTGGTAATTTTTTTTCTATTTTCTTTAAAAAATGACATAAGAATTTTGATGTGGATTGGATTAAATTTCTAATTTCTAAATTTCTATGTTGATTCTTTCAATTAATAAACATGAAATATTTTTCCATTTTATTGTGTCTTTTTCAATTTCTTTCAATATTTTGTTGTTTTCGTTATATAGGTCCTTTACATCCTTTGTTAAGTTTATTCATAGATATTTTATTTTTTTCTTGTTGTTGCAATTGTGAAAGGAATTGTTTTATTGAGTTCATTTTCCGATGTTTCATCATTTGCATATAGGAAAACAGTGGGCTTTTGTATATTGATTTTGTATCTTGCCACTTTACTGTATTGGTTTACTGTTTATAGTTTTTTTGGTGGAGTCTTTGGGGTTTTCTATCTACAGGATTATGTTATCTGTAAAAAGTGATAACTTTACTTTTTTTCCCCTAATATGAATGCCTTTTACTTTTTTCTCTTGCCTGATCACTCTGGCTAAAATTTCCGGAACTATACTGAATAAGAGTGGAGAAAATAGGCAGCCTGTGTTGTTTCTGATTCTACAGGAAGAACCTTCATTTTTTTTACCATTTAGTATGATATTAGCTGATGGTTTGTTCTATATAGCCTTCATTGTGTTGAGGAAATTTCTTCTATTCTGATTTTATTGAGGTTTTTTTTTACACCTAAAGGGATGTTGTATCTTATCGAATGCCTTTTCTACATCTATTGATAGGATCATATTATTTTTTTTCTTTGTTTTGTTGATGTGGTATATTATGTTGATCGATTTCCATATGTTGAACCATCCTTGTCTCCCGAAATGAATAACCATAGTGTATTGTTTTTTTAATGTGCTGTTGTATTTGATTTGCTAATATTTTGTTTAGGATTTTTCCATCTGTATTCATTAAAGATATTGGTTTATAGTTTTTTTTTTCTTTTTTTGGTGTGTGTGTGTGTGTGTGTGTATGTGTGTGTGTGGTGCTTGCCAAGTTTTCTTATGAGGGTTATGTTAGCCTCATAAAATGTGTTGAGGAGTATTGTTTCTTCTATTTTTTTAAAGATATTGAGAAAGATAGGTACTAAATTCTCTTTGAGTGTTTGATAGAACACACCAGTGTAGCCATCTGGTCCAAGACTTTTGTTTTTGGGGAGGTTTTTGATAGTCCTTTCTATTTCCTCCCTGCTTATAGGTCTATTTATAAGGTCTACTAGAAAGTTCTGTCCATTTTTGGAATAAAACAAAATACAAATTTTTCTTACCATCAATAAACTTAATTAAATAATATATTTCCACACAATCCTATCTTCTGAATATGGTCCAAAATGGTGTGCTGAGCTGAATTAAGCCTTTCTGCAATCTCCGATGTTGTCAGAAAAGAATCTTGCTCCCACATGGTCTTAACAACATCGTCATCGATCAAAGATGGTCGCCAGAATGTGGCTTATCAGAAAGGTTGAAATCACCTGTTTTGAATTTTTTGAACCATCTTCTGCATGTCCTATCAGAAACTGTACCTTCACCAAGCACTTTTAATAAATTTCTACATGCTTCTGTACCTTCACCAAACACTTTTAATAAATTTCTACATTTCTTCCTTGTTGAAATTCATATACAATACAGTGTCGTAAATAAACTTTATCAGTACCCATGGGTACACTCTCGCTTCACACATAAGACTAATGTGAATCAACTTTGTTTTAGTTAATTTGCTACATCAGTATGTATACATTAAGTGATAAAAATAGAGAGACACACATGCACCAAATAAACTTGTGCTTACTTGTCAAAACTTGTGATAGAAGCGGACAGAACTTTCCGGTAGACCTTAAATATATTTTCCACTTCTTCATGATTAAGTCTAGGAAGATTGTATAGTTCTAGAAATTTACCTATTTTTTTCTAGGTTGTTGAATTTGGTGGCATACAATCTTTTATAATATTCTGCTATGATCCTTTGTATATCTATGATGTCTGTGGTAATTATTTCTTTAATTTAGGATTTTGTTTATATGAGTCTTTTTTCCTTAGTGAATCTAACCAGTGGTTTGTCAATTTTACTGATCATTTCAAAGAACCACCTCTCGTTGTATTAATTTTTTATAGTTTTTTTGTTCTCTCTTTCATTTAGTTTTGCTCTATTTTTTATTATTTTCTTTCTTCTGCTAATATTGGTTTGCCTTTGTTCTTCTTTTTCTAGTTCCTTAAGGTGTGATGTTAGGTTGTTTACTTGTGATCTCTCCTGTTCTTGATATGGGCCTGTAATGATATAAATTTAACTCTTATTACTCCTTTTGCTGCATCCCAGAAATTTTGATGTTTGTGTTATAATTTTCATTTGTCTGTTTATATCTTTTGATATATGCTTTTATTTCTTTTTTGATCCAGTCATTTTTTGGAAGAATGTTGTTTAATTTCCACAATTTTTTAGTTTTTTTTTTCCTGTTTACAGTTGACTTCTAATTTCTAAGCCTTATGATCAGAAAATATGCTTGGTATATTTTCAATCTTCCTGAATTTGTTGCAGTTAGTTTTATGGCCCAACATATGGTTTATTCTTGAGAATGTTCCATGAATACTGTAGAAGAATGTATAATCTGATGTTTTGGGATGAAATGTCCTATAAATGTCTAATCCATTTGGTTCAGAGTATCATCTAAGGCCAATATTTCTTTATTAATTTTCTGTTTTGATGATCTATCTAAAGCTACCAACGTTGTGTTGAAATCTTCAAGTATGATTATGTTTTTGTCTGCTTCTATTTTTAGATTAGTTAGTGGATGTCTTCTATATTTTGGTGCTCCCTAGCTCAGTGCATATATATTAAGAAGTGTTATGTTATCTTGATACAATGTCCCCTTTATCATTATGAAATGTTCATCTTTGTCTCTGGTTATCTGTATTGTCTTGAAGTCAGCATTGTCAGATATGAGTATGGCTATACCTGCTTTTCTTTGGAGAATCATTTTCCAACCTTTCACTTGACTCTACTTTTGTCCTTGAAGCTTAGATGTGTCTCTTGAAGGCAGCATATGGTTGGATTTTGCTTTTCGATCCAGTCTGCTACTCTGTACCTCTTTATTGGTGAGTTCTGTCCATTTACATTGAGGGTAATTATTGACACTTGAGGATTTCCTATAGCCATTTTATGTTTTGTTTTCTGGAAGCTCTGTGTCGTGTTTGGGTCTTCTCTTTTTGTTTCTGTCAGTTATTTTTGTTTGGTGATATTCCATACTTCTCTCCTGTGTCTCCTTTTTTTAAGCTGTGTGTTTCAGTTTGGCTTTCTCATGGGTGGTTACCATTAGGTTATTAAGCAAAAAATGTTCATATGTATGAAAGTCTTTTGTCTTATGAGTGCTTTTGCACTACATCTTCCTTTGCTACTGCAGATCTTTATTCCCTCCCCTTTTATGTTATTGATGTCACAGATTATCCTTGTTCTTACTCTGACTTTGTTGGAGCTTTTACTTGTAGTTATGATTTGTTTTGTTCTTTGTATCTCGTCAAATAACCCCATTGAGTATTTCCTGTAATGGGGGTTTTCTGGTGATAAATTCCCTCTGCTTGTCTGTGTCTGTAAAAGCTTTTATTTGTCCTTCATATTTGAAGGATAAGTTTGATAGATATAGAATTCCTGGCTGGTAGTTTCTGTCTTTCAGTATTTTGAACATTTAGGTTTACTCTCTTCTGGCTTATAGAGTTTCTGCTGAGAAGTCTGATGATAACTTAATGGGCTTTCCTTTATATGTTATGTTCTTTTTTATTCCTAGCTGCCTTGGAGATTCTTTCTTGGCCCTAGTCAGTTAGGTCAGTAGTAGAGCATTGGCCTGGCATGTGGAAGTCCTGGGTTTGATTCCCAGTCAGGGCACTTCCCAGGAGAAGTGCCCATCTGCTTTTCCACTCTTCCCCCTCCCCTTCCTCTCTATCTCTCTCTTCGCCTCCTACAGCCAAAGCTCTATTGCAGCAAAGTTGGCCCGGGTGCTGAGGAAGTAGATTTCTCTAGTTTCACAGAAATCTAAAGAGCCTGTGATGTTGTCCATGGTCAACTGAAAATCCTCACTGCACATACATCTTTAAATGGTCTCCACCTCAGGCTCTAGAATGGCCTTGGCCACAATGAACCAATGCCCCAGATGGGCAGAGCATTTCCCCCTAGTGGTCATGCCAGTGGATCCCAGTCAGGTGCATGCGGGAGTCTGTCTGACTGCCTCCCCACTTCTAACTTTGGAAAAATAAAAAAAAAAGATTATTTCTTTGTCATTGATTTTTGACAACCTGATTACAATGTACCTTGGAGTAAGTCTGTTTGAGTTGCGATATTGCAGCATTCTGTTTGGTTCTTGGATTCAAGTCTCTCTTTCCATAAACTTGGGAAATTCTCATCCATCATTTTTTTGAATAGGTTATTCATTCCCTTCTCCCTCTCATCTTCTTCTGATATACTCATTATTGTTATATTGCTCATTCTGATAAAGTCAGACAATTCTTGTAGAGCTTGCTCAGTTTTTTTTAAAGTCATGAGTCTCTCTTCTCTTCTTCCTATAACATCTCTAGTCATCTGTCTTCAATGTCACTGATTCTTTTCTTTATTAGGCCTGCTCTATTAGCTAAACTTACTATCTCAGTCTTTAATTCATGCATTAAATTCTTCATCTCTGTTTTTAAAGTTTCAATCTCCTTAGTGAGGTATTTGTCTTGTTCATTGATATGTTTTCTGAGCTCATTAAGCTGTCTTTTGGTGTGTTCTCACATCTTGTTGAGTATTTTCAGAACTTCAATTTTGAATTCTCCATCATTTAAATCCAACGTTTTCACATGATTGAGATTTTTTTTTTCTGAAGATTTTTCTTTTCTTTCTGAACTATCTTTCTGCCTTAGGTAGCCATGGTATTTGATTTCTCTTACTTGATGGCATTTGAGAGTAGTATTGTTAAGAACACCCCCCCCCAAAAAAAAAGATAAAAAATGCAATAAAAAAATAAAAATTTAAAAAATTATGACAAAACAAAAAACAGAAAATAGATCAAAAGCAAAAAGAAGAAAAAAACCCACAAAAATAAAAATAAAATATATAAAATTTAAAAAAATATAAAATTCAAAAGAAAAAAGAGTAAAAAATATGAAGAAAAAAGGGGAAAAAGTGGAAATTAAGAATAAATAAATAAATATTTATTTATATATTTGTATTTTTCTGAGGTGAGAAGCAGGGAGGTAGAGAGATAGACTCATGCATGTACCCTACTGGGATCCATCTTGCAAGTCCACTAGGGGGTGGTGCTCTGCCCATCTGGGGCATTGTTCTGTTGCAACCAGAGCCATTCTACTGCCTGAAGTGGAAGCCATGGAGACGTCCTCAGTGCCTGGGTCAACTTTGCTCCAAAGAAGCCTTGGCTGCGGGAGAGTAAGAGAGAGATAGAGAGAAAGGAGAGGGGAAAGGGTGAAGAAGCAGATGGGCACTTGTCCTATGTGCCCTGGCCAAGAATCAAACCTGAGACATCTACACACTGTGCCAATGCTCTTCCACTGGGCCAGCTGTTCAGGGCCAAATTTTTTATTTAGAGACGTTTCTTTCAGTAGGTGTCACTGCATTACAACTTTCAGCTCTGTGAAGTTTCTGGGCTGTCCACTACTGCGATGTGGCTGTCACAATGATGTAGGCAGGGCTGCCGTTCTGTTGGTGGGAGGGGCATGTTGTGAGGGCTTTCTGGCTTTGGCCTCATGGCTTCGACTCTACGGCTTCAGCTCTACAGTTTTATAGCTCTAGCAGTGGTTATTTCAGGCTTCTTGGTGCTCCTTCCCATGTCTCAATAGATCTGGGGACCAGATGTGGAGCACCTCTGTTCTTCAGGGGAGAAAGTAGTTCTGAAGAGCTAGCTGTAGGGTGTGTTTCTGCTGCTTTCCATACCATGAGGTGAGGGAGTCAGTATCTGAGAGGCTGGGGGCCCATTTTATCTTTCTCTGTATCTGCCAAGTGCAGGTTGTAGGTAGACCATGGGAACACTGGCTGTGACCCCACACTGGCCACTTTGGTTTATCTCCCCCTCTGACCCTCTTACCACTCCTCCTGACAGAAGACACCCAGTCACTCTGAGTTTCCCTCTCAGTGCCCCTCAGACAAAATCCGTTGAGCCCAAACTTCTCTCTTCCCCATAGTCCAGCAGAGAAAAAAGATAAAAACAAAACCCCAATCCCTCCAGGTTTATCTCCTCTTCTCTCCAAAGCCCACCACAAATATGTTTTATCTTCTATCTCCCTTTTCACCCTATACTAACTACCATTTAGTGCATGGATTTTTCAGGTCTACCTGCAAGCCCAGCTGGGGTTCTTCACTACATTATGGTTGTTCAATTTGTTGAAATTTAAGTGGAGAGATCAGGATTGTCTCTCACACTGCCATTACTCTGACATCATCCCAACATAAATTTTAAGATGAGATCTGAATTTTATCATCATACATAGCAACATGACTTTGAAAAGGAGAACTTAAGACTATACTTTCAGAGATCATTTCTATAGTTTGAAAAGGAGAACTTAGTGATAGTTTGTTGGGATGATTGGATGTTAAAATTGATGAATTGTAAGGAAGTAAAAATGGAGACAGTTTAAGCGATATAATTTTAGCATTGTTTAAAGAAAGGGCTGTAGCAGATATGAATAAAAATGCTAAAATAATTTATTAGCTTTTACTGTGTTAGAAAGGTTTTGGTTTTATAAATTAACTGGAGAAAATTAAAAGAATGAGATTAAATATGAAAGAGAAGGTACAATCACTGATATGAGTTTACTATATAGGACAAGAAAGAAATCAATGTCATATTTGAATGCATATATATTAAAGAAGAGAAGGTTCAGGGCAAAGAAAGTGAGAATTCAGATATATGATATTACAAAATTGGATATGATTATTTAATGGAGTCCTAACTGATGGGTTCTACTTTTTCTCTAGTAGAAAATAGGAATCAAGATGATCATATAGAGAATGTGTGGTAGAGTTGGAAACAAATTTCTATATAGCAGTTTTAAAATTTTTATTGTAGAAAGTATAAGATTATTATGATTTTATTTCATTGTAGATATACATAGGAAAACAACCACCCAGGAAATTTTTTCTTATTGAATTATAACTTACACACTATCAAATGCATAGATCTTAAGTGTACAGGTTAGACAAGTATAACAAACATCTAGATTAAAATACATAACAATTTTATTATCTTGATAAATTTTCTTAGGTCCCTTTGTAGTCCATCTCCCTGAAACCAGGCAACTAGTGTTTTTATGTTTATCACCATAGTTTAATCTTGTCTGTTTGGTATCACATGGGGAATGTGAAATTATACATATACCATTGTATGAAAGTTCTTTCACTCAGTAAAATATTTTGGAGATGTGTTCATAATGGTGTATGCATGTATCAGCAACTCATTCTTTTTTATTGCTGTCATATGCATATGCCACAATTCATTCATATATCCACCTATTGATAGACATTCTGTTTTAAGTTTGGGCTATTGTGAGTAAAGCTGCTATAGGTATGCCCAAGTCTTTGTGTTACTTGTAAACATTTTTTTGTAAGCTAAACTACATGTTTTATATTGTATATTATCCAAAAATGTTAAATATTAACTGAAAGAATATTTAAGTATTTTAATCCATTTTCTGGATAAAATAATACATTTCTTTTCTCGCTTTTTAATTTTAATTATTTTTCTAATTTATTTTCCATAAATTTCAAAAAACTAGAAATATATGACACTTGAAAAATAAAAAAAATTTGTGTTATAACTTTTAAAATTGGTATATATTACATTTTTCTTATGAGGTATTTTTTTATAGTAGCTTGTGTTTGTTTGTTCCTGCCTCTGACCTCAATTACTGTTATTTTTTAACTAAAGTTTCAATTTATAACTTATTGAGGCCACAGGTTCATGAATAAATCATTTTTACTTTTTTGCATGCTCGTTTTAAAATTATTAATAATATTTGCATTCTACTTTGCAAATTTATTTTCATGTATTTAGAATTAATTCTATTTAAAAGTTTCAGTAGTCACATATTTTCAAACTTAAAATTTTAAAGATCTTTATTTTGACTCTTCATGGTTTAATCTTAGCTTTTTCCCCCCAGGACTAAAAGTTAAAACTTATTTTCTTTGTTGTTATAAATCTGATGATTGTTTTTCTCCTAATGTATAACTACATTAATAACTTGACTGAGTAAAACATTACTTCATTATCATCTTTGACATCCCTGTATTAAAATTTTTCTGTTGAGTTTGTACCAATGTCTTATGGAATTTAGAACTTCAGTGGAGAAAGCTGAAATTAGGCTGATTTTTCTTTCTGTGTTTGCAACTCTTTGATGGGAATATTTTTTCATTTTTGTTTAGCGTTTCTTTTTATTTTAGGAAGTTTTTTACTGGTTTTAAAGTTTAAAACTTTACTAAGCTATGCTGAAGTTCTTTTTCCCCCTTCTATCTTAAATTTTAATACAGGGTCCATTATAATCTTATATATCTAATTTTTCTTTAATCAAGGAAAGATAATATGTTATTTATTTATAAACTGCCAATCACCAGGCTTTATCATGCTACATATGCATTTTCTGTTCTCCATATTAATTTACTTAAATTATCACTTGTTCTGCATTTTAATCTCTACCTTTTTAGAAATTCTCATATTTTTCCTTTATCTCAAATACTTTTCTGCTATTATATTATGGTTCTTAAGTTTATAATTTGTGTTTTTATCCTTAGCTTGTTTTCTTATTTCTGCCAGTTCTCATGTGATCTTTTTATAGAACCCTATTTGTTCATCCCGTGGTTCATAGAATCTATGCTTTTTTAAATTTTACTAAATGCATATATCTAATTTTGAGTCAGAAAGAAATGATTGAGTTAGGACAAAGTCCCATGTGCATGACTTTGCATTTCTTGGACTTTCCTTTATAGATTCTGTAGACAGCCTTCAGTCCCTAGTGCTTAACAAATTTCTACTTAGTTTGTGCCATATGTCCCATTGCCTTTTTACTTTTAATTTTTTTCTCCTCCTAAGTAAGTCCTGATTATTGAGTCTTCTCCAACAATCTTCTACGTATTTTCTTTGTTGTTAGGAAGATAGTAGATAGACAAGAAACGGCACTGTAGGGTTACAAATGCCTGAGTTACCATCTGTTTTCATTTGTGGTTTCTTTGTTTACTAGAATATATGTGAGCTAGAGTTAGTTAATTAACTTCACTGGGTCTCAATTTAACATAATCAATTTTTTTCTAAACAAATATATAAAATTAACAAATCATATATTAAAATAAAAAATAATATACCTATGTTTTAATATATGACCTTATTCATACTTTATAGAGCAACCAAGTTTTTCTTTATCTCACCACTGAATCTTACATACAGCATGTAGAAAGGATTTCCTTATAAAACTTTACTATTTTAGTCCTAGACTTTGATCCAAGAGTAATCAAACTGACAGTAGAAACAATAGCATAATATCAACACAAAAAATTTCAAAACTGCACCAGAACACTAACCAAAGAAGATAAGTTTTGTTACATGTAAACTAGCTTTGTTCCAGAGAGAATTGGTGGCCCAGAGCTCTTTTACTACCCTCTCTGTTACTCTTACTCATTGCCCTCCTTAATTTTATTTTGTCATAGTAATCATTTTAATCTGAAATTGTTATGGTTATGCCTTTTCACACCCATCATGTATCCTCTGATTACACAGGGTAAGCCTTCTAAGAATAAAAAGATTTCTTCCTTCTTGTTCACTATAAAATTCCTAGCACTTAGACCTTGTAAATTTTAAGTGCTCATTACATATTTCTTTAATGTATGAACAGATTTTAGCACATTATTCTTCAGAGATCATACTTGAGAGAATTATCTCAGAATATTATCTTTGTGGTACATGCACATTTTAAAACAATACAACCATTAACTTGATTTATTTTGCCTTTTATCCTCATAAAGATAAAAATAAATAAGTAATCTGAGTAAGTGGAAACATCTAAGTGGTCTAAGTGCATAATGATTATTGAAAATGTTCAATGCTACTGATAGGAGAAAAATCTATTTGAAATAGTAGAGAAGGTCTACTCAGAATTTTAAAAAGGTATTAGTTGAGGCAAAGTTTAACAATGTCAGATCATAAGAATGTCATACATTACAATATGTTTAAAAAGAATTACACATAAAACACACAGATCAGTGGAGGGGAAAGGGATTTTTCTCTCTGCACTTTGTTGTGAATATAATTTGTAGAAATGATAGCTATTGTTAGACCCTGAAGAGCTAAGAACGATGTTTCTGAGTGTAACTTTTATAACACCTATATTATATTAGTGAGTTTCAAATGTTAATGTGTGTATGGACTAAGGGGGATCTTAAAATACTGTTTCTAGTACTGATAGTCTTAGAAGTAGGAGAAGAGCCTGAGAGTGTTCATTTTTAACAAGCTCCTAGGTGATGCCAATTGAACAAAACCTTGTACAGCAAGAACCCATCCTGGAGAGTATATTAGTATCTTTAACAAATATTCTATTTTAATAACTCTGCCACATACTTCTATATGTACATATTAATTGTGCTAAAATCTAGCCTAGTATTGAAAAATTTAGGTTAGTTTATGAATAGAAAGCAGCCCAAATCAAAGACTTCTCCCATTGATACTTGTACTAACTGATGACTGATTGAAAAATAGAGGTCCTTTAGAGGAGCTCAAGTTTTGTTTATTTGATGCAACCATCAAAATGACATGGAAATATCATGGGACTTTGAGTCTCAAAGACTCGACCTGCTGCTGAATATTGTCTAACAATGTAATGATCAAAGTAATTTCAAACACCTATCTAGGAAGTCCAAATGTATTTCTAGTGGAATTGTAAATTGGTAAAACCACTTTTTAAAACAGTTTTGAAATGTTTATCAAGAGCTAGAGATGCATTCCTTTGCCAATTCGGGGGTTCTATTCTCATAAAATAATCATTTTGAATATTTGATTGTTCCATGTATACAAAAGTTTCATAAATGATTACTGAAAATGGGAGAAATTTAATAGTCCACATGTTTAATAATTAAATGTTTAAACTTACTGTGGAATATACTTTCTATTTACTATTATTTGTCCAGTAAAGAACAGACATAATTCAGTGTCTCATCCAATTTCTTCCCATAAACATTTCATTTCTGTGAGGCAAAATGTTTTACCTCTATGCCCTGCATGTTCTTCCAAGCCAGCAAAGATTCTGAGATACCATTAATTATAAAACATACTCCACTGGCAATTCTGAGCCATTTAAATGTGGGGAAAATGTATCTTAAAATTAATGAAGTGATCATAACAGTAAGGTATGTAATTGTTGCAACAATTCAGGTAAGAAAATGCAGTCATTATGGACTCTAGTAGTCAGGTGACACTCCAAAGGGAAAGTAAGCTGTAGGAATAAATTGGAGATCATTTGAAGCAGGTAAAGCAGAATATTAATGAAGGACAGTATGGTTGACCAAGAGGATTAATGGAAGTTTTGGAAGGAAGTTTGAGCTGGAGTAAAAGCCTTCCAGGAGAAGAGAATGTCCATAAATACTTTCTATCAGGCAATCCCAGCACTTAAGCAAGACCTACCCATGGAGAAGAGGTGAAGGAATCATACTTCTCTCTGAATTTTACTAATTAATAAAGAGTAACAGAAAAACAACCAACAGTTTTAATTTATTGAGATTCTACCATATGCCAAGCATTGATTGCCTCTCAATTATTCCTCAAAACAACCTGCAGGACATGTATTATATAACCTGTAATAGATGCTATTGTGTCCTCTGCCTGGGTCTTGAATCAACTAGATCTCCATATTTGCCTTCTCTTTCCTGCTCCATCAATGATCTCAATATCATCTGCAACTTTATTATGTAATGAGACATCTCTGGTCCCTAAAATTGATCTAATAAGCTGGGCCTTTTCAAGCATCATCATACTTCACTCCCTTTAAACCACACTGACTGGTACAATTAGGGAAATAGCATCAAACAGATTCTCTGAGGATTTCAAGCTGGAACAGGGAGACAAAAGCCTTTCCTTCATGACCAACAGAATAAATTGGATGATAAACAGAAAGCTGTGAAAACAGCATGCAAATGGAGCAAAGATTTTGTCACAGGGATACAATTAAATTCATTTGAATTTGAGGTGCAGTATACCTAGATCTTCCCTGATTTCTGTCTTCAAGTGGCTCAGTTATTTTACAATCCTATGATAATATAACTATTCAGCATCACTGAAGGTGCTGTTAAAGAAAGGTGTTAGCAATTCACATTCTGAATGTAAGGTCAATATGATATTTAACAGATAGAATAAATAATCTCATCAAGGTCACTTAGCTAAAGGCAGTGAAACAAAGATTTGAAAGATCTGTTTGATGCCAAAGACTTCTTTCTTTTTTCCTAACATTGCCTAACAAAACTTTCTGTACTATTCAACCTGATAGCCATAAGCTATATGTAGTGACTGAGTACATAGTATGGCCAAATTATTGAGGAACCAAAATTTTATTATTCCATTGTAATTTATTTACATTTAAAATTAAATAGGCATGCCCTGACTGGATAGTTTTTGTTGGTTAGCATCATACTGAAGCACAGAGGTTCCTGGTTCTATACCTGGTCAGGGCATATAACGGAACAGATCTGTGTTTCTGCCTCTTTCTTGCTCTCACCTTTCCTCTCTCTAAAATCAATAAAATAAATTTTAAGATTAAATAGCCACATATGATTAATGGCTACTTATTGGATAGCACATTTCTATGCCATGCAGTCTCCCATCTATTACTAAGTTTCTATGTTCCAGTATACTAGCCACTGTTTGCTGGGTATTACATAAGCTACTTTCTCAAGTAAACCTCCATAATAATTCTCATATTCACATATCATATAAATTATATATATAAAGATATATATATATATATAAATGAATTCTGGTGTCTCCATTATTAGGTGTAAATTCAAATAATAATTATATAATATGTATAATTGTCACATATATGATAGTACTTACAGTTATAATGGTTGACAGAGTAAGGATTCTGAATTAGGATTGCCAGATTTTAAATTTTTGGCTCTTGAAACTACCAGTTTTAATATATAGGATTCCAGACTAAAAGATATTGAGAATCAGTTTAATATCTTCTTACTTGAACTTACTTGAGCTTTAACACTACTATAAATTTCATGTATACCTTCCTTCTGATTAGGTTTGGTAGTAGCTTATGTAAGATAGGATTATTAACCTTTTTGTATTAAAGAAAGTTAATATCTCCAGACCATAATGACATGTACTTTACTTGGCCTCCTTTGATATAAAGTGTGGTTTTATAAAAGGTGTGATATTTATCATGTTGAACACAAGACAACACACAGTATATACAGGATAAACAATACAAATGATAGCCACAACTTGGAGAGAAAAATAGCAATTACATAGTAGGATTAAGAAGAAAGAAAGAAAGAAAGAAAGAAAGAAAGAAAGAAAGAAAGAAAGAAAGAAAGAAAGAAAGAAAGAGAAAAAGAGAAAGGAAAGAAAAGGAAGAGAGAAGGGAAGGGAAGGAAAAGAGAAAAGAAGAGAAGAGAAAAGAAAAGAAAAGAAAAGAGAAGAAAGAAATAAACCAGTACATATTCAAGTTAGAAATGATATTGTTAACAGAAAAGGTGTATGTTTGGCGGCTGGAAGTTGATGTCAATAGAGTTAAAAGTGAGATTAAATGCAAGAAATAGGGCCCTAGCTGATGAGCTCAGTCAGTTAGAGTAGCATCCCAAAACACCAAGGTTGTATAAGTTTGATCCCGTCATGGAACAGTGACCAATGAATGCACAACTAAGTAGAACACCAAATGACTGCTACTCTCTCTCTCACTCCTCTCTCCCCCCATTTTTCCCCCTCCCTGTTCCTTCCCTACTCTCTCCTTCCCTCCCAGGAAGCTGTTATCCTCTTTCCTTCCTCCCTTCCTCCCTTCCCCCGCCTCTCTGTTACTCTAAAACCAATCAAAGCCTTATCCCAAGACAACCTTAAAAGAATTAAGAAGAGGCTATATTATATTGTTTTACCTGTATTTGTAAATACTAATTATTTTTATGTTGAATTAAAATTCAGAAATACATTGGCAGCTTCAACAAGGGAGAGGGTCCAGGTATAATGCAAAAAAAAAAAAAATTGAATTTCAAAAAATCTGTTGAGTCTGACCAGGCGGTGGCGCAGTGGATAGAGCATTGGACTGGGATGTGGAAGACCCAGGTTTGAGACCCCAAGGTCACCAGCTTGAGCAAGGATTCATCTGGTTTGAGCAAAAGCTCACCAGCTTGAGCCCAAGGTCGCTGGCTCCAGCAAGGGGTTACTTGGTCTGCTGAAGGCCCGCGGTCAAAGCACATATGAGAAAGCAATCAATGAACAACTAAGGTGTTGCAACGTGCAACGAAAAACTAATGTTTGATGCTTCTCATCTCTCTGTTCCTGTCTGTCTGTCCCTGTCTATCCCTCTCTCTGACTCTCTCTCTGTCTCTTAAAAAAAAATTCTGTTGAAAGCAGTGCCCACTGGAGAAAATTCAGCATGTTTGTGCATAGATGTAACAAACAGAAATTTATCAGGTATGGAATGTGAGAGATCATTTGATGTTCTAAATGGCCCTATTATCACTGAAGCAAAAATGTAGGTTGAGAGAGCAAATGGTTTGCTTTACCTAATAAAAAGAAATATTCATGCATCTTGATAGATCCTCATCTTTCCCAGTTGTACCCATTTCAGGGGCATTCCACAAAAGAGACACTCAAGCTTGTTCTGTGATATAAAATTCATTGCTAACAAAATGTCATTTCTTACAGTCACAGATGACTTCAGCAAAGACCTGGAACCATTTGATAGAGCTATTGAAACCAAAAATAAGTGGTTTATAAATACAGAGTGATTTCCATAAAATCTAATCCTGAAAGCTTTGGGGGAAATGTGTGAGAAATAAAAATCAGTAACCCCTTGTCATGCTTTCACGTGTGTTGTCAAATCAATTTTGTTATTTAGGCTTAAAATGTTAAGAAATGTTTCTAATATGCGACATATTTTCACTTCTGCAGAGTAGATTTACCTTATTCTAAGCAAGAAACCATACATTGGAACAAGGAAGGACTTTTAGAACAAATGGACAGGTAGACACATAAGAGTCATACCAAACTATTTTATAAACTATTTACATCAGAATTACACACAAGATTTATGTTTTCTCTTTGAAGTTGCTAGATATAATTTCAGAACATTTTATTGCCTTTGTGTTCAGATTCTCCATATTGTAAAGTTATCCTCTTAGTGTTTAAATTGTCATAAATTGAGTATTTAGTATACTTTTAAAGACTTATGGAAATCTCCAGAAGTTTCAGGTTTTATTACATTATCACACATAGAGTAGGTATTTGTGAGTTATGTGTGTATTTCCAGCAGGCTATATAAATATGACATTTCTGGTATATTCTCAGTAAACAATAACTTGCCAGTATTCAAAGAAAATTGTCACTCTTGTGGATCAGTGCATTAAAAATTTAAGTCACTTAGATATTTAAAATATTAGGCTATCCTCCAAGGAGTTGGTAGATGAGAATGATCTAAAAGACTGGGTCTTATTTTTTTTAATCAGTTAATGTTTTTTTTTTAATGTAATATAATTCTTTATTTTAGAGAAAGGATTCTGCAATGTGTATTATCATAGGAGAAGAAAAGACACACATTGATTAGCTAGCTACCCACGACCCAGGAAAGTCTAAAAACATGATTCTGGAGTTAAGCATTGTTTTTTGTGCCTTTATTACAGTAAATGTTAGTAACAATTATAAAGTATTAGTAGAAATTTTAAATAACATAAACACAGGAATCTTTGTAGAAACCATTTCCTCTGTCCTTAGTAATTGGTAAGTATTAATGAAATCATAATAATAACAAAACACATATTTCTGACATGTGTGCCCCACTTGGTCATGGAGGACTTCAGACTTCTCTAAAGTAAATCCTCAGTATTTTGGGGAGGTCAAGGGAAAGGCCACATGTTTTCACAAACAATCCCCACTGCCACTCTGAGACTTGTCATTGTGAATAGCTATTCTTTTCTCTGTATCCATCTATGACACTGGAACCTTTAAGTTGCCAAAGCTACTGAGTGTGCTGATAAGTTTTGTTATTTTGCACCTAAATAAATTTTTAAAGATATATCTTTCTATTCTAAATAAATTTGGCTATTTTAATAAAAAATACATTAATAAAGTTAAATTAATGAATAATTTTATTTATTTTAACTAAAACAAAGATCTATAAATGGTCTGAAGATTTTTACTTTTAACTTAGGGTCTCCAGAGAAATGATAAAATCACATAATCTCAGTAAGATCACATCGATGACAAAGTATAGGGGTGGAGGCCATTAACTTAAGACTAAGCAACTCAAGACAAAGATGTACAATGGCCTTGGCTGGTAAATAATTTGAAAGTAAATTATTTTCCCATATTCAAACACATCAATGTGTTTAACCTATTCCTCTTTACATTTCAGTCAGGATATAACTTAGTGGTTGAAATCACATGTATGATAATTAAGATTTGTCACTTTAAAGTGACTTCAAATGACTTTTTTTTAATTAAAAGCAAGTCATTGAAAACTAACTTACTCATTCAGAAAATGTCTATTATAATTTTGCCATAAGCAATGTAATATGCTGTATATGTTGGAATAACAATAAAGAATCAGGCCCTACACTCAAAAGTTGTACAGTACAACAGAAAACTGAAGACATGTTTAGCATTAAAAAATTATGCCCTAAGAGCTAAGATCACTTCAAAGTTTGTATATTAATGACTGCCTTGTACTGTTTATGGTACGAATGGGGAAAGACCCAGATTAAGGAATCAGTGACACAGAAATGGAGTCACAAATATATATGGTATACATAGGAAAGTTAGTCATTCAATTTTGATACTATAAGTAGTACACAGAAAGTGGGTAGAAATTATTAGAGGAGGGTTAGAATATGGATTCTCAGGCTTTAAGATGAGGAACTCCTTTCTAATTTGATAAGATAATTACATTTTCGAAATAGAAAAATGGTGAAATCTAACATGCACTCAGAAGATAACTCATGGTAATGTTTAAAATGGATTGGAGGGGTTGGGACACGGCCTGGAAGCAACTAGATGAGGCAGAAGGCTGATGCAGTCGTACGGGCAAGCAGGAAGAAAGATAAGAACAAAGAGACTTAAAGAAGGGTCTTCATATGACAAGAATGTGAGGCACCAGCAGTGGACTGCCTGTAAAAAGTATAAGACACAGAGTCAGAGATTAATCTACAGTTTTTAGTTTGGTAATGGGCATGATACGGCTGCCACTGAAAGATACTGAGAGCTCAGAGGAGGAATAAACTCAGAGGTAAGAGGATATCTTAGGCTTTAAAAATATTAAGCATGAGACAGCCATAGATATTTTAATAGGAGGAAGCAAAAAAACCCCCAGAAATATGGACTGGAAACTCCAGTTTGAAACTAGTATTGAAGTCACTGACAACTTTCAGTAAAATGACAGTGAAAGTATATTGATTGCATAGGACATTGTTGTGAAAGAAAGATTGGTAAATGGTGGCAGCAAATGTGTAGATTGATTCCCCAATGATTTTGGCAACTAAGAGAAGAGAGATTGGATGTTGTTTTGAGATACAGGGGCACATAAAGGTATGCTTTAGTGATTGGCGAATTTGAAGTACTACTTCACTGTGGGTTGTTGTAGAGACTCAGTCATTTTTGTAAGGGCAGGAAAACCCTAAGACCAAAATTTGACGTTACTAGAAACAATTCACAAACAAGTATCCTTCATGAATACAATTGTAAAAACCCTTAACAAAACATCAGGTAATATAACCATCAATATATAAAGTACTTTGTGAACATGTGGGATTTATTCCAGGAATGTAAGTTTGGATTCATATCAGAAAATTGATCAATACATTTTTTCTTATTAACAGAAAAAAAGTAAAAACCATATCATCATAATAGATACCTAAAAAGCATGTGATAAAAATTAACAACCATCCTTAAGAAAAACTCTCAGTAAACTAAGAAAAGAGGCAAATTATAATCTTGATAAATGGCATAAAAATAAATCTACCACTAATGTGCTAATGTAGAATTTTCTTCACATTTCCCTTCAGATCAAAAATAAGCCAAACACTATTTGTGTCTCTTCACATCAGTTGTACTTAACATTGTACTTGAGGTCCTAATCAATGCAATACAGCTATAAAGAGAAATTAAAAGGAAAAAAGTAGGAAGGGAGAAGTAAAACTTCTTTATTTTCAGACAATGGGATTTTTGCATAGAATATGCTATGGAATCTGCAAAACTAGAACTAATAGGTGAATTTAGCAATTTACCAGCGGCGAGTAGCTAGAAAATGGAAAAAAAATCCATTTAGAGTAAACAGTATGTTCATCAAAAGAAGAATGGAAAAACAAATTGTGTTATATTCAAAATGTAATGCCACTCAGCAATAAAAAAGAATGAAGTAATGATACATACAACATTGATAAAAATGAAAAACATGTTGAGTAAAAGAAGTAAAAGTTTACATACTATGGATTCTATGTCTGTAAGTTACACAAACACTAATTTATAAGTGATAAACGTCAAGTCATTGGTTGCTTCTGGGAGGTGGTAATAAACTGCAGTGAGGCATACATTAATGTTGTTTGGGCACAGTAATATTTTATACCTTTATTAGGGTGATGTTCACAATAAGGATATAAAATATTTCTATGACCATAGAACATTTATCTATTATCTATCCATCTATCTATCTCAAATCCAAACAAGAATCTTGCTTCATAAAGAATAAATTAATGTAGATAAAATATATTTTTCCAACCCAAATAAGACACATATGCAATGAGGCAAACCACAGAGAATTAAATTCTTATTTTGAATATAGAAATTAAACAAGAAATATTAAACAAGTAAAATTTGGTTCCAGAAAGGAAAAAATTTGTAATTCTTTCCTGGCCCAGTAATGGTATTCACCCAGATTTTATAGACTTGCAATACTTAAAAGTAGAGGCCATTGTATTTCCCAAGTGACTGAATCTGTCACAGGTCACCAGTTAAACAATGTGAGTTTGATATGTTGCTGAGGAAAACAGACAGAGGCCATAAAAACTCAGAGGTGGCAAGTAAATAGGATACAGGAAAAACAACAGAATATGTGCAAACCATTTCTAATTCTTTCTGTCTGAAAATTCAATAGACAGAAAAGACAGTGTCATAGATTCTTGATCATTGGAGCTATTGGAAGGCAAATATATCTCGGTCCAGAAAGAAAGAGTTCATAAATGAGAATTACCAGGACATTTGTGTATTCGGAAGAGGAAAAGGTCCTTCTCAGGAATGAATGTAGGTCAAGGAATATGGATCCCAACCAGCATCACAAAAAAGAGGTTAGTTGTAAAATCACCTTGACTAACTAAAACACAGAGAACTGCATCAAGAAATCCACTGTGTCCTCTCATATGAAGGAAAAGGGTAGCTTAGATATGGCCTCAGGCATCAGGTCAAACTAAAACTGAAGAAAAGTATACTCTATAACCTCCAATGTGGCAAAGGGTTCTGGGTCTGTGGTACTGACTACATTTTCATAAGCCCTTTCACCTGTATCTACAATGGACTCTGTTCATAAGTTCATAATCATGGGTCACATGAAGAGAAATGGACAGGAATTTAAAATTTTTAAAAAGAACTGTAGTCCTTCCTTATTTGTAGTTTCACTTTCTGTAGTTTCAGTTATCTACGGCCATGTACTATTCTGAAAATAGTACATGAAAAATTCCAGAAATAAACAATTCTTCAGTTTTAAAATGTATGTTGTTCTGCAGGAGTGTAATGACATCTCACACCATCCTGCTCAGTCTTGCCCGGGACAGGAAACAACCCTTTGTCTGGCATATTCACATGTCTATGCTACACACCCATTAATCGCTTAACTTAGTAGCCTTCTCAGTAATCAGACTGAGTGGCCATATCACACTGCTTGTGTTTGGTATTTCACTTAATAAAGGCCCAAAATTGTGAGAGTAGTGGGGCTGGCGGTTCAGATATGCCACAGAGAGGCCATAAAGAATTTCCTTTAAATAGAAAGTTGAAAGTGATCGACTGAATAAGGAAAGAACATAAATCATATGCTTATAGCTACAATAAGAACAAATCTTCTCTTTGTGAAATTGCCTAATTTATAAATTAAATTATGTATGTATGTATGTATGTATAGGAAAAACATTTTATAGGAATAGCATTTATGTGGGACTTGGTACTATTGGAATAATCAAGATATGTAGATAGTAACTACCTAAGTCAGATATTTTAAAATTTGGTGTTATTTCCACTCTTTCAAAGTGTAGTAAATATATCAGTTCTAGAAGATGCTCAGAGCATAACATTAGGGTTTGTTTACACAAATCCTAAGTATTTAGGTTGATTTGTTGATTCATTAAGATCTAATTAGGTGAAAATTTATAGTGAAGTTCAATAATGTGTATCTCACAGTCTTATTAAAATCATGTTGTGGCCCTGGCCTTTTGGCTCAGTGGTAGAGCGTTGGCCTTGCTTGTGGAAGTCCTGGGTTCAATTCCCTGTCAGGGTACACAGAAGTGACGATCTACTTCTGCACCCCTCCTCTTCCTCTCTCTCCTCTCCCTCAGCCATGGCTCGAATGGTTCAAGCAAAGTTGACCCCAGGCACTGAGAATGGCTCCATGATTTTGGTCTCAGATGCTAAAATAGCTCAGTTGCTGAGCAATGGAGCAGTAGCCCAGCTGGGCAGAGCATTGCCTGGTAGAGGCTTGCCAGGCAAATCCTGCTTGGGGTGCATGTGGGAGTCTGTCTCTGCAAACCTGCCTCTCCTGAAAAAAAAATCAAAAAACATGTTGTTCATCAAGTTTATTTTTGCATTTTACCTTTCTTGATATAAACAGTATTTGGTGAGGGCTTCAGCCCTGGTAAATCTATTTGCCATAAATGTCTGAAAGTCAAAACAGAAAAATACAGATGTACTTAAATTTTTATGCAGCATTTGTCATATGTAGTATACAAATGTAATTATTTTAATTAATTATTTTTAATGCTGATGATTAAGTGAAGGAGTCATATAATTCAACTCAAAATATGAATAAATGAAATTGTTTTACATTTATGTTTTTAGGAGTTTAGTGTCTTAAGTATCCATATAAAACATTTTAGATGATTTATACATAATTAGAAGTTTGCAAAATACCTTTATTATAACAGATCAAATACTTTTCTAGATTGTTCCATTAAATATTTGAATATTACATACGGAGATTATCATCCTTTACACCAGGGGAAACTGAGAAGGAGGAACTCTTCTAAGAAAATCTAACTAATCTTTGCAGGACTATAAACAAGAACATGGTATAGGGACCTTCAATGTAGGAAGTTTGCTTAAGATAACAGTGTCTGAGTCTAAATACTGATTCTCATCATGTTATGGTTTTAAAAAAATCATAGAAAACCAATTACTTGTGTTATATTCTTTACTCTAATTTCACTTTTTTTTTGTATTTTTCCAAAGTTAGAAGTGGGGAGGCAGTCAGACAGACTCCCACATGCACCTGATCGGGATTCAACCAGCATGCCCACCAGGGGACAATGCTCAGCCACTCTAGGGGCATCGCTCCATTGCAACCAGAGCCATTCTAGTGTCTGAGGTGGAGGATGGAGCCATCCTCAGCACCCAGGCCAACTTTGCTCCAGTGGAGCCTTGGCTGCAGGAGGGGAAGAGAGAGAGATATAGAAAGGAGAGGGGGAAGGGTGGAGAAGCAGATGGACTCTTCTCCTGTGTGCCCTGGCTGGGAATTGAACCAGGATTTCCATACACTGGGCCGACACTCTACCACTGACTGAGCCAACTGGCCAGGGACCTTATTTCACTATTTATATGTCTAGTATCTAACATAGATTTGCTCCCTTAAAAAACTCCCACAAAAAAATTATATGTATCTCTTAGTATTATTTGGTGATACTATCTATAATTTTCTCTTCATGATGGTAATTTGATTATTCTACATATATACTTAACATCAGTAATTCCTCTGTAGTAGTATGTGTTCTTTATATCTGAGAAGCTCTGGTGTGTTATTGAAGAAACTAAATGAAGTCAATAGAGATTAAAAACAACAACAACACACTAATTGGGGATTTATACTAGGCTAATCCTATTTGCTTCCATCATGTGTGTTGTTGGTTTGTTTAGTTTAATTTTTTACTCTCACCCTTTCACCCACAAAGGGTAAATATGTTGATTATTCAATTTATGCAATTTTGTTTAACAGACCTTTTATTATTTTCTTAAATATACTTCCAGAACAGATTTCCAATGCATAATTTCTATTTTGGAGCACATACTGATCATATAATTAAAGAAATGTAATCAATTTATAATAATCTCTCACTCTCCCTCCATTGTCTTTTTCCTCTCTTTTTCACTCAATACTAAGAAAATTGATAAATTTTTAATTGAATTTATCTCGTACAAACCAGACCAAATATATATATATTTTTTTTTTTTTTAATTTTTTTGTTGTTGTATTTTTCTGAAGCTGGAAAGGGGGAGGCAGTCAGACAGACTCCCGCTTGTGCCCGACCGGGATCCACCGGGCGGTGATGCTCTGCCCATCAGGGGCATCGCTCTGATGCGACCAGAGCCACTCTAGTGCCTGAAGCAGAGGCCACGGAGCCATCCCCAGTGCCCAGGCCATCTTTGCTCCAATGGAGCCTTGGCTGTGGGAGAGGAAAAGAGAGACAGAGAGGAAGGAGAAGGGGAGGGGTAGAAAAGCAGATGGGCGCCTCTCCTGTGTGCCCTGGCCAGGAATCGAACCCAGGACTTCTGCACGCCAGGCCGATGCTCTACCACTGAGCCAGCCGACCAGGGCCCAGACCTAATATTTTTGAAAGAAACTTAAGGTAACAACTAACTTCTCTGATAACTAAAACAATTTGAAAATAAAAGTCTTATTCTCACAATTTATTAAAAGTAAAAGACTGATAAAAGAAAAATTCAAGAATTAGCATCATTTGGTTAATCTTTTTTACTTATATCTCTGCTACCACTTTCATCTGTGTTGTTGGAGTATTGAAAGACAAATATCAGATATATATCATTTCAGTCATGAATATCTCTATAAATATATAATGGATATAATGGATAGATAAGGGTCTCTTAAATTATAACCAAAATGCTATATTACATTTCACAAATTATTAATAAATCTTAATAATATCTAATACTACTCATATTAAAATTCATTCAATATCTCAAAGTATATTTTTATACTTAATTTGTTGAAATTGAGCTGCATACAAGGTCCATTTGACAAATGCAAATTCATTTCATGTTAAAACTAAAACCTTATTTAAACGGAGTCCTTTTTGACCTATAAAATATTTTGCTTGGGTTTTCAGTTTCTCAACTGCTAAGACACTTGATTAGATTAGATACTTTTGGAGGGGGTGGCAATATTTCTTTATAACTGGTGTATTCCATTTTGCATCAAATCATATTCATAATGTCTGCTTGTTCCTTATAATTGTGAAGTTAAAATATATAAGTAGATTCAGGTGTTTTCAGACTCATTCATCCATTGTAAAGTTTTCCATTAATATTTCACCTAATTGTTTTAGCATTCATTGATAACAATTGCCTAGATTTATTACTTGTAAGTAGTTACGAATAATAATTTCTTAACTTTACAATTCATTCCACAACTGTTAGATGCATTATCTGAAAAGAGACATGGAATGACTTTTCACCATCAAATATTTGATGCTCTGAAATACAGTTTGTCTGGTAAAAGAGATAATTACATACTTCTTTCCCTTTATTTATTAATTTAAAAAATAAATGGTTCTTTAGAAACCTCTATAGTTGACTAATAAATATATTTTAGTATCATTATGAATGAGCACAATTTTATGTATTTGAAGTGTTTGGGTTTATTGTCCTTATTTTTTCACATACAACTATGACCAGTGAAAGGCCTTTCAGGTTGACCCCTGTTTCCTATTATTTTTTGTAATTTTTAATGTTTTTGACAATCTTTTTCCCCCAGCTTTATCGAGGATAAATTAATGAATAAAATAATACGATATTTAAAATATACTTAATGTTGATTTGATATACAAATATAGTGAAAAAATTTTCCCCATCACACTAATATTAGTTAATATATCCACATACATATTTACCTTTATTTTTTTTTTTTTTAGTGAGAACATTTAAAATGTATACCCATAGGAAATTTTAATTATTCAATAAAGTGTTGTCAACTGTAGTCATTGCAGACCATGTGGTCCAAACCCTTTGCTCCTTGGAGAAAAGCTGGGAGTTGGAGATTTCCTCCTGATTGAATAGCACTGTGTTGGAGGTGGGATTTATGAGTGTATCTCAGTCTTCCCTACCCATTTTGATATGAATATTTTCTCATTCACTTGATGTAAAGAAGTAACTCTGCCAGTTCTTGGATTTCTTTTGGAGGTAATTTTCCTGTTTTATTATGTTTATATATCACTGAATTTATAGGCTCATGAGATATATTATCCTATAATATTGCTTTCTTGTACTTTTCTTGTGACCTCTGTTGTCAGAATTGTGTGCTCCATAATTTGAGTTGGACAGTGGCCTTGTATTTTCATTTTTGGATAAATGAGTATAATATTGATATTATTTCTCCCTTTAATACTTAAAAGAATTCATCCGTTAATGCATTGGGGGGTCAGGTAGGAAATTCTTTCTTTTTCTTTTCTGCCTTTGTATCCTTTTTTTGGAAATTTTTGGAATATAGATTCAGTTCCATTAATAGTTCTTGAATTATTCAGCTTTCATTAAAATTTTTGGCGATAGAATTCAATGCCTGCGACTATATAAAACCAGATGAAAACTGTCTCAATTCTCTTTTTAAATTAAGAAAATGCTATTTTTGTTTACATATAAGAAATATTGAAAGATATATTTTAAATGATTACAATTTTTAACTCCTGGTAAAATGGTTCAGTAACTACTTATTTTTATCTGTATATATTTTTTCCTTTTTTATTGTTTTTTAATTTATTGATATCTATATATTCTTATGTATTATTTGATTTAGTTTACACAAAAGTACATATACAGTTTTAAAAGCAGTAATATTTATCTTTTAAAATTTTCACAAGAAAAAGTTGTAAGGTATTTTTCCCTGCGGAGGAAGAAGGAAGGGGGGAAAGAGTAGAAGGAGGAGTTCAAGTTCCGGCACCAAAATGTAAGGTCTTTTTCCCCACCGAGAAGGAAGGAAGGGGCTGGAGCCACAAAGTGTGGAATAATGAAAGGCTTTATTGAGTACAGAGTGCTTCCCACCCAACGAGGTTCCCTAGCCCTGGGGACAGAGGCTAACGCAAGAGGTGACTCCTGTGAGAGATATTTAAAGAGTTCCTAGGGTGGTTGAACTAATATGACGTGGTGAAATTTCACTGGCTGGCAGGCAATCGCTCTTTTCCAAAGGGCTCCTGGGAAGTTTCTTTTGGCATGATTGGTTGTGGGTGGTCCCAGCCAAAGTTCGTGGGCCTGACCTTTCTCCATTATCCACTGACCTTACAAAAGTTAGAAATACTTATGTTACTTTTACTCAGGCACTTGAATTAGATTCCTATTTTAATAAATAACATAGCAGAAAAATAGAATAAAGCTTAGTATTAATAGCAGTTAAAATAGTTTATGTTTTTCATCACAGACCATTAATATAAGCCCCTTGGAAATAGAAATCATTTCAACCTTAAATAGCAGTATAACTGTGTCGGCAATTTCTATGATATTTATTACTTTAATAAATCTAAATAATTATCTTGATCCCTCAAATCATGTGTAGAAATGCCAAATTTTGATGGCAAATGCATTTTTTTTACTTTATTTTTACCTTCCTGCTTGGAGGCAAAATTTAAAAAACAGATTTATAAGAACTCTTCCTGAGAAAATGGAATAAGAACATAAATCCCTACCCCCTACTAAACCAGAGATTGAGGCAATATTTCAGTTATTCTTAAGCATGTGTACCTAACAGAAACAACTGTTTAGACCATTAAAATTTAAAAGTGTATTCATTAAAATTTTTATTTAGCAGTTCTAAGGAAAAGGTCCTAGAATCTATGGTTCTCAAGATCTCTGTAGTTGATTCTGATATCTAATTGAATATTAAAACTATTATTACCCCATTTATTATTTCTGCTCTGAAAAATATACAGAGATCATAATTCTGTGTTGTAGGTGCTTTCCCGTGCATTTTAGGTTGTGTAGCAGCATTACTGGCCTTTAACCACTGAATTCGGGTAGTTCATTCCACACCAGCTGTGGCAACCGAAATGTTTCCAAACATTACCAAATTGCCCCATTCAGAGCACTATGTTAAAGCAACTGCTCTTCCTAGGAAATAAAGACAGAAGCTCTGCAATCAGTGACAATGGACAATCATCAGGTAAATAAAATAATGAAACCCAGGAGCTGAACAGTGAATGTATAGAAGGTGCATAGCCCCTTATAGTCAGCAGGTCTGCCCCCCAACCAGACTGTCAACGTCCACAGGCTAAATCCTAACCCTTTTTATATTAACTCTTTTTATGCCTCCAGACTTCATATGTTTTTTGGTTATTTACTTCTATATAATTTTTAGTTTTTCTTTCTTTTATGGGGAGGTGGAGGATCTACTGTATATTTATATTAAAATTGACAGTTGAAAATAATATGGATTCATTTAAAATTTATTTTGGTCAATTAATTTTTGTTGAACGCTTATGTGCAAAGTACTCATTTAACTAATAAACTGTTAACATCAGTGTTACAAATATAAAGTCTTTTTATATATCACTGTTCAAAATAAATATTTTTTGTGGTATGTATGCACACACACAAAAAGAGATGTACTTTCAATTTAAGATTTTTAATTTTCAAAATATCTTCTTCAAAACAAGGAAATAAATTCTGTCAATGCTATTTCCAATGCATTAACTATTTCAATGTTTATTAGAATCTAATTTGAAGATTATATGCTGCAAGCTGGACTCATGTGAAAGTAAACATTGACCTCAAGGGGATGTCTACATTGATAAATGTGTCTTCATGTAATTAATTGCAATGTAAGCTACACACATGTATATAAAAAGTTAAATGACAAGAATGAGAGGAATTTTTTTATGGGAGAAGGTATGTTGTCATGGATTCAACTTCTCTTGATTTTCAAAGCAGGGCTTGTTTGCTCTAAAATTCTCATCAAGTTCAGCCAGTAAATAGTTCTGCTGAGGTGGCTGAACTTTTCTTCTTTTGATAGGAAAGTCTACAGATTGAAAACACTCAGGAGATATGCCTTCCAATTCAAACATTTTATCCTCAAGTGTTTTTTATTTGTTTTTTTGTTTTTTTTGATTCTCAGAAAAATGTCTCTTGGCACTGGGCCACCTCTCTGCAATCTCAAGTGAGCCTCCGTATTTTGTTTTTTCATCTACAGTCTGATTACCATAGTCTCAGAGCTTGCATCTCAGTTTGACCTTAAATTCCTTCAGGTGGAGTCTGTTGTCCATATGTGTTCACAACTTGAAGAATTTTACATGACTTCTAAATCCAGGGTAAGGGTTGAAAACGGTATCAGTTCTGGCACAACCATTTTATTGATTATAATAAATAATGCAAAATTCTCTGACATTAGTTTCATTGATTTCAGCTTTCTTTCTTTCAATAACTGCAGATATCTGTCAGTTTCTGCTTTTCTAGCCTTTATTTGAACTATTGCTGGGTCAAAATGGACCTATGTTTTTTCACATCTCCTAAATCATAATCTCTACATTACTTCCTCTTGTGGTTGCCAGTGAGAAATGTGTTATTTACTTCATGCTTCTCCCATGTTTCTGCTTTGCCTATCTCTTTAACATGAGCTGGATTCTCCTCTTTAACTAGGGGCTAAAGTTTTGCTTAAAAAGAATATAAATATAAAACAGGTTCTTCAAGTGCACTAAAGAACAAAGCAGGCTAGGATGCCGGGTGTCTCTAGGGCTTGTTCCAATCGACTGTAATATTCATTGCATCTTCTCTGAGGTTGTGTGCAGCCAGGGTATGCAGCGAGTAAAAGATTTCAAAGAGTACCTTTTGGGTGAGATTTGTTAGGGCAAAATGTATCCTCAGGGCTCAAAACAGCCCCCTCCCAACCCTTCTGCAGTCAGTAGTGATGAACTATACTTAACCTATAAGTTGATCAAAGAAGAGCCCATTGCCAGTGGAGGCAAGAGGCAAAACTGCAGAAAGAGCCCATTACCAACGAAGGCAGGAACTTAAACAGAAGAATACCACAAGCCCAGGCCAGATGCCTGGTAATCAGCATCAACAAAAACTGCCAGAAGGAGACGGCAAAGTATAAAACAATATGTGACTGTATCTCCTCAATAATATGATACTTCAGTTCCTCAAGTTTGACATACTTTTCCAGACCTCAAGAATCCCGCATATTTAGTACAAGTCCTCACAGTTGGTATGGTGACTTCTTTAAATTAAATTAACATTTGTTAAGTAGACCCTGGGGTTTCAGACAGCGAATCAATCTTCCAGAAAAAAAAAAAAAAAAAAAGACCACAAAGAAATTGAAACAGAGAAATCTGTTACTCACAGGGCCTGGAAGAGGTCCCTGGCATGCCCGGTGGGGAGGTCAAAGCAGAGTGCAGGCAGATGGAACAGTAGCAGGATGGAGCATATTCCTTTATTAGGGTTCATTGGTGGAATTATTTGACGTTCTCATAGTAAATCTGGAACGGTCAGTTTAAACCCAAAAGAGTGGGGTTTTGCTAAGCTCTGCTGGAATCTCATTTAAAGAGCCCTGGGAGGCTGAGGACAGTGCTCATCACAAGGGCAGTTGGGAGAGTTCTGTTAAAAATTTACTTTTGCCTGTGACTCTGCAGACTGTTATCTGGAGCATCATCTCATGGGAGGGGCCAGTGTCAGTTCAAAGCCTCAGTAGGACATTCCTACTCAATGGATGTCAGGGCAGCATATTATTGGGTAATTTAGCTAAACTTGCAGTAGTTGGTGATTTTGAAGGCTCATCTCAGCTCCATGTATGTTTCCTAGGCACTTTGAAATATGAACAAGATTCACAAGCTCCTTCACTATGGGATCTAAAGAAATTATGTTTTAAGGCTTGTCCAGGACTGCTACTAAGGAAGCCTCTAGATAGGAGAATCTGTCCATGACTTGTAAGCATAGCTTTGGGAAGTTGTTAGAAATTGAAATATCATCCACAAATCTTATTTGGGAACTTAAAATTGGTTCTGGGTAAATGGTAGATAATGTGTTGATTTATTGGTTAAGATGTTAATAATAAGCACACCTGCCTTTATTTGAAGTGAATAAAGATCATAGAAAAAGGACCCTTAAAGCCATTCTTTCCTGTGGAATCTAGTGTACAGTCACAAAAATCCAATGACCCAATAAACACCCTCACAATTGACAAGGAAGGTGCAGGAGACATATGTCCATTTTATTGCTGGATACACCTGTTCAGAATGGGTAAACAGCAAAGGGGAAGATTTAATATTGTTTTCTTGCAAGGTTTATAATCATCAAGTTACCTAGAACACTTAGTACTGAAAAAATGCTTATGAGGCCCTGGCTGGTTGGCTCAGTGGTAGAGCGTTGGCCTGGCGTGCAGGAGTCCCAGGTTCAATTCCTGGCCAGGGAATACAGGAGAAGCGCCCATCTGCTTCTTCACCCCTCCCTCTCTCCTTCATCTCTGTCTCTCTCTTCCCCTCCCACAGCCAAGGCTCCATTAGAGCAAAGTTGGCCCGGATGCTGAGGATGGCTCTGTGGCCTCTGCCTCAGGTGCTAGAATGGCTCTGGTTGTGGCAGAGTGACGCCCCAGATGGGCAGAGCATCGCCCCCTGGTGGGCATGCCAGGTGGATCCCGGTCGGGAGCATGCGGGAATCTGTTTGACTGCCTCCTCGTTTCCAACTTCAGAAAAATACAAAAGGAAAAAAAAAAAAAAAAGAAAAAAATTACTTATGAGGCCAGAAAGCCATCTGCCTTTCTGTGCTCAAACCCTGGGAAGATACTACTAATCCTGATCCTGCTTATTACGTATTATCCACACCAGGCATCCCATGACAATTTCAGCGAGTGAGTCTTTTACAACAACCCAACAACCGTTACTGATACAGCCTTATTGTTTGCCTGGGGAGAATTGGGAGAGGGATACTAAAACTTACTGGGGTTCTTCTTTTCCCTCAAAAGCACTAGCTATGATGGCTAAGCTTTTGAGATTGATTTTATTTTAAAGTCTCATAAAAAACAGTGTTCCATATACTTTATTGATTTAGAAAGATGCTGCCAGGAATAAAATCTGGAGTGATTGTTCCTAGGATTCTGTAAACTATAAGCTAAAACCAGATATAACTTGGTGCTTCAGGAACACTGACAGCAATGGTTGTTTTGTTGGCATTGGCCCTTCTTGAAAACCCATGAGCAGGACGTATGTAGGAGATACAAAGATACCTGTGACACACATCATATAAATGAGGGTGATGCAGGGACATATGGACTTAATTGGGATGTTTTTAGCCAATCTCTTTGGACCACCCTCTATGATTCAGAAGTCATGTTTATTTTGGGAGTCAGCTGTCCTTTAAGGACTATTCATAACTGTTTTGATAGTAGGAAGATTATAACTTCTGTAGTGATTCAGGTCACTGGTTAGAGAGAATTGATTGACACCAGAAAAATGTGTAATGTGGATGGTGAGCTACACGTCATAGTAATAAATCAGCCCTCGTGTTTTGTATGTGTAACATCACAATTCCAAGAAATTGAAGCATACCCCTAACCCAGAGCCATAGAAGGGTACCAGAACTTGAGCCTTTTACCAAATCCTGCAATAACCATAATATAAATAGAAAAATATTGATTGACTCTACAGCTAGAAAATACAGGGTGGGACAAAAGTATGTTTACAGTCATGAGTACATCAAACACAGTTTATTCTTGTATTATTATTTATTAATTATTGTATTATTTTTCATACAAACAACTATAAACCTATTATTCTCTCACCCTATATATAAAAGGAGAAAAGTGAAGACAGCTAATATATAAAAGTATTTTACTTCTTCAGCAAGAAAGAGTACATGGAGATGCATCTTACTAATATACTATTTGCCAAATTGTGAGATAATAGTTGCTTGCAATTTACCTGGAACAATCTGAGAAAAACTAATTAGTTTCTCAAGTCTGGCACATATTACAATGCCTTCCTTCCTTAAGGGTCAAACACACCCCTTATGTATATATTATATTAGCCTGTGCCTGAATGAATAGTGTATATGAATTGAAAAATGTCACAGCCAATATCATTGTTTCTTGTATCAGACATTACAAAATGTATTTTGGATGAGTAAAACTTATAATATACCAATAATATTATCTATTGATTATGAGGATTTAATATAAAGCATATGAAAACTTGTTCACATCTTTGAAAAGAAGTTGTTAAGATTAAAATGTATTTTCTTATATAAATTTCAGTGTGTTAGGTAATTAAAGTCAAACATATGATTTATGATATAGCCACTATTTTTTAAATATATTTCAACTATATGGCAAGGTGCTTGAGAAAATGCATCAAGGCAATGATGGTGTGAGCAATGTTCTGCTCCAAAACTGCATGGACTCTGCTGTATCATAGATAATAGTGGGAAAATATGTGTCTTTTTAGGGAGAAATGTACAATATCTAGACAATTTTCAAAACTTAGAGTATATATATCTATAAGGCAGTGAATAATTTTCATCAAACACAGATGAACCCTGAATATGTGGTTCTTAGTGGGAAAAGAGCCAGGAGCCCATTATTGTCATAGTAAGATTGTATGTGTGCACACATGGGTGAGAATAAAATTGCATTGAATTGTTAAAAAGTGTATGTTTTGGCCCTGGCCGGTTGGCTCAGTGGTAGAGCGTCGGCCTGGCGTGCGGGGGACCTGGGTTCGATTCCCGGCCAGGGCACATAGGAGAAGCGCCCATTTGCTTCTCCACCCCCCCCTTCCTCTCTGTCTCTCTCTTCCCCTCCCGGAGCCAAGGCTTCATTGGAGCAAAGATGGTCCGGGCACTGGGGATGGCTCCTTGGCCTCTGCCCCAGGCGCTAGAGTGGCTCTGGTCGTGGCAGAGCGACACCCTGGAGGGGCAGAGCATCGCCCCTGGTGGGTGTGCTGGGTGGATCCCGGTCGGGCGCATGCGGGAGTCTGTCTGACTGTCTCTCCCTGTTTCCAGCTTCAGAAAAATACAAAAAAAAAAAAAGTGTATGTTTTTATCAGTTTTAGGAATAATCACATTAGTCTGTGTAATTAAAAGGTAGTTTTCAGGGGCTAGGGTTAACCACCTCAAGCTTGCCAAAGAAGAAAATTGTGGAAGACTGTGATCAGTCTTGTTTTAAAAATCTTAGTATTAGTAATGCAAATGTTGGCAAATGTCTAGGCCACGAGGTAGAGTAAATCTATTGATAACCCAGATATTAGGTCCAGATGACATGTAGTTTATTGGTTGAGATGCTACTAATGAAGTTTTAGGGTTTTCCAAGAGCAACGGCACCCAGGGTTGCTCTGAACAGGCCAGATCTACATGATTCGTATGGATCACCTAAGACTATGATGTCACAGTACCCTTGGTAAGACACAAAGATGCTAGAGGAGACCCATTAGCAACTGTACAGATATCTGAACTTAGAGCTTGAAAGTATTATTTATTAAAACTAGATTATTAATGGAAGATGAAAAATTCTCAATATTCAATATACATTCAGTAGAGTTTTGTTACCAACTAAGTGTTTTGTTCCATGGGGAAAATATGCTTCCACTCACCAAAATTTATCTAGTTTTCTTTGATTTATCATTCATCATTAATTGACAGAATGAGTGAAACCTATCAGGGTCTATAACTAGACACTGGGTCATCTTACACTGTGACTTTTGTGGGTACCTTTTTACAGGGTGCTCAGAAATTTGCAGAAAATTAATTTTTTGAACAAATGGTCAGAAAAAGGAGGACTCAGGAAAAAATCAGAAGCTGAAGTGTGGAAACACCAGGTCATCATAGACCTGGGCAGCAAGAACAAAGTACATCAGCTCTCAGGAAAGAGAAGTGAGGGAAAATCCTAGAGGGAGTGACTCAGCACCCAGTGAATGTTTTAGGTTCTTCCAGTCTCATTGATGGTGTTCTTTAAAATGGAGTCAGTGGGACCAGGATAATCCAATTCTGGAATATTTTCATCCCCATTAAAAAAATCTTATGTCTATGAGCTTTGCCTCTCAGCTCCCTAAACAAATTTACTTTTTTTTTCTCTATTCTGAATATTTTGCCTATTTTGGATACTTCACTTCACTCATATTATACAATTTATGAACTTTTAAACTGGTTTCTTTCCCTAAGCAAGTTTTTGGAATCAGCCATGTTGTTGCACATTTAGCTCTTTTTTAAAAAAAATAATAACAATTTGAGAGAAATAAGGGAGAAAGAGAGAGGAATAGAGAAGCATTAACTTATTTCATTTAGTTGTTCCATTTAATTTTATATTCATTGATTGCTTCTTGTATGTGTCCTGACCAAAGAATGAATCTACATCCTTGGCATGCTGAGATGATGCTCTATTCACTGAGCAATTGAGCCTAAGTAGGGAATCACTGTTCTAACATTGAACCCTCTATGACTTGGATTGGGGAACTTTAGTTTAAAGCCCTGAATGAATGTCTGTTGGATGCAAACACCAAGAAAGTGTTTGAGTGAATAACCTTTGTGCAGACACAAAGGAATGCATGTGAACATGTGAACGGGCTTTAGAAAATTGACCTAGAGGTTCTGGATTGCCCCTTCCTTTGTGCTTGTTAATTAGCAAAAGAAAAAAAATGCACTGACCCAAATTAGCCCTTTTTCCATGTCAGCAAAATGGCCATTAGTCATTCTTTCTCCTTATCAACCTGGCCTCTCTCCCTTGTAATCCTGTTAACTCTGTTCTGCTTCCGATCAATAAAAGCTAAGGGAGAAGGAAATTCAGGTCTTCTTTGCCTCCCTTGTCAGGCCTTCCCGTCTCCCTCTTGACATGGTCTTGAGTAGTTTTCTTCCATGCAAGACTGGTAGTTCCCAGCAGGCTGGAGTACTACAAGCCAGGGCCTAGTTCTTCTTTTTATTTGGCAAATACAATTCTATTATATAAGTATATCACCTTATATATTTTAAATCATCAGATGGTGGACATTTTAATTGTTTCAACTTTTTGGTAATTATAAAGCTGCTATGAATATTTATGTATAAGTTTTTATATGAAGGTATATTTCTATTTCTTTTAGATGTATATATTAAAGAAAAATTACACTTGATGGGGGTGAAACAAGCAAAGAAGTCTTTATTCAATACTATTGCAAAAGGGGAAAGAGATTTTACTCAATTCTGCTGAAACCAAAAACAATAGGATTTGCAAATGTGGGAGTGAGCTAATGGAAGAGTACTGGGGAACATTGGTAAGTCTGATTGGCCATTTGTGTTTGAGAATTGTCTCTCATGAAAGTACAGTTTCTAATATCCCACAGGAACTATGGTGTACTATTTCCTTAGATGATTACATTTCAAGGAATGACTTCAGATTTTTGATAAAGACATTCATGGGTTCCACAACTGGCAAGGGGTTGGTAAAAGCTTTTCATCTCAAAATGACATAGAAAAGAATTTATAACTTCAAGATTTTTTAGAGTACAGTCTCTTAGAAAAGGGACTTCAGTGGTCCATCTTCAGGAGAAACTGTTTAAAGTTTAGTGCTGTTAAGAGAAATGTTAAGGCTATCTAGGTCATAAACTAGCTGTGGAATTGTTGAATCATGTGATAACCCTTTTACACTTTTTGAGGAAGAGTCGAACTGTATCCTTAAGCAGCTGCATCATTTTATATTCCCATCAATAGTGAATAAGAGGTAAAAATGTCTCCATATCCTCTCTAATAGTTATAATTGCCTCTCTTTTATTATTACTATTATTATTATCATTGCCATCCTAGTGAGTGGTATATGATATCTCATTGTGGTTTTGATTTACATTTTCTTAAAGACTATAAAAATATTGTTTTCATGTGCTTAATGGCCATTTGTAAATCACTTTTTCAATAAATATCCATTCAGATTCTTTATATATTTTTAATTGAATTATTTTGATTTTTCACTGAGTTTTTTCTTTTATTATTCATTTTTAAGTGATCCATGGGAGAAAATAAATGAGATAACCCTTCTAATTGCAACAGTTTAGTTTTTCAGAAACAAAGAGAAAGTGAGAAACGAAATAACCTGTAAAGGCAGTAGCCACAGCCACCATCACAGCCTCCTAGCCCATGCAGGTTCGCATTTGATTTGGACAGATGATAATGAAACAACGGAGCCAAGAACTGGTGGACCATTAGCTTTAATCCTAGCTTGCACCCCGTGGGCAAGTAAAACACACTGGGCTCCAAAACCCACTCATTCAGTGCTCACAAAGCTACTGACTTATCTGAGTTTCCTAGAATCAAAGGTGTCTACCTCACCAGCCTTATTCACCTCTGTTTCCCATCTCCTTCTTGCTACACAAACTCTGCACAAACTGGCTTCTCCTTCAGCACTCCGCCATGCCTCTCTTCTCCTCCGTGTGGCCTTTGTCTGCTCTCCTTTCTCTGCTCTCTCCTCTAATGCTAATCTCAGGAACCAAGAAAGCAAGCTCCTGGTCTGCCCCACTTTATAGTGTAGAAATCAAAACCTTTAATCCAATATACAAACAAGGAAGTCTCTGCTACAAAGTCACTTATCTGAGGCATAATGGGATTCCTCATGAGAGTGCACCACCCCACATCATGCAATCAGTCAAGGGTATGGGGAAAAGCTTAGTCTTAAAACTAAGCCTTAGGCTATAACCACCCTGCCTATTTACAGCCTGTCCCCCACACCCAATGTAAACTATAAGCGAGCAAACATATATTATATTTAAAAATGTATTTGAGGCCTGACTTGCGGTGGCGCAGTGGATAAAGCGTCGACCTGGAAATGCTGAGGTCACCGATTCAAAACCCTGGGCTTGCCTGGTCAAGGCACATATGGGAGTTGATGCTTCCAGCTCCTCCCCCCTGTCTCTCTCTCCTCTCTGTCTCTCTCTGTCTCTCTATCTCTCCTCTCTAAAATGAATAAATAAATATATTAATTAAAAAAATAAAAATAAAAACGTATTTGACCAACACAACCTTAGAAGTCTCACTAAGGGGAAAACAGATTACAGTCTGGGGAGACTGAAGTACCCACAGCTTATGAAACTAGTAGAGAAAAGGGAGACACACACACACACACACACACACACACATGCCATTTCATTAATCTTGATAGAAGTCTCCACCTACCTTTGGAATCTGTTATATCAATGTTTCAGGATTTTCTAACATTTTCTATTCTGTCAACGTCTCAGAATTTTTTTCTTTTGTAAGAGATTGACAGACACCACAATATCATAGTTTAGAGAAGATATCAGCTAACAATAACTCATGGACCAAAACCAGATCACTACTTGTTTTTACAAATAAAGTATCATTGCAACATACAATCATGGCCATTTATTGATGGCTTCCTCATTACTGCAGCCACGTTTAGAAATCATAACATAGACCATGTCCGACTTGACAGATTAATAGCATGTCTTTGAATCTAATAAGAACAATAATCTGGGACTATTTTTTTAATTATTTTATAAATTGTATTTTACTGATAATAAATTTTACAGAAATATCAGAGTGAAATAAAGACAAAGAAAAGATTTGTTGTTTACACAATTAGGGAGGGTACTATATGAGTTTATTTCTTGACAATAGACTGGACTACCAATAAAGTAAATGTTTATTTCATTTTTTCTTGAATATTTTAGAAAATGTATTCTTATTTAATTCATTTTTTTTCAAGGAGAGATCCAAAAAAAATTTTCCTGTTTAGATTAATAGATGGCCGAGATCTAATATGCTTATTATCAATAGAATTCTAGCATTTTTGTTTTGTTTTGTATGCTGTTAGTTGTTAGTGAATGTCTTCCCTGTCTAGCTGTAACTAATCAAAAGAGTTTAATCTGTTTGTCATTTAAATAAGTAACCTATGTTACAAAGGGTGACAGTTGGCTTAATTTTCTTCCATCACTCTATATTGCTACAACTGTAATATTGCATTGTACTTTATATAAGGAGGAAATTATAGCATTCAATATAAAAAAATAAAATTTTTCTTGCTTTTTTTCTCTATGGGTTTTTCAAAAATAACACAACTTTTTGACACATAGCCAAATAAATGCAACTTGCCACTGCGTTCCTTTCAGCAGGATTCTAAGACTGTTTTGGCTTCTAACACTGCAGCTCCTGCTTCTGAAATTTACAGCCCAGGCTACAGTGTTTGCTAGAGAGATGCTTAAAACTTGCTTCTGAGTGAGCTGAGAATAGTTACTCAATTTGCAGGAAAAAACCAAAGCTAACATTTATATTATTTTTATATTTTATTTAAAAAGTGTACCATATATGGCCCCATTTGACTACAGGATCTTAAATCCCATTCCACAGAAAAGAGGCAAAGACAATGATTGCCTTGTGAAAAATCACCTGGCTTTGTTTACTGAATGTTGACTTAAAGAAGCTGTATCAAATCCTTCAGTTATCAGTATGGTAAAAATCCAAACACTTTCAAATGTATCTTGCTGCCGAATATTCATTAATTTGAAACCACTACTAAACAGTGCTTGTTGTATTAGTCCCTGAAGTATACAGAGGTAAGAGGACTCAAAAGCATGCAGGAAACTGAACTGCTGAAAGTGTTGCAAGTAATTGGCACCCCTTAGTGCCATCTTCCAGGTTTTTCTGCATATAACAATTCCAGAATAATAAGATTCCCATAAATGGAACATCCTAAAAGTGTAGAAAAAATAATTCTGCCATTGGTGGTTGGTTATAACTGTAGGAAATGCACTTGCCCTAGAGAAAAGTTTTGAAATGGAAAATAGCTTAGATTTATCCCAATGCCTCTCACAATTAGCTCTTTTACTAAATGGGCCTATTAATCTCAATATTTCCAGGATAATTGTTTATGGCTCACTGATAAATAGCAAGGCACCATCTGCACATAAAATCTTTATATTCCTTTTCTCATTATTGTATCTTGATACTCATGCTATTTTTATTGAATTTATTGGGGTGGTGACATTGGTCCACAAAACCAAACAGGTTTCAAGTGTACAATTCAACAAAACGTTATTGCACATTGTATCATGAACCCACTGTCCACAGCAAAGTCCCCTTCGTCTCCACCCACCTCTACCTACACCCACTCCCCTTTCCCAAAGGTTTTCACCATGCTGTTGTCCATGTCAAGGTGTTTTATATATGTATGATTTTTTGTTTAATCCCCTCACTATCTTTCATCTAGCCCTCAAAACCCTCCCTTTTGACAGCTATCAGTCGGTTCCAGGCATCCATGCCTTTGTTTCTATTTTGTTTCTCAGTTTATTCAGTTCAGTTCATTAGATTCCACATACAAGTGAGATCATGTGGTATTTGTCTTTCTCTAAATGGCTTATTTTAATAGCATAATCATCTCCTTGCTGTCACATAAGATTTTCTTTTTTCTTTTTTTATGGCCAAGTAGTATTCCATTGTGTAAATGTACCACAGCTTTTTTTTATCCATTCATCTACTGATGTATCCATCAGTAGGCAGTTTCCAGATCTTGGCTACTGTAAATAATGCTGCATTGAACATAGGAGTGCATATATATATATATATATATATATATATATATATATATATATATATAAAGTGTTTCAGGTTTCTTTGGATATATAACTAGAAATGGGATCACTGTGGGATCACTACATCAAAAGACAGTTCCATTTTAAATTTTTAAAGGGAACTCCATACTGGTTTCCACAGTGGCTGCACCAGTCTGCAAGTTCTCCAACAGTGCACAAGGGTTCCCTTTTCTTCACATCCTCATCAACACTTGTTTACTGATTTATTAATTATTACCAAATGGAAAATTTAACCATTGGGAAATCTCATAAAAATTACCCCAGTATAGTCATAATCATAATGTGCTGAATTTGTACTCTATAAGAGGAATTATGTAGTTTTCTTAAACATTTTTCTTAAGACTGATAGTAAATGAGTTATCATCATTTATTTTCTTCTGTGGGGCAATGATTTTCAACATAGGGAGGGTGACTTATAATAAACCTTGTACACATATGATGAAATATCTTTATTTCCATTTTACAGAAAATATGCTAATGTTTTGTAAATATATATATATATATATATATATATATATATATATTTATATTTGGAATCAGTACTGACTTTTTTTTTCTGCTGCTTAAAATAACTATTCCACAGATTTATAAAATGGAAGTTAATAGTTATGTACTATTTATCATCTCCATTTCTTCCCTTTTTTGTGTGGGTATTTACTAAGTGGAAACAGCTGGGAATTATCTTCATAAACTATTTCTTTTCATGTATCATTAGGTTTCAGCATCACTCATGCATTATTTCATCCATTTATTTTTAAGAATATTCTGAGTATATTTTGTTCTATGTATCCTGATAAGCAGATTTACCTCTCTGTAAAATTTTTCCAAAACCGCATGCTATACATTTAATAACATCTAGTTTAAAGTTGACAGAAAAAAAAACCCCACAGAAAACTAAAATAAAGTCAGTAGCTCAAAGAGATATATTTTATAAATAAGAAATAAGGAATTTGGAAGTCAGTCTTCTAAAATTAAGATGAGAGTTCTGTTAAAATTATTTTAAATTGCTTCTTAAACAAAAGTTATAAAATTATTGAGACATTGGTCTATGACATCTCCAGAGAAGGTCAGAAATAAATAAATAAAATAAATAAATAAAATACTTTTATTTTCAGGTCCTTTATATTTTTATTTATTCTATATAAGTCTATAAATAATGGAGACCTGAAGATGGCAGCGGAGTAGGCAGATGCACAGACTCCCAGCTCATACCACCAAACTGGATCACAAACTAATTTATGAACAATCAGCATGAAAAACCAACTCTGGACTACAAGAACAGGTCTCAAAAACCAAGGAACAAAAAAGAAGCCACAAGAAACCTGGTAGGGAGCGCCTGAATCTCCCGTGCTTACAGAAACGGGGGGGGGGGGTGAGTCTGAAAGCCCAGAAGGGCTCTTGCTCCAAAGAAAAGAGCAAAAAATACTGCTCACAGACAGTTGCCTGGCGACCAGGGAATGAGGTGTGTTGAAAGGGCCAGCTTTTCTTCCAAAAAGAAAGGGGAGAGAGAGAGAGACAGAAGGTATGGGGCAGAAGAATGCAGGGGATGACCTGAGAAGCTGACTCATCTGGTGCTGGAGAAAGCCATAGCTGGGGGAGGGGCTGATCCTTCCACCAAACAAAAGACAAAGTGCTTCCAGGTCACAGATCTCCAGACATCTCTACAGCTCCAATCAGCATGCAACAAGACACAGCTGAAAACAAGAAGTGGGGAGGAGGGGCAGTAACTCAGGTCTCCATGGAGATCTGAGATACACTTCCCCATACTGAAGCTGAGAAAACACCCTGCCCCCAGAGAAAGTAATTGGCAGAAGAGGCCTTCAGAGTCTCAGGTTACACCCACTGAATTCCTGGATACAGTTTTAAATAAGCCCCCTGCAGAGATTAGTAAACAAAACTATCACACGTTAAGAAAACAAGCATATCAAGACTTCAAAATGGCCAAATCTGAAAGTAGATTACAAATAATAGCTGATGCCAACGCAAGAAGACATAGAAATAACACAGTTGGAAACTGGAGGCAGACAACACCAAGCCTAGAGTCAACCAGCTCTACAAACAAAACACCCAAACACATAGACATAATGAGAAGACAGGGAAGTGCAATTCAAATGAAACCTTAAGAGAAACCTCTAGGAAATGAACGGAATGATATGGAAATAACCAAACTTCCATATGCTGAGTTCAAAATAATGATTGTAAGCATGCTTAGAAATCTCAGAACAACAATGGTCATTATGAACACCTAAATAAAGAAATAGCAAGTATAAAAAAGAATATTGAAATATTAAAAGAGAAGCAGTCAGAGATGACAAATACAATATCAGAAATGAAGACCACAATGGAAGGAATTAAAAACAGGATGGCTGGAGCTGAGAATTGAATCAGTGAGTTGGAGGACAAGTAGAATGAAGGCATGAAAGCAGAGAAGAAAAAAGAGAAGAGACTAAAACAGTCTGAGGAAACTCTTAGAGATCTCTGTGACACCATGAAGAGTAATAATATCTGCATCATAGGGGTTCCTGAAGAAGAAAAGAAAGAACAAGGGATAGAGAATTTGTTCAATCATATCATAGCTGAAAACTTCCCTAAATTAATGCAGGAGAAACTCTCACAAGTTCAATAAGCACAGACAACTTCTCTAAAGAGAAACTCACAGAAACCTACACCAAGACACATCATAATTAAAATTCCAAAGCTAAGTGATAAAAAAAAATGTTTAAAGCCGCTAGAGATAAAAGGCTATCACCTACAAAGGAGCCACCATAAGGATGAAATCAGACTTCTCAACAGAAACACTTGAGGCCAGAAGGAATGGCAAGAAATATTCAAAGTAATGCAGAACAAGAACCTACAACCAAGACTACTTTATCCAGCAAGGCTATCATTTAAGATTGAAAAAGAAATAAAAAGCTTTCCAGACAAAAAAACAAAAACAAAAACAAAAATCTCAAGAAATTCATTACAACCAAACCAATGCTGCAGGAAATGTTAAGGGGCCTGTTGTAAACAGATCAAAGTGGGAAAAGAATATACCAAAAGAGGAATACAGCTTTAAAGAATAAAATGATAATACGGGGTGTGAGGGGAGGGGAGGAGTGAGAGGGGGAGGGGGAGGGGTACAAAGAAAACTGGATAGAGGGTGACAGAGGACGATCTCTCTTTGGGTGATGGGTATGCAACAGAACTAAATGACAAGATAACCTGGAAATGTTTTCATTGAATATATGTGCCCTGATTTATTGATGTCACCCCATTAAAATAAAAATTTATTTATAAAAAAAAAAAAAATTAGAAGACCTGTGATTGCCGGGGGCTTGAGATAGGGGTGTTGGGAGGGAATAAATAGGTGAAGCTCAGGGGGTTTCAGGGAGGTGAAACTATCTATGTGATGCTGTAATATTGGGTGCATGACATTTTGCATTTGCCAAAATCCATAGACTGTACAAGAAAATGACCTAAAATACACTGTGGACTTTAGTTAATAATAATGTACCAATATTTGTTTATTAACTGTAACGAATGTACCACACTAATGTAAGATGTTAATTATGGGGAAAACTAAATGTTTAGAAATGGGAACTAGTATATGGGAACTCTGTACTATTTGTCTGATTTTTGACAAATCAAAATAAAATATAAAATAGCAAATTAAAAAAAAAAGAAGAAAATGGCAATAAACTACATATCAATAATAACCTTAAATGTAAATGGATTAAATGATCCAATCAAAAGACATAGGGTAGCTGCATGGATAAGAAAACAGGACCCGTACATATGCTGTCTACAAGAGACACACCTTAAAACAAAAGATGCATATAGACTGAAGGTAAAAGGATGGAAAAAAGCATTTCATGCAAATGGAAATGAAAATAAAGCTGGGGTAGCAATACTTATATCAGACAAAATGCACTTTAAAATAAAGGATATAGTAAGAGATAAAGAAGGCCACTGCATAATGATAAAGGGAGCAATCCAACAGGAAGATATAACTATTATAAAAATCTATGCACCTAATATAGAAACACCTAAATATATGAGCAGACTTTGATGGATTTAAAGGGTGAGATCAACAGGAATACTATAATAGTAGGGGATTTTAATACACCACTAACATCACTAGCTAGATCCTCAAGAAAGAAAATTAACAAAGAAACAGCAGACTTAAAGGACACACTAGATCAACTCAATTTAATAGATATCTTCAGAACCTTTCACCCTAAAGCATCAGAATATATGTTCTTTTCAAGTGCTCATGGTACATTCTCTAGGATAACCCACATGTTAGGGCACAAAAGTGGTCTCAACAAATTTAAGAAGATTGAAATCATATCAAGCACTTTCTCTGATCACAATGGCATGAAACTAGAAATCAACCACAACAGAAAAACTTGAAAATTCTCAAACACATGGAAACTAAATAGAAGGTTGTTAAATAATGAATTGATTAAGAATGAGATCAAAGAAGAAATAAATAAATTCCTAGAAACGAATGATAATGAGCATACAATAACTCAAAATTTATGGAGTACAGCAAAAGCAGTACTGAAAGGGAAGTTCATAGCACTATAAGCCTACTTTAAGAAGCTAGAAAAAGCTCAAGTAAACAACTTAACCCTGCACCTAAAAGAACTAGAAAAAGAACAGCAAGTAAAGCCCAAATGTAGTAGAAGGAAGAAAATAATAAAGATCACAGCAGAAATAAATGACATAGAGGCTAAAGAAACAATACAGAGGAACAATGAAAGCAGGAGCGGGTTCTTTGAAAAGGAAAACAAGATCGATGAACCTTTAACCAGACTCACCAAGAAAAAGAGAGGACTCAAATAAATAAAATTAAAAATGAGAGTGGAGAAATAACAACAGACACAACAGAAATACAAAATATTGTAAGAAAATACTATGAAGAACTGTATGCCAAAAAACTAGACAATCTAAATGAAATGGACAAATTCCATGAAACATACAATCTTCCAAAAATCAATCTGGAAGAATCAGAAAACCTAAACAGACCGATTACACCAAATGAGATCGAAACAGTTATCAAAAAACTCCCAAGAGACAAAAGTCCTGGGCCTGATGGCTTCGCAAATGAATTCTACCAAATATTCAAAGAAGAACTAACACCTATCCTTCTCTAGCTATTTCAAAAAATTCAAGAGGAAGGAAGACTTCCAAGCTCCATTTATGAGGAGAGTATAATTCTGATTTCAAAACCAGGCAAATATAACACAAAAAAAGTAAATTATAGGCCAATATCCCTGATGAATATAGATGCTAAAATCTTCAACAAAATATTAGCAAACCGGATCCAACAATATATGGAAAAAAATCATACACCATGATCAAGTGGGATTTATTCTGGGGAGGCCAGGCTGGTACAATATTTGCATTTCAATCAGAATGACTCATCACATAAACAAAAGAAAGGAGAAAAACCACATGATAATTTCAATGGATGCAGAAAAAGCATTTGATAAAATCTAGCACCCATTCATGATCAAAACTCTCAGCAAAGTGAGAATACAGGGAACATACCTCAACATGATAAAAGCCACCTATTACAAACCCACAGCCAACATCATACTCAATGGGCAAAAATTAAAAGCAGTCCCCTTAAGATAAGGAACAAGGCAGGGGTGCCTCCTTTCATCACTCTTATTCAACATAGTCCTCAAAGTCCTAGCCACAGCAATCAGACGAGAAGAAGAAATAAAGGCATTAAGTTGGAAAAGAAGAAGTAAAACTATTATTATTTGCAGATGATATGATATTGTACATAGAAACCCCTAAAGTCCCAGTCAAAAAACTACTGGACCTTATAAATGAATTCAGCAAAGTGGCAGGATATAAAATTAATACTCAGAAATCAGAGGCATTTTTATATACCAGCAATGAACAGTCAGAAAGAGATATTAAGGAAACAATACCCTTCACTATTACAACCAAAAAAATAAAGTACCTAGGAGTAAATTTAACCAAGGAGACTAAAGACTTTTATTCAGAAAATTATAAAACATTGATAAAAGAAATCAAGGAAGATACAAACAAGTGGAAGCATATACCGTGCTCATGGTTAGGAAGAATAAACATTATTAAAATGTCTATATTACCCAAAGCAATTTATAAATTCAATGCAATACCAATTAAAATACCAATGACATACTTTAAAGATATAGATCACAGATTCCAAAAATTTATATGGAACCAAAAAAGAACACGAATAGCCTCAGCAATATTAAAAAAGAAGAATAAAGTGAGAGTAATCACACTCCCTGATATCAAGTTATACTACAAGGCCATTGTACTCAAAACAACCTGGTACTGGCATAATAACAGGCACATAGATCAATGGTACAGAACAGAGAACCCAGAAATAAATTCACAGCTCTATGGACAACTGGTATTTGACAAAGGAGGTAAAGGCATACAATGGAGTAAAGACAGCCTCTTTAATAAATGGTGTTGGGAAAATTAGACAGCTACTTGCAAAAAAATGAAACTAGACTACACACTTACACTATTCGAAAAAATAAACTCAAAATGGATAAAAGACTTAAATGTAAGTCATGAAACCATAAGCATCTTAGAAGAAAACATAGGCAGTAAGCTCTCCGACATCTCTCGCAGCAATATATTTGCTGATTTATCTCCACGGGCAAGTGAAATAAAAGACAGGATAAACAAATGGGACTATATCAAACTAAAAAGCTTTTGCACAGCCAAAAACAATAAGAACAGAATAAAAAGACAAACTATACAATGGGAAAAATATTTGACAATATGTCTGATAAGGGGTTAATAACCTAAATTTATAAAGAACTTGTAAATCTCAACACCAGGAAGACAAGCAATCCAATCAAACAATGGACAAAAGAAATAAATAGACACTTCTCCAAAGAGGACATACAGATGGCCAATAGGCAGATGAAAAAATGCTCAACATCACTAATCATTAGAAAAATGCAAATTCAAACCACAATGAGATATCACCTCACACTGGTCAGAATGGTGCTCTTCAACAAAACAACACAGAATAAGTGTTGGCGAGGATGTGGAGAAAAGGGAACCCTCCTGCACTGCTAGTGGGAATGCAGACTGGTGCAGCCTCTGTGGAAACAGTATGGAGATTTTTCAAAAAATTGAAAATCTAACTGCCTTTTGACCCAACTATCCCACTTTTAGGAATATAACCTAAAACACCATAGAACTGTTCCACAAGGAGTAATGCACCCCCAAGTTTATGGCAGCTTTGTTCACGATAGCAAAGATCTGAAAACAGCCCAAGTGTCCACCAGAGGACGAGTGGATTAAAAGGCTTGGGTACATATATACTATGGAATACTTCTCAGCCATAAGAAATGATGACATCGGATTATTTACAGTAACATGGATGGACCTTGATAACATTATGTGGAGTGAAATAAGTAAATCAGAAAAAGCTAAGAACTATATGAACCCATACATAGATGGGACATAAAAATGAGACTCAGAGACATGGACAAGAATGTGATGGTAATGGGGGTGGGGGTGGGGGGTGGGGAAGGGGCAAGGAAGGAGAGAGAGGGGGTGGGGGGGAGGGGAGAGGCACCAAGAAAACCAGATAGAAGGTGAAGGAAGAGAATTTGACTTTGGGTGAGGGTTATGCAACATAATCAAATGTCAAAATAATCTGGAGATGTTTTCTCGGAACATATGTACCCTGATTTATCAATGTCACTGCATTAAAATTAATAAAAATAAGATAAAAAAGATCTATAAATAACATCAGATTACATGCACTACACAATTAAGTTAAAGAGATTAAATAATTCTTTTAAGATCACACTCTTTATGAATGAGAGAGCCGCAAGCCCTTCTTTTCTGTTTTTAAACTAAGGCTCATATCTAATATTTGACATTTCTCAAACTTTAGTCAGCAGCAGTCACTACTGCAGACATAAAGTGGAGATTCCACAGCAGTGGCATCAACATAATGGTTGAGTAGGTTGCTGCAAGTTCAGACACATAAAGAAAAAAGGAAAAGGCAGAAAATGTCTACAACAACTGTGTTGAAATGATCAACACTAGTCAAAGGTTTATAATAACTAAATGAATGCTGAATCAAGACAACCTGAAAATAATCTGAACAGGCAGTGGCGCAGTGGATGGAGTATGGGTTTAGGATGCTGAGGACCCAGGTACAAAACCCTGAGGTCACTGGCTTGAGCCCAAAGGTCACTGGCTTGAAGCCCAATGTCCCTGGCTTGAGCACAGGGTCACTGTATTGGCTGGAGCCCCCCAGTCAAAGCACATATGAGAAAGCAATCAATGAACAACAACTAAGGTGCCACAACAAAGAATTGATGCTTCTCATCTCTCCTTTCCTATCTGTCCTTGTCTGTCCCTCTCTCTCACTTAAAAAAAAAAAAAGAAACAAAGAAAGAAAAAGGGAAAAAAAGACAGAAAGAAAGGAAAAACAAAGAAGAAAGAAAGAAAGAAAAGAAAAGAAAATCTGAAAATAAGTTTTCTTCTGTTGTCATGTGCATTTGCCTCTCCCTGCCTTACTCCATTCCAAGAGCCATGGCAGTACTGAATCTGAGCAACCCATGTGGGACTCTGGTTGTGAGAACCAGAGTGGAGAGAGCAGACCTTATTTGCAAATTATTAGGTTTGTCTTTTCTATTCTGTTTGGGCTACTTGATGGACTCTGTAAGTGATTATAACTGTTTTGCCTAAATCATAACTCAGGTTAGAAAATTGATGAGCATAATTGAAAATGCTGCAAGGTGAACTAGCACCCCAGAGATACCTGGGGGAAAAGTTTATGGTTGAGACATGTAATAACCAAAGGCTTAGGAGAAAGAGCTGGGGGATATTCTTTGGGACATTCTAAAGCACCTACGTATATAGAGTATATATAAAGCCATGTGCACCAAACTTCAAACCCCAAAATATGTAACAGAAAAAAATGACAGAATTATAGGAAGAAATATAAAGATCTACAATAATAGTTGGAAACATCAATATACCATTTTTAGTAATAGAACATTGTAATAGAAGATCAATAAGGAAATAAAGAGCTGACCAACACTACAAACTAGTAGACTTTACAGACATATACATAATGCTCCCCACAACAAGAGCAGGACTTCTTGCCAATTACACATGTGAAGTTTCCAAAATCATGTGTTAGATGACAGAAAATTCCTATGAATTTTAAAAGAAAGAAATACTACAAAGTTATTTTCACGAAAAATAAAATGAAGCTAGAAATCAATAATAGAAGAGAATCTGGAAAATTCACAGAGAGATGGAAATTAAACATCATTATCTTAAACAACCAATGAGTCCAAGAAGAAAGTCTAGGGTGTACTATGAAATTTATTGTTAAATAATTTTAAGCCTGAGAATCACTAAGGGGAAAAAAAGAAGTTTCCTCTGTCTGTAGAAGATACTGTTATGTGCAGTCTCTGAAGCTCTGAAAATGTGCTTGGCATTTCAAAGAGACAGTGGAAATTAGCTCAAATACAATAATCTTGAAATAAAACAAAAAGGCCCTGACTGGTTAGTTCAGTCAGTTAAAAGTGTCAGCCCAAAACAACAAGGTTGCCAGTTTGAACCCCGGATAGGGCACACATAAGAAGCAACCAAAGAATGCACAACTGAATGGACAGCAAATTAATGCTTCCTTTCCCCGTCGCCTCTCTCTCCCTTCTCTCTCTCAAAAACGAAAACAAACAAACAAAAAGACAAATGAAGATTAAAACACAACATACCAAAATTTATGAAATGCAGTGACATTCCCCAAATTACCCTATGAAGCCAGCATATTTCAATACCAAAGCCAGACAGAGACATGAAAATTCAAATCTTATATTCCTTATACATAAAGAAGCAAACATTATCAACAAAATTGAATGCAACTAGGTATTAAAAGGGTTACACATTGTTACCAATGGGATTTACCCCAGGAATGCCAAGATAATTCAACACAAGAAAAGCAATGTAGTCCATCACATTAACAGAAAATAGGAGAAATACATACACAGTCATTTTAATTGATCCATTTGACAAAATTCAATGCTCTTTTTGTCATAAAAACATCAGAAAATTAGAAATGGAAGAGGCTTCTCAACAAGATAAAAGGCATTTATGAAAAAACCCACATATCTTCCTCAGTGGTGGAAAATGAAAATTGTTTCTTTAGGAACAAGACAAGGATTTCTGCTTTCCCAGTGCTATTCAGCATTGTACTGTATGCTCTAGACAGAACAATTATAGAAGAAAAATAAAATAAAAGGCATCAAACTAGAAAGGAAGAAGTGAAACTATCTTTATTCACGGATGACATCATTTTAAATTTATAGAAAATCCAGAAGAATGCATCATAAAACTATGAGAGATAATAAATAAATCCAACAAAGTTACAAGGGGACTCAAGATGGACACATAAAAGAAAATCTAGAGAAGAAGAGCAGTATTTGCCAATTATATATCTGGTAACAGTTTAATATTCAGAATATATAAACAATATCTACAACTAAGTAACAACAACAGAAAAGCAACACAATTTAAGTATGGACAAAAGACTGGGACAGACATTTCTCCCAAGAATATATACTAATACATAATAATCAAATAAAAGAATGTTTGTCACTAGTTGTTAAGGAAATGGCCCTGGCCATTTGGCTCAGTGGAGGGAGCATCGGCCTGGTGTGTGGATGTCCTGATTTCAATTCCTGGTCAGGGCACACATGAGAAGTAAGCATCTACTTCTCTTTCCCTCCTGCCCCCACTTCTTTCTTCCCTTCTCGCAGCCAATTGGTTTGAGCATCAGCCTCAGGTGCTGAGGATAGCTTGGTTAATTCAAGCATTGGCCCCAGACAGGGGTTGCCAGGTGGTTTGCAGGTCGGGGCACATATGAGAATCTGTCTCTCTATCTCCCTTCCTCTCACTTTAAAAAAGAGAGAATATGAACAAATAATATGAAGTACAAATTTAAAAAAATTTAAAATCATTTCAGTGATATTTTGTTTCTCAGTTTTCTTTAAAAAAATCAGACTCATATAATGAAGTGTCAGAACTTAAGAAGAAAAAAAGAGAGGAAATTGTCATCTCTTCTTCTAATACCTTAGCTGAATCCCAGGGAGGCAAAGAGGCAATTTGCAAGTTAAATCATTAATAAACTCAAACCCCGTTTTGTAATCACTTTCCTGGGCTGCTAAGCTGTGAGTTCATGAGGGAGCATTGACTATTCCCTGGGAGGCATCAGAGAACACCAGAGAAGAGCTTGTCACTCTGTCCTCCAGCTCCTCTTCTCCAGCGTAAATAGCCAGTATCAGGAAAAGAGGTTTAAGCAAAAAAGGAAGAAGAGGAGGGAGGAAAGGAGAGAAGGAGGGGAGGGAAGAATAAAAGGAAGAGGAGCATTTGTAATGTAAAGAACATAAAAGAAAGAAGGAAAGAATTAAATTATATTTAAAAAATTCTTCTTTCTTAATATTCTTTTTTATGCATGTTAAATTCCAGCAAATAACCCAGGATATTGTAAAATTACAGTGGTTATCAAAATGTATAAAACCTGGTTTTTTATAAACAAGTCAGACAAGTATTTTCCCAAATGTGTTGTGTGGAACATTAATCCCAACTGATACTCATTGAATTAAAAAGGTATTTCCAAGGCAAATTCATAAAATGTGGCACTTTATATTCTACATGTACATTTTGATAAAGAGCATTAATATTTTAATAATTCAAACACTAAGGCACTTGTTTAATTCTGCTTGATGATGAACTTTTCAAACCAAATTGACCAACTTCCATATTTCACACTTTTTTTTTTTTATGTTGAAAAGCACCTTCTGCTTAGCGTCATAGGTGCAGGGTCCACAGAGGAGAGCCTAGCCCAGAGTATTTTTGGAGGCTTTTATTAATCATTGGGGGAAAGTTTTCTGTGAATGTTAAATATGTTAGAGGATACCTCAGATAAAACTGTTCTAAAATCTATACTTTGATTCTGTCCTTACTATTTAGAGTAATACTACCTACTACCAGACAATAAGTTAAACACAAAATCTCTCATTTCAATGTTCAGATCCATTATTTGGTCTCTAGTCCCCTCAGACAATGCTACCCTGGAGAAGAAGGACTTTGTAATGATTTTAAATGTCATTTACCCCACTACCACCTACAAAAGATTGTATGACAGAGGCCATATAATTGAATTAAAGATTGTGTGTTAACTAGCTAATGATGTGAATAATGAGTACAGGGATGGGAACACTGACCAAGAATTATTTTCACTGTTTCCTTATAGAATAAGAAAGATAGAAAAGGGGGGGTGGAGTTCAGAAAGAAAGAATGAGCTTGGAAAATCTTTTTTGTCTACCTTGGGGTCACTGAGCTGTGAGTTTTGATACTAACAATCTGATATTATAATCAGTTATTTAACAGTGTTTACCTAAGGAAAACAATCTTTCCTATTCTGAGCAAAATGTCTTCATTAGTATAATCTGAAAGACACTGTTTTACATTACTTTAAAGATTTAGTTGTCCTTTTCTACTTTGCTAAAATATTATCAGTATTAAGTATTGGACTTTATTAAAGGATTTCCCAGCACTTAATTTTCTGATGTATTTGAAAAATTGAATGTCCCTGCATTTCTAAGATAAACCTACTTAATCATGTTATAGTATGTTGTTATTATTCTGTAAAATTTAAATCAATATAATTGCATTCTGTTTTTTCTGCATCATATCCATCAATAAGACTGGTTGTGAGTTTACAATCATGTTCCACATTAAGTTATGCTGGTTGTTCAATCTACATAGAAATGAGTTTCTTTTCTTTTAAGATTTGAAAATCTTCAATTTGAATAATTCACTGATAAAAATATCTGCACCCAGATTCATTTTGTGAGATAACATTATAATATTTTATTAATATCTCATTTGGGAACTGATGAATTGTATTACCCTGCTCTTCTTTAGTCAGTTTTGGTTGTTTATATTCTTTAATAATCTATTTTGTTGAGATTTTTCCAAAATAAGAAGAGTTGTACAACATCTAAATATAAGTTAACTCTTCTCTGTGTTCATGTTAATAGCCTTCATTTATTTTTATTTATCTTTTTATTAAAATTTCAAAATCTGTATGTATATTTATTGCCATTTTAAAAACAACTACCCTCAATATATATTATATGTAGCTTTTTCCCTCATTCTCAGTTTATTAGCATTAATTTTTACCTTTATTATTACTCCATCATAGGGTTTATTTGTACTCTTTTATGCTTTCTAAAAATAAGCACATGACTTTTTTTTACTCATATAATAATACATTAGTTTCATGTTATGTGTCTGCTCACAAATTCAGCTCAAATGTATACTATAGCTTTTTAAACATGTGATTTTTATCTTATTAGTTAAAAAAGAATTGGTAACTAGAGTGTATATTTGTTTTTTGATCCAAGAATTATATAAGACATTTGTTGTTAAATTCAAAAGTACTATATTATTATAACTTGCATATTATCAATATCAATAAACTTTTTTGAATTCTTATAGTGACATGTTAATTTGTCACACTATTTCTTATGCTTTTATGTACATATACACAAATATATATTATAAATAAATGACATAATATATACCTTGTACCTTTTATTCTTTTTAATGTACATATACATAAATATACATATATAGAATATTAATATAGGTCTGATGAATAGAAAATGTAAAGTTAAGTGGATCTATCCAGCTTTAACATTTTATCATCAAACTTTCTATATCACTTTGGTTTAAACAAAATGCTTATAGCTATCAAAAGGTTGGCTATTACTTTTAATCCAAACTTAAGTGTTTTATTATTTTAGAAGTGATTTTATCCAATTTACAATTTTAGAAGATACTTTTTTCCTGATATATGTCTTACATTTTGTTTTATTTTTTATTTTGCTTATTATAATATTTTATATGCCTTTGTGCTTACTCAAGTGATTAATTGCTCTGGGCCAGAATCCTTAATATGTAATTGCTGAGGCAATCTTTTTGTGTTAACTTATAATAAATTCCCATCAGTTGAGGTACCTTGGATGTGCTTCTGATTCTGATAACCTGGAAGTAGTAAATGAATACCACAATTCATAGGACAAATGACTTTCATGTTTGATAGAAACTGTAGGAGCGTATTGTCTTTGGTAGTTCTGTACTGAAACCTTAAATTCCCTCTGCAACTTCTTATGAGAATGTTAATTTAGCTTGACCAGGTGGTGGTACAGTGGATAGAGCATTGGACTGGGACACAGCGGACCCCGAGGTCACCAGCTTGAGCGCGGGCTCATCAGCTTTGAGGAAGGCTCACCAGCTTGAACCCAAGGTTGCTGTCTTGAGTAAGGGGTCACTCGGTCTGCTGTAGCCCCCTGGTAAAGGCACATATGAGAAAGCAATCAATGAACAACTAAGGTGCCACAATGAAGAATTGATGCTTGTCATTTCTCTTCCTTCCTGTCTATCCCTACCTGTCCCTCCTCTCTGTCTCTCTCTCTGTCTCTGTCATACACACACACACACACACACACACACACACACACACACACACACAAAGGATTGTTTTTTTGTTTGTTTTTTGTTTGTTCTGCCCACCTTACAGTAGTGAACTCATTAGTTATTAAGATGGGAATTGCAGCCAAATTCAAAATAAAAAACATTCTTCCCTATATTAAATTAATTTGTCTTGTGCACATTTTACTCATTAGTATATTCTCTTAAGAAGACTAATGAAAACAGAATTAATTCATCTTCCAAATGACAGGGCTTCCAAATGTTGTCAATACTTTATGAGTCCACTGGTTTTTGTTTGTTTGTTTGTTTGTTTGCAGTGTTTTCCATTTTATGGTAAAATGGCTTTGTGAACCCTTAACTTTGAATCATGACCATGATTGCATTGACATTGTTATGTGTGATTTTAAACTGAACATAGCACCTCAAATGTCTGAAAATTTAGTAGCAAATAAGATTACCACATTTAGACAGTTACTTTAATGTGTTTAAGATCATACAAAGATAACTTTTTGTAGCTTCAGCATATATTTGGGTAATTTAGGACTTTAAAATGACCCTTGATAAATTTCATATTGATAGATTTGGGTTATTGGATGCTAATACTCGTTTGCAGCTTAATTATTTGTGGTATACAGCTTTGTTTTGTATTTTGCTTATATATTTATAAATCCTAATGTGTTTTATAGCTGTAACTAGATTATAAACATTTTTGAGTTCAGAGTCAGGTCTTATAATACTTTTCTCCCCTACTGCTTCTACTATAGCATTGTACATGTGGCATGTTTTAAAAATACACTTATCAATTAATCAGTAAAATTAAGCATATAGCTTAGTTTTCTAAATCTTAAATATAGCTTCATATTTTAGGTTAAATTCAGGTGAAGTTTTACCATCTGTTTATCATTTATGAATGAAAAACCTTTCTATGTTTTATTTAGATATGACTTTGCATGTTGAAAATATGTCGTCAGATTGATAGAGATTCATATCCAGCTGGAAGATGGTCATTTTCCATTAAATGTCTATTTTATATTGAATATCATCATAAATCAATCTCATAATTAAGCAAAATGACAGGTTTCTGACTGGAGCTACATCTAGAGTACCATAAGACACTGGTTTGTTCAACTTTGACTCTTGTATTATTGCTACTGCCATTTCTTAGGATGTCAGTAAATACCAAAAAATTATTATATTTTTTACTACCAAGACCTCATGGATACTTCATTAATCCTGTGACTAATCAGTATTTGTCTGATCATTCAGATTATATCATTTGACATTTAAATGGATATTCCAAATTCATGGTAATAGGGAGAATGCAGATTTAATGTAGCATATTTTTTCTTACTCAAACAAAAATAAAATACTATTTTGATATTTTAATATTTACAAACATTGCTATTACATTCTACTACAAACATTATTATTATAGTATTCAATAATGGCTTGCATAATAATTTGCACTGAACATAAATTATACTCAACAGCATTAAAGCCTTGGTCTGTCTAAAATCTAAAATTCTCTGTAAGTTAACCTTTGTCTCTTAGAGACAGTTGTGGGGAAATAGATTGTTAAAGCATAAGATGAAAAAATTGCTAGAAATAATATTATTTTGTGTAATAAGACTTGATTTATAGAGGTACATAAAACATAGAATGCCATTCTATTTAACAAAAGAAATCCTCAAAGTCTTATAATTTCTTTAACTGTGATATTTTTAAGGGTTATATTTATTATATCTTGTAATACATAATCAATCAATCCTTCAGAAATACAGTGGTTGTGGTTCAGTCATTATGGAAAACATTGTGGAAGTAATCCAGTAATCCCACTCCTGATTACATATTCAAAGGAAGTGAAATCAGAATCTCAAAGAGATATCTGTGCTCTTGTTTATGGCAGCATTATTTACAATATCCAGAATATAGAAACAACCTAAATGCCCTTCAACAGAAGAACGGGTAAAGAAAATATGGTATATGTGCAATGGGATATTATTCAGCCACAAAAACAACATACATTTGCAACAACACACATGGATCTTGAGGACATACTAAGTGAAAGGAGCCAGACAGAGAAAGTCAAACATGTATAGTATATATATGTGCAGTCTTTTTAAAAAAGGCAAAATTCATAGAAACAGAAAGTAGAATGCTTGGGAAGGACTAGAGGAGGGGAAAATGAGGAAATGTAGGCAAAATAGTACAGTTTCATTTTATAAGATGAATGAAATCTGAGGACCTAATGTAATTGATAATCATTATATTTATAATATGGTACTGTATACTTGAACTATGCTGAGAGAGAACCTTAAGTATCATCATTACAAAAAAGTTAATTATGTAAGGTGATGGATGTGTTAATTATATTAATCTTGTCCATTATTCCACAAAGTGTATATATATTATATATGAAATCAACACAATGTATGGTTTAAATATATATTATTATATTTCTTTGCTATTCTTCAATAAAGTTTCAAAAAATAAAGCCAATTTTAAAATAAAATATTTTTTTTTAAATTTAAGGAATAAAATAAAATATGACGTTAAAAATTTTTTTTGACCTTGATATAACAACACAGTGTTTGCTATACAATTTCTTTCCAGGAAGTGTAATACCACCTGCTTACGTCACACTGTATCTTTAGTATTACTTTTATTGTGCTAAAAAGGCATGTACCATGAGATCTGTACTCTTAACAAACTTTTAAGTGTACAATACAGTATTGTTAATAATAAGTACACTATTATGCAATTTATTTCTGAAACCTTTTCATCTTCCATGACTGAAATACCTATTAAACAGGATCTCCCACTTCCACCCTTCCCTTGCTCCTGGAAACCACCATTGTACTTTTTTTGCTTTGATGAATTTAACTAGTACTGAAACCACGTATATATGTGGAATCATGCAGTTTTTCTTCTTCTGTAATTGGTTTATTACACTTAGTATACCCAGTGTTTATTCATGTTGTAGCATATTACAGGCTTTTCTTATTTTTCATGGCAGTATGATATGCAGCTATATGTATAAATTACATTTTTTTTAATCCAGTCATCTCCAAATGGACATTTAGGTTGTTCAGGATCCTGACTTCAACACTTCTGAATAAATATCCAAAAATGGGGTTGCTGGACACTAAGAATTTCTCTTTACATATTAGGATGGGATTACAAATTTTTTTTAAGGAAAATATCTTCTTATTTTTAAGATTTATTTATTTTAAAGAGGAGAGAGAGAAAAAAGTGAGAGAGAAGGGTGGGGGGAGGAGGAGGAAGCATCAACTCCCATATGTGCTTTGACTGGGCAAGCCCAGGGTTTCAAACCTGCAACCTCAGTGCTCCAGGTTGATGCTTTATCCACTGCACTACCACAAGCCAGGCCAGGAAATTATCTTCTTTAACATAATTTTTGAAAATGTATATAAATTGCCCTGGCCAGTTAGCTTAGTGGTAGAGCATCGGCCCAGCATGATGTGGATTTCCTGTGTGTATCCTGGTCAGGGCACACAGGAGAGGCACCCATCTGCTTCTCCACCCCTCCTCCTCTCTCTTCTCCTCTCTCTCTCTCTCTCTCTTTCTCCTCTTTCTCTCTCTTCTCCTTCCCTCCTGCAGCCATGGCTTGATTAGAGCAAGTTGGCTCCTGGCACTGAGGATGGTTCCATGGCCTCTGCCTGAGGTGCTAAGAAGCACTGGGTTGCTGAGCAATGGAGCAACACCCCAGATGGGCAGAGCATCGCCCTGTAATGGGCTTGCTGGGTAGATCCTGGTTGGGGCACAAGCGAGAGTCTGTCTCTGCCTCCCATCCTTCAGTGAATAAAAAAAAATGTATATGGATTATAATAAAAGTGTCAAAAATTTAAAAGTAAGATTTTTTTTGAATAACAAAATATTAACACATATAGGAAAAAGCACCATTTGTGCAGAGAAATATTTCATTACAAGATAATTTTCTGAAAACTGTATTAAGAAGAATTGATTAAATATTTACTGGAGCATAAAGCTGTGCATGGCATGTATTGCTACTACTTCTTGCATGTAAGAGCAATTCTATAAGCAAGACTATTGTCCTTTAAGTTTTTTCCATGAAACGGAGAAAGAATAGAAAATATTTGTTAGAACAGACGGGTACTGAAATTTATTGATATTCCCTGTGATTATATAAAATCTTTTGAAAATAATACTGTTAGAAATAAAGGGCTCTGTTAATTATTCTTTACTAAACAAAACAAATAAATTTAAACTGAAAGTTGTAATACATATTCTTAAGAGTAAAAGTCAAACAATTATCTGTGATCTGAAGCTAAAAGTTAAAACGAGAAATTTATATCTATTTATATAACAGACTATCCTTAAACTAGCAGAGTTGAGAGCAACTTTGTTTCCAATGCTATGCAAGATACTTTACAAGCAAACCTTTCAAAATCTTTGCAAGGTAATATTAGTTTCTGTTTTAATAAAACACTATATTGCCTGACCAGGCGGTGGCGCAGTGGATAGAGTGTTGGACTGGGATACAGAGGACCCAGGTTCGAGACTCCGAGGTCACCAGCTTGAGCGCGGGCTCATCTGGTTTGAGCAAAAGCTCACCAGCTTGGACCCAAGGTCGCTGGCTCGAGCAAAGGGTTACTCGGTCTGCTGAAGGCCCGTGGTCAAGGCACATATGAGAAAGCAATCAATGAACAACGAAGGTCTCACAATGAAAAACTGATGGTTGATGCTTCTCATCTCTCTCTCTGTTCCTATCTGACTCTCTCTCTGTCCCTGTAAAAAAACAAAAATAAAAAAAAAACACTGTAAAGTAAATTGGTGTGTTCAAAAGTATAGAGATAGTAAGTTGTAGCACTTAGATTGAACTTATGTATAACTAGTTATAAATCCTATGCACATATTTTCCTACTATAAAAAGCTATTCTTAGGAAGTTTTTATAATCAGAAGTTGCAACATTAAAGACAGAAACACTATGGCCAAATGTATTCCACTGTACTAACAGAAACTGCAGAAGTGTGGCCACTGTCTTATTTCTGCCTTTCAAACTTCACAGTGTAAATCTGACTGGATAGGTGAGTCTGCAAAAGAAGATGTTTTGCTTTCCAGGCTTTATGCAGTAGAAAGATACCCGAATGTTTGCTCACTATCAATCTACTACATCCACCATATTTTTTTCATAAAGTCCTTAAAATAGAGTATGGGGCATAGAACAAATCAAAATTAGCTATTAGTATTACAATGTAATAATATGGAAAATGTCAGAAAGATTGAGGGAAAAAATTATGTAGACATAGAAATATTTATAACAACATATAATGAACTGAAAAAAAACTTAGAAATTGCATTGGTGATACAAACCTTAATTTGAAAACAAAAAGTTATATGTGTATGTTGTTGAAGTATCTTAGACATTTAAATAGTAGAACAATGACAACTAGTATCTACAGTAAATGAAGTGTGAGACAAATATCTAGATATCTACTTATTAGCTTATCTGTTTCAAAAATACAAAATTTAATACAGTAGTTTAAATATATGCATTTTATAAAGCATCTTGAATAATTTTGTACACTGTCCAATGTGAAGCTACAGAACACGAATCACTTTGATTAATATTTTTAAACTTGGTGACACAAAAATTTTAAATTATTTTAAATTTAAGAAGGATTTAAAATGAAAATGGGAATGGAAAACTAAAAACTACATTGAATTGATTAGATCACTTGACATCCCAGAAAAGTGCTTTTAAAGTTTTTCTCCAAGATAATTTTTACTTCTGCAAGATTTAGAATCACAAATTTCATACTGGTGATTTTTGACAACTATTAAATTTAGAGTCATATTTATAAAGATCAATTTTATTCAAAAAGGAAACTCTTATTATAATTCTGTCAGTCTTTTCTGTAACTCCAATTGCTTTGCATATACAATTTATGCAATTTAATATATTGATGGTGGTTTTTGTAAAAGCTTAGAGAGAAGCTATGTTGATCAAGGAAAGGTATTAGATAATCATTTTCTATTCAAACCAATTTTTACTCTTTTTCCTTTTATTTAATTTCCCCATCTGTCTAAGAACAGAGGATTTGGGATTGTTGTGTGTTCTTCCATATGTTGAATTTAAAGAATATGTACATTTGTCAATACAGTCAGTATTTTGCTTCCCTCACTGTGACATCCTCATGGTATGATTCATTTAATATGCAACACTGTGTTCACATTGCAGACATTTTCATCTATTTCAAATTTTAATGACTAATTTATCAGGTAATGTCATCAAATATATTAGAAATACTTCTGTAAGTTTTCTATGAAAATTTTCCTTTTATTTTTGCTTCTGCAAAGTTGATTTTTACTTGCCTTATTTTAAAGTATGTCTAAATTTAAGTATGCCAGTAAAATGTAATGTATATAACTTATATTAATCATAGTCATAATGCTATCTTTCTTTGTAGCTGTACTAAATATATTTCCTTCTTGGTTTTTGTTTTGTTTTGTTTTTGTTTACTCATAGTTTATGTCTCCTTCGCATTTTACTGTTGTAGTTAAATGTTGTACATATTAAATAATGAAAAATTAAAAGTGATGAAAAATAAGAGGGAAAGCATCCCCAAATTACTTGAGCCAAAGTGCTGCAGCTCTTGTCTTGGGGGAGGACTTTTATTTTCTACCCCCTGCCCCATAATTTTCTTCCCAATGTGTCTTGAGAAATTGTGACTTCCTACTTCATGGAGTCAAACAACATTACATCCTGTTGAGGAGAAAGACAAAAGTCCTTGAAACCTATTCATGACACAGGGCTGGAAAGGGGATGTGCTTTCAAGTTAATACCATGAAGGTATATTGCAGGCCCTGTCATTTAAAAGCAAATTGCTCCTGATGGTTTTTAACTGTCAAGTATATTTTAAAAATTCATTAGATAGATCAATAGTTGCACAGCAGGTGCAAGGGGATTTGTTGGTTTTTCTCTAACAACTAATCATAATTAAAACAACAGCTGCAATTGCAATCTCAACCTGGTTAAATTTACAGTAATATATTGTCATTTTCCTAGATGCATTTATCTTTTGCTGAAGCCAAGATATGAGTTAAAGGAGAAGTGAGAGAAATTACCAACCCTGGATCTTTGAAGAGATTGAAGGTGGCAATTCTCTAAGGCTGCAGTGTTCTCTTTGTTCTACTGTTTTCATTGGTAGAGGCAGTTCTACTGATTTCCACTCGGCTTCTCCTACCATAATAATCCTCGTTCCATGGGTCAGAGAACTAATGTGACAATTCTGCCAGTTGTTCAGTATGTATATTTAAAGTTGTGCTGCTAGAACTGGGGTAAAACCACAGAGTGAATTTGCAGAATCAGTATGCTCATTGTGAGATAAACCTGAGCTGACCTCCGAAATTCCAGCTCAAACTGATGGACCACAGTGCAATTTTTGGACTCTAGGTATTGTGTCAATTCAAAGCTAGTGTTTATGTCCTCCAAAACTATATTTTTCTTCCCAAGGCATAGTTAATCTGAGGAGGCCTAACAGCATACATTTTGGGCTGCATAACTGTTCTCTTCTCAAGGCAACTCATCATCACTCAAGGGGCTTACGATCTGTAAATTGACTCATTCTTGGACTTTGTGGAGGGGCCACAAGTTTTTCTTAGTGGTCCAAATCAGATTTCTGTTCCTTTGATCCACAGCTATAGCGCACAGCCCAGCCACTTATATTTCTAAGTTTTCTTGTAAAATATCCACAACACATGTGTTTATATACTATCTATGTCTGCTTTAGATCTACAGGTACATAGTTAAATTGTTCCAGCAGAGACCATGTGGTCCACAAAGCCTAAAACATTTATTATCTGACCCTTTAAGAAGGTGTTGGGTGATCCTTACTTTAGTATTAGAACTATTGATTTATCACCAGCGATCATCACTGGTGACTTCACTCATCACTTAACCAGACACCATCCACCTCAAGAATATTCTTTCTAAAATTGTTGGTCTGAGGCTTGACATGTGGTGGTGCAGTGGATCAAACATGGACCTGGAATGCTGAGGTCGCCGGTTCAAAACCCTGGGCCTGCCCTGTCAAGCACATATGGGAGTTGATGCTTCCTGCTCCCCCAATCTCTCTCTCTCTCCCCCCCTTCTCTAAAATGAATAAATAAAAAATAATTAAAAATTATCTGGTCTGAGATATCTCAGCATTCATCCCAGCAAAATGTTCGTAGCTAGTCTACATAAGGAAGTCATAGGGGAGTTAAATGTTTTATAAATCTTTGACTTCATAAAAAATTTCACAAATAACTACATCAATTAGCTGTTCATTCATACTTATTGTCATCACAAAAATATTTGAATAATTATTCAATATTTTTCTCATAATGAGCTTATATATTTTATGTAATTATATACATTATTAGTATTTATTGACAAATCTTTTTTATTATATAAATATATTATACAAAGCAAATCAGTTCACTACCTTCTATTTTAAAGGTAATTTAGAAATCAAACTTGTTTGATTTCTATTAATGAAAATTTATGATAAAATTCACTGTGTCATTTTTCTTTCAAGGATCTTAGAATGTTGCATATATTCATGTAGTCCTTTAACACAACTCATCATTTCTCTGTGTTGGTAAATTTCCCGTTTTAACATGTAATCAAGGATACAGAGACTAAGCTATACAGTTAAGGTCAAATAACAATATATAGCAAGAGCTTAGGACAGGATAAATTCAGTTTTCCAAGGTGATAATATCTGTTTTGACAATACAACTCTCATTATTTTAGGTGTGCATAATCAAGGCAGAATTGATCATTTTAGAGAATAATTTGGGATTGCCAAGAAAATAAATAAATGTTAATCTTAGAATTTTACCAGCAACTCTCCTTTTACTATTATTAATTTTTTTTACAATCTTTATTTCACAGAATTAAGTTACTGCTCATATATTGACTTTGGCAGATATTATTCATTTTATAATATGATCTCTCCCATCATAAATGACAACTAATCCCTAAACCACAAGTCACTAAACTCAATTCAGTGAAGAGACAAAAAAGAAAAAAAAAACCCTACAATTATTACAAGATGGACATTATGTTCCAGCATTAGAATAATCCTGCCTGCTTCTGATTTTCTGTATCTGTAAAGATCAGTTATAGGTGTATATTTTTCTTCCCAGGACACAAACATCATAGTGCATGTTTTACATCTTTTTAAAGTTTGCTAAAATTCAAATTTTGCCTAAGAAAAGTACCTCATTGGTTTAGATCAAAATCCAGCTTTTCTAATGAAGTCTTCAACAGGGTGTGGGGTGATGAGGCTGACCTTTCAGATGTTCATTTCAGAAAATCAGCAGCAACAGTGATTGCATGATCTGAGAATGTTTTTTAAACTCTTTTCAATATAGTGAAATTTTCAGTCAGACCAGCTCCTGTGACTATAAGTTCTATATGTTTACTACCTACTGTGCAAAATAAGTGGTTTCTCTGTAGAGTTCCCAAACTACCACTTTCAGTTCCAGGAGGTCCCCTATAATATTATGGGCTTATGAAAAATACAGAAGTTTACTATACCCTTTCATTCATATTTTATACTTCATAACTAATGGTGCATTGAAAGATCACCAAATTAAATTCTCTCATTTTGTAAGGGTAACTTAGTCACATTAAAGTCGGTGACTTTGACCTGGCCGGTTGGCTCAGCGGTAGAGCGTCGGCCTGGCATGCGGGGGACCCGGGTTCGATTCCCGGCCAGGGCACATAGGAGAAGCGCCCATTTGCTTCTCCACCCCCCCCTCCTTCCTCTCTGTCTCTCTCTTCCCCTCCCGCAGCCAAGGCTCCATTGGAGCAAAGATGGCCCTGGAGCTGGGGATGGCTCCTTGGCCTCTGCCCCAGGCGCTAGAGTGGCTCTGGTCGCCGCGCAGAGCATCGCCCCCTGGTGGGCAGAGCGTCGCCCCTGGTGGGCGTGCCAGGTGGATCCCGGTCGGGCGCATGCGGGAGTCTGTCTGACTGTCTTTCCCCGTTTCCAGCTTCAGAAAAAAATACAAAAAAAAAAAAAAAAAAAGTCGGTGACTTTATCCAAGTATCAGAGATTTGTGACATAGTTATCCTCTACTAATATACTGTCCTTTTAAATCTCAAGCCTACCCATTCTTGTTTCATTTTGCTTATCAATAATGTCCTTAACCTCAAGTACTTGAAAATATTTGTTGAAAATGTAATATTTGTCCTTCTGAAGTTTATATTTTAGTCAAGAAGAAGGGCAAACAATAAACCATAAAACTAATTAATAAATACATAAATTATACTGTAGTGTGCAATTTTAAAGAAAATAGTGAAAGTAAACTTCATTGACAAAATGACCTTTGAAAAAAAAATTGAGAGCATTGAGAGAATTGGCAAAGCAGATATTGACACCACTAAGGAGGGGTGGAAGAAGGCCAGAGGAAGGATTCAATTTACTTGAGCATTAACAAGAAGACCAGTGTGGCTAGAGTAAGTAAACTAAGGAAAATTTCCAAATGTTCTGATGGTGCAGAAAATGTGGAAACCAGTAGGCCATTGTAAGAAGTCTGGTCATTACTTTGCAGAAATGGAAAACCACTACATAAATTTGAGAAAAGAAATCACATTATCTGACATATTTTCATAGGCTCACTCAGGTTATGATATTGGGAATAAATTGTAGACCACAGAAAGCAAATAAAAAAGCACAAGGACCATTTAGAAAATTATTACAATAGTGTATGTGAGGATGATGATGAAAAGAGTTTTAGAAATATTTAAAAGACTTTTCTTTCTAAATATATATAGTTTAGGCCTGACCTGTGGTGGCGCAGTGGATAAAGCGTCGACCTGGTAATGCTGAGGTGGCCGGTTTGAAACCCAGGGCTTGCCTGGTCAAGGCACATATGGGAGTTGATGCTTCCAGCTCCTCCCCACCTTCTCTCTCTGTCTCTCTCTCCTCTCTCTCTCCCTCTCTGTCTCTCTCTCCTCCTTTCTCTCTCCTCTCTAAAATGAATAAATAAAATAAAATAAAATTTTAAATATAGTTTAAGAGCACATAGGAGGAAGAACAATATATCTCATTCAAGTGATAGGTAAATTTTTGTGGGCATAGCTTAATGACCATGATGGATAAGATTTGCATTCAAGGATCAGATTTGCATTTATTAGATGTTTGGTTATCTGATACTTAATTATTGTTGACATGGTGAGGGGGAGAATGAATAAATGTATTTACTGATTTAGAACTATTAGTAAATGTGAAAGTATCTTGCATTTAAAGATTTTTTAGACAGTATTGTCTATGAAAGAGAAGTGTGGGGAGAAAAGCCTACTATAAGAAAATAAGTGTTAGGGTAAACAGGTTCAAATGTGTTCTGGGAGGGACGTTGAATTAAATTATAGAATATAAATCGCAAACAGTGATTCTATTTTGAATTTTCATTGTGCCTTCTCAAAGCACTACCCCATACTTCCTTTACAATAATCCCAAGAAGCCAATAAACAAAAGAGAGAAGAGAAATAAAACTCAGAAAAAAAGTACATGTCTAGTGTTACAAAGTTGATATGTAAAAGAACTGAACTAAATCTAATTGCCTAGACCTTTAGTCAAAAGTAATTGTTACTAAACCTTACTGTTAACAGCCTCTTAAAAGGGGAAAATATGTTATGCTAATGCATTTATATCACTGCTTTAATAAAAATATAGAGATAAATATTTTCAGTGGCAATAATACACCCTGTTCTAAATATTTTTCAGGCTTGGATTGTGATGACAGTAACTATATCTGACCGAACAGTAACAAGACAAACAAACAAACAAACAAACAAACAAAAAAACCCCCAGAGTAGTCTATTCAGGCTCCTACATGACTTGGTAAGATATATAATGTTGGAGAATTTGAAAGTTGAAAGTGTTCCCAGGAAATAAGTAAATGAGAAAAACTACAAACTGCAAGGAGAAACTAATCACCAACCCTATTCTGAGTGGGAGTTGTGGTTGTGGGAGTTCTCCAGAAAGAATAACTATAAATATTTATGCAATCCATTACCTCAACTCCAGCTATAGAAATTGTGTGTGTTCATGATGAGTTTAGATGGGTAACAGTTTTAGGAGGTATCAAATCATTATCTCCATGGAGAAGCTTACTTGGATAATAATGTTGGTAACTTTTTTACATGGGCTGAAGGACCTATGAATAGTATATTGAGTTAAACGTATAAATATTTATTAGATGTGGCATTGGAATGTACTTTGAGTATCATTTGCTGCCAGAAAGGGTGTGAATGTATGTATAGAAGTTGTCCAATTATTGCTTATGAGAATATAGCTAGGATAGGGGAACAGAAGGAGTCATGTTTCCACCTCATGCTGGCATGCACAACCCTGGAGTACCTGGAGGTCCAGTGTCAAAGACTACACAGACTATCTTGCCAAAATTGACGTGATAAACTTGGCAATCCTGTGAAAGCCACTCATATTTCTTTTCTAATTTCAGGTAGGAGACAAAGGGAAAAAAATCCAATTGCTGAGCAAAGATGGTGAATTTTCACAGGTACATAAAAAATTCTATTAAAAGGGATTTAGAAATGAGCCTATCTTGCTAAATATAAATAAACAACCACCTTTCAGTTTATGGAATAAGGTTACAGTTCTGGAAATGCCAATGAGGCAAGCTTTGTGAGCTGCCACCTGCTTTATTTCCATTTAAGCTCAGAGATAATACATTTGACCTCTAGTTTTATGTCTCATCAGAGACTGTCTTTGAGTTAGAGGTATCATGGGAAACAAAGTCTGGTCAGTTCAGGCTTTCAAAGTGGCCTTCACTGAGCCACTGTGGTGCTGGGAGTCAGTATCCTTATATTAATGGTGTGTTAGGGAGGAAAACCACACCAACAGGGGCCAGTAACAAAGTGATAAGTGAGGGACATAGCAGCGGACCCAACAATGGACTCTCATGGAGCATGTTGTAGAGAAACCTCTGCCAAATAAGCAAGTTGGAATAATTACATCAGAACTATGTCTTTTTGCCTGATGAGGCAATGGCACAGCAGACAGAGCATCAAACCGAGATGCAGAGGACCCAGGGTCAAGCCTGAGGTCACCAGCTTGAGCGTGGCATCACTGGCTTAAGCATGGATCATAGACATGACCGCATGGTTGCTAGCTTGAGCCCAAAGGTCGCTGGCTTGAAGCTCAAGGTCGCTGGCTTGAGCCCAAGGTTGCTGGCTTAAGAAATGTTCACTCGCTCTGTAGCCCCCACCCCAGTCAAGAAACATGAGAAAGTAATCAATGAACAACTAAGGTGCCACAACAAAGAACTGATGCTTCTTGTCTCTCACCCTTCCTGTCTGTCTGCCCTATCTGTCCCTCTCTCTGTCTCTATCTCTATGCCTCTCTCACTATAAAAAAAGAACCATGTCTTTTACATGATGAAAAGTAATGAAACTATGTAAAATAACATTTATTAAGAGTCCCGTATGTATATATATACTTCTATAAAAGGGGTAAAACTAAATCCCACCTTAAACTCTGTCAGCAAAGCAAGTGAACCAATGAATTATGACATCCTACTTATGAAATTCTAAGTTCAGGCACTCTTTTTTACCAAACTGGATCTTCTTCAGTATTCCTCATCTCAATAAATACACTGCTCACAAAAATTAGGGAATCAGGGAACGTGCGGATACCCAGTGCTTCCAACATTTTGTGTAGTGCATTTTCACCAATGAAATAAAAGTTGGTTTTGCATCTCATTTGTGCAAACAACTTTATTTGACTTGTCGTTTGTTTTTCTGATGCTCTTGTTTAATAAAAAAAAAATCAAATGCTTCTTTTTTTTATCACTTCATATTCATTTTGTGATATCCCCTAGTCTTTGTGAGCAGTATATTTCTAATTCCTACAGAAAACCCAGGAATGTCTTGAAATGTTGACAATGACATGTGAACAAATTTCAATTACAGTTCATGAAGGTAGGTGGGTGCAATTGAATTCTCATCAAGGAAGCATTACTGGACTAAACTGTTCCATTTGCCTGTGTACATCAAAGTTCAATAAGATGCAGACAGGAGCTTGCAGCAAAGAAAGTAAGGATTTATTAGTTGAGAAAGTGGTGCTGCACCTGGTGTCATAAATGAGCTAGTGCTCAAAGACCTGGCTCCTCCATGGATTTCAGGGGATGGGCTATGTAGGGGGGAAATAATCATGCTGAGTAAGGGAAATAAGGTTATGATCAGGGTCATGATCTCTACTGATTGGTCAGTTCTAGGGTAGTGAGTAGTTTATTTGTGCATCTGGTCCTGATGTTAGCCACGATGTGTCTTTATCTGATTTTGCCCATTTTCTGGGTCTGGAGCTGAAACAAAACTGAGGCTTAGATGTTGTCTTTAGCTTGATTGAAACTGTCTCTGGGGTCAGTGGACCCAAGGCTGTAGTCCTAAGCTTGTTTAATGCTGGCCGGGGCCTTGCTGTCCTGAGGGCTTAGTGATAAGGGAGTGGATGTGCATGGATGGAGGCAGGTGAGTCAGGGAGCTGGATGAGGCCAGTTTGAATCAAAAAGAAAGAAAGAAGAAAAGGTCATATTGAAGAAGTAAAGTTTCCGTGAAGTTATGTTATCCTTTATGACTACACATTTTGTGTTTTTTATTGCTGTGTTGCATTTTATTTTTAAAGATAGTGAGATATGCTAAGCTATTCACTCAAGGCCTCTCCTTTGATTGAAAAAGATTTGAGACAACCAGAAAGTCTTGAAGAAGAAACAAGCCTGCTCTTCTGGAGCTGTAGTCTACCTGCCCCTATTTTCTCAACTGAAATGTCTTGCATTGTTTGAAATACACATCCTGTAAGTGTTGAAGGGCTTATTCCTTTGGTGGATGGCTGTGTGAGAGAGCCTCAATTTTTAGGGGAAAAATAGAAGTGGCACCTGATATCCTGATATTGAAGTTGGAGCATCAATCAGTCAGTTGTATCTGCCCATCTATCTAACCTACTAAATGACTTCTATACCAATGAGTAACGAATTTTTGGAGCTGATCTTATCCAGTTATTGTACTATAAGCTCTATCAGGTCAGAGATATTGTCAGTTATGTTTATAGCAACATCTCTAAAGCCTACATACCGTTTTGCAATTGTTGTGCAAAATAAATACCTTTCAATGGATGATGTCCCATCTCTAAATCATCTCCCATATTGTTTATCTTATCCACTTTGTAAGTGTTAGTCTATGATGAGTATATCGATTTATCTTTTCCTGAAAGCCAACACTATGTTTTCAGATCAGAAGCAGAGTGACTCTTACTTATAGCAGTATCTACAGTGTTTCCCCACTCCACTCTTCCCTTTAAGGTTGTGTGATGACAGCCAGGTGTTACTATATATATATATATATATATATATATATTATATATATATATATAATATATATATTATATATATATATTTATATATATATAATTTTTTTAAAGATTTTAGCTTCTATTTTCAATTTTCAATTTATTTCATTAGGCAAGTTTTATTTTGTCTCAGCCTCAGTATTTGAATGAAAACACAGACATTTTTTGACACGGCAAATGTTGCTATAGATAGAAAATAATTGTCATAACAGTATGGGATTCAGTATACAATAGAAAAATAGTGTGGTCCTCAGAATACAGAGATTATCCCCAATGACCTTTACCCTTTTATAAACTTTCTCTTGAATGGAGATGGAACACACGAATATGCTGACATTACTACCATAATTATATGGCAAAGGGGATTCTTCAAGTGTACTCAATATACCAAATCAATTGACTTTGAGGTAATAAAAAGGGGATGGGAATATTATCTTAGGCAGGCCTGACCTAACTGGGTGAGCTATTTAAAAGTAAGTTTTTTGTTGTTGCTTTCTTTGTTTTATTTTTTCATATGATATGAGAGGAAAAAGCAAACAGACAAATTGCAAACGGGGCTGTCTTTAGGAGCTGAGAGAATTCTCCAGTGAACAGTTAGCAAGAAAACAAAGATCTCAGTCATGCAACAATAAGGAATTGAATTTGGCTTACAACTGAGATGAGCTTGGAAGAAGACCTTGAGCTCCAATGAAAACTGCAGCCCCAGCTAACACCTTGATGGCATCCTTGTGAGATCTGAGGGGAGAACCCAGCTAAGCTGTGTTCAGACTCCTGACTCATGTAAACTGGGAAAAAATAAATTTATACTCTTTTAAGTTCCTAAGTTTGTGGTAAGTGTTACACAGCAACAGAAATTTAATACAATGAGCTTAGTTTATTTCTTTTATTTTTTACTTTTTTCCCCATAAACAAGCCAGAGAGTAAGTTTATCAAGCAAATCAAGCATATTGTGTGCTGGATGTAAGAATTTCCATATCGAAAAATATATCAGGCAGTGACAAAAGCCAGCTTAGAAAATGAGAAGACATCCTATCGAGTTCTTCCTGGATGCCATATGTACATTTCCTTATTTTTATTGGCCATTAATTCATTCTAATATATATTTTTAAAATTTATGATGTGTCATGTGATCAGCAGAGCATTATTTTATACATGAACATTTCCAAGAACAATTTGGAACTGTTAAAATGTGGAAAATATATACCTTTTGAATTTCTGATTCCACTTATGGGAATCAAACCTAATGAATTAAAATGAATAAGTATGGAAAATATAGACATAATAGTATTCATTGCATTATTGCCTAAAATAAGAAAAAATCAAATATAAACTAAATTCATATTAAGTGTATATTTGGAAAATAAATTACAATGCATTTATGCCCATAAAAATTTTATATCTATTACAAAAATAGCATAGATAAATATTATATATTCTGATATGGTAGATAACAATATCCATTTTTTAGTGAAAAATATTACTGAATAGTATATACTATATAATACTATATATTAAAATGCACATTTTAAATGTGATCTTTATATTTACAAAATACACCTGGAAGCTTACAAATAAAATTGTTAATAACACTGAGTTGGGAAGAAAAAAACCTTAATTTTTCCTCCTGTGTTTTATCTTTAACACTCTACACATTATCAACACTTCAGACACCAAATGTGTAAGGGTTTCCTCCTGCCAGCTAATTCTCTGACATCAACTGGATAACCTATAATTTAACTCAATTCTGACACTATCTCCTTAGGGATAGAAACAGATTCCAGGATGACGTCAGAGTAATGGCACGGTAGGAAGCGATACCAATAAATCTCCCCCAAAACTCAACAAGATCTTCAACCAGAAACAGAAAAACCTATCCTTGGAGCCTCCAGATGTTTCACAATACACCCGAAGGTATGGTCGAGTGAAAAATTGGCTAAATATATAATCAAACCCCAAAGGAAATAGGGAGTAAGAAATGATCCGCCTTCCTCACTAACCTAAACAGGACGGCTTTCACTGGGAACTGAGAATATATTGTAGAAACTAAGGCGGGCAAAGGGGGTGAATAGATCCAGGCCGCGGCACAAACGGCTGAACCAGGCTGTGGCACAGAGATCCAAGCCGAGGAAAAACTGTTCCTGTCACAACCCAGGCAATACAAGCTAACATTCATGCCAAACCCAGACAAAGAAAGACAAGCGGGGCAGCCATTTTCCCCGATCTCTGGGTCGTCGCGCACAGATAGTGGGCAAGAGATTCCTTCCAAAGCCCCAGGAGTGGGCGCCCGTGTTATCCCACAGAGAGGCAGAGCCAGAGGCCTTTGTGTGGGCCGAAAGCGGAATCTCCAGACCGCCCCAGCGCCCTGGGAAAGCCACACACAGGGTCAGAGTAAGAGCCAATTCCAATGCCAGAACTTTTCCATGATGGTGGGGGTTTCACTCAGAGGGTGAGGCGGCCGGCCTGATATCCTGGTCTGCGCGCGCAGATAGTGAGTGAGAGATTCTTTCAAGTGCCTCGGCAGTGCCCGCCTGTGTTATCCCACAGAGGGGCAGAATCAGGGGCCTTTGTGTGGGCCAAAAGCGGAATCTTGGGCCACCCAGTGCCTTGAAAAAGCCACACTCAGGGACGGAGCGAGAGCCAATTCCAATGCTGGAACTTTTCCGTGCGGGCGGGGGTTTCACTCAGAGGGTGAGGCGGCCGGCCTGATATCCTGGTCTGCGTGCACAGATAGTGGGCGAGAGATTCCTCCAAGTGCCTCAGCAGTGCACGCCCGTGTTATCCCACAGAGTGGCAGAGCCAGAGGTCTTTGAGTGGGCAAAAGCCCCGCCTGATTATGCTAGCAGCTCTGACTGACTGAGCCTCACCCAGAGCCCTGTGCTGAGTGGGAATAGAGTGGGGAGTTGCCAGCTCTTTGAGCCTCTTACTATCCAGGCAGAGGCAGCAGCAACCCCATAGCTGGATTATCAGGCTACTAATTGAGGAAGGAAAGACTAGGAGAAAGGCTCCAGGAACATGGACTCTCTCACTGGTGGAGCCTATAAATGCTAATGAGCCTCGACTGCCAACGAGACTGAAGCACAATACACGACATTGCCATAGAGACTTATCAACTGCAAACCTCTACCTGAGTGTGCCAAAGGGGCAGAACCCAGGGTACAGAGTCACCGACCAGGAAGAGGGAGAGAAAAGAAAAAGCAAGAAGATAACCTCTCAAAATCAAGAATAATCTGCAGACTTTATAACCTATCCCATTTTATTATATTTGTTCGTTTGTTTCTCTTATCTTCATTCTTGATTTTTTTTTCCTCCTCCAATTTGGTCGTTTAACTCTCTGCCGGTCTTACTCTCTTCTCCTCTCCTTGAACTACACTACCCATAAGTGTTACATCTCCCATTATCTTTTCTTTCCTCTTCCTTTCTCTCTATGAGGGTTGCACTCCAAAACCCTTAACTCTCTCTCTCTCTCTCTCTCCTCTTTTTTCTTTTTTCTTCTTTTAGTGGTTCCCTCTTTTTACTCTCTCTCTCTCTTTCTTTTCTCCCTCTATATTAGTTTCTTCCTTTCTCCTTTACGTCTCCTCTCATTCAAACCTCAATAACAAACAATATCTTATCTGGGACTCAAACTTATATTTGTGGCATTTTGGGGGGTTTTTACTTCACCTTTTTAACACACTAGCAGTGCTCCCATCCCTGGCTCTCCATTTTATCTAGTTCTTGTTCCACTAAATACAATAGTAATTTTTTAATTTGTCCCTTCATTTTCCTGTTTCCCTCTTATTCCTCTCATCATAACTCTTAGTCAACCAACACCTAAAAGCAAATCATTTTATTCTTGATGCAAATTTTTTTCTTATTTGCTTTTTGTGGGTCCATACACCCTTTTCTTTTTCTTTTTTTTTCTTTTTTTTTTTTTTGCCCCTTTATTACTTCTCCCCAATTCAGGCCCTCCATTACAGGCATTGTTTGTTCTATTTAGTAAAATATAATTCACAGTTCACCACAAGATTTTCTCAAGAAAGAGGGGGAGGAGAGGAGAGGAAAAAAGGAGGGGGGGAATAATTTCCTTTTTTTTTAATTTTTACTTTATTTTATTTTATTTTTCTTTATTTCATTATTAATTTTTTTAGGAAAAAAAAACAACTTTTTTGATTTTTTTAACATTTTATTCCTTATTAAATCTCATTAATACTATCAACAAAACCACCCTCAGATGCCATTAAAAAAGAGAAAATAGAATATCATGGATACAAAAGAAAGAGAGGTAACACAGCTAGATGAGGAAAAATCTATGGAGAAAAAATTTAAAATACTGGAAACCTTGGAGCTAAATGACAGAGAATTTAAGATAGAAATGCTAAAAATCATCTGAGATATACAAGAAAACACAGAAAGGCAATTTAGGGAGCTCAGAAAACAACTCGACGAACACAAAGAATATATTTCCAAGAAAATTGAAACTATAAAAACAAATCAAACAGAGATGAAAAACTCAATTCACGAGCTGAAAAACGAGGTAACAAGCTTAGCTAATAGAACAGGCCAGATAGAAGAGAGGATTAGTAAAATAGAAGACAAGCAACTTGAGGCACAACAGAGAGAAGAAGAAAGAGACTCAAAAATTTTAAAAAATGAGATAGCCCTACAAAAATTATCTGACTCCATCAAAAAGAATAACATAAGAATAATAGGTATATCAGAGGGAGAAGAGAGAGAAAATGGAATGGAGAACATACTCAAACAAATAATAGATGAGAACTTCCAAAGCCTGTGGAAAGAACTAAAGCCTCAAATTCATGAAGGAAACAGAACTCTGAGTTTCCTTATCCCCAACAAACCTACTCCAAGGCATATCATAATGAAATTAGCACAAACCAACGGCAAAGAAAAAATTCTCAAGGCAGCCAGGGAAAAGAAGAATACAACATATAAAGGAAGGCCCATTAGATTATCATCAGATTTCTCAGCAGAAACTCTATAAGCTAGAAGAGAGTGGACCCCAATATTTAAAGTCCTGAAAGAGAGGAACTTTCAGCCATGAATACTATACCCATCAAAGCTATCCTTCAAATATGAAGGAGAAAAAAAAAAAACATTCACAGATACAGAAGAGATGAGGAAATTTATCATCAGGAAACCCCCACTCCAGGAATTACTAAAGGGGGTTCTCCAATCAGATACAAAGAACAAAAAAAAAAAAAACCACAAGTAAAAGCTCCAAGAAGAACACAATAAAACCAAATTTAAACTGTGACAACAACAAAAAGAAAGGGGGGGGGGGAGAGGATGGAGATTAACAGTAGCAAAGGACGATGGAGTACAAAAGTACTCACAAAATAGTGCTCTACAATGAACAGGGTAGGAACCCTTTTCATTACTTAAAGGTAACCACCATTGAAAAAACCACCACAGAAGCACATGAGATAAAAAAGATAGCAACAGAGGAAAGATGTATGGAATACAACCAAATAAAAACAAAAGATAGAAAAACAAAAGAGAAGGATCAAACAAGACACAAAACTAACAGAAAGAAATCTATAAAAGGGCAATAGGGAACTCACAAGTGTCAATAATTACACTAAATGTAAACGGATTAAACTCACCAATAAAAAGGCACAGAGTAGCAGAATGGATTAAAAAAGAAAATCCAACTATATGCTGCCTACAGGAAACTCATCTAAGTATCAAGGATAAAAACAAATTCAAAGTGAAAGGCTGGAAAACAGTACTCCAAGAAAATAACATCCAAAAAAAAGCAGGCGTAGCAAATTACTCATATCTGATCATGCTGACTACAAGACAGAAAAAGTACTCAGAGACAAAAATGGCCATTTCATAATGGCTAAGGGGACACTGAATCAAGAAGACATAACAATTCTTAATATATATGCACCAAACCAAGGAGCACAAAAATATATAAGACAGCTACTTATTGACCTTAAAACAAAAACTGACAAAAATACAATCATACTTGGAGACCTCAATACACCGCTGACGGCTCTAGATCGGTCATCCAAACAGAGAATCAACAAAGATATAGTGGCCTTAAACAAAACACTAGAGCACCTGGATATGACAGACATCTACAGGACATTTCATCCCAAAGTGACTGAGTATACATTTTTCTCCAGTGTACATGGATCATTCTCAAGAATTGACCATATGTTGGAACACAAAAACAACATCAGCACATTCAGAAAAATCAAAGTTGTACCAAGCATATTTTCTGATCATAAAGCCTTGAAACTAGAATTCAACTGCAAAAAAGAGGGAAAAAATGCCACAAAAATGTGGAAACTAAACAACATACTTTTAAAAAATGAATGGGTCAAAGAAGAAATAAGTGCAGAGATCAAAAGATATATACAGACAAATGAAAATGACAATACGACATATCAGAATCTATGGGATGCAGCAAAAGCAGTGACAAGAGGGAAGTGCATATCACTTCAGGCATATATGAACAAACAAGAGAGAGCCCAAGTGAACCACTTAACTTCACACCTTAAGGAACTAGAAAAAGAAGAACAAAGACAACCCAAAACCAGCCGAAATGAAGAAAAGAGATAATAAAAATCAGAGCAGAAATAAATGAAATATAAAACAGAAAGACTATAGAAAAAATTAATAGAACAAGGAGCTGGTTCTTTGAAAAGATCAACAAAATTGACAAACCCTTGGCAAGACTTACCAAGGAAAAGAGAAAGAACTCATATAAACAAAATCCAAAATGAAAGAGGAGAAATCAGCACGAACACCGTGGATATACAAAGAATTATTGTAGAATACTATGAAAAACTTTATGCCACTAAATTCAACAACCTAGAAGAAATGGATAAATTCCTAGAACAATACAACCTTCCTAGACTGAGTCAACAAGAAGCAGAAAGCCTAAACAGACCTATCAGTAGAGAAGAAATAGAAAAAACCATTAAAAACCTCCCCAAAAATAAAAGTCCAGGCCCAGACGGCTATACCAGCGAATTTTATCAAACATTCAAAGAAGACTTGGTTCCTATTCTACTCAAAGTCTTCCAGAAACTTGAAGAAGAAGCAATACTTCCAAACACATTTTCTGAGGCCAACATAACCCTCATACCAAAACCAGGCAAGGATGGCACAAAAAAAGAAAACTACAGACCAATATCTCTAATGAATACAGATGCTAAAATACTAAACAAAATACTAGCAAATCGAATACAGCAACATATTAAAAAGATAATACATCATGATCAAGTGGGATTCATCTCAGAATCTCAAGGATGGTTCAACATATGTAAAACGGTTAACATAATACACTATATCAACAAAACAAAGAACAAAAACCACATGATCTTATCAATAGACACAGAAAAGGCTTTCGATAAAATACAACACAATTTTATGTTTAAGACTCTCAACAAAATGGGTATAGAAGGAAAATATCTCAACATAAAGGCCATATATGATAAACCATCAGCTAACATCATATTAAATGGCACTAAACTGAAGGCTTTCCCCCTTAAATCAGGAACAAGTCAGGGTTGTCCACTCTCTCCACTCTTATTTAATGTGGTACTAGAGGTTCTAGCCAGAGCAATCAGACAAGACAAAGAAATAAAAGGCATCCATATTGGAAAAGAAGAAGTAAAGGTATCACTTTTTGCAGATGATATGATCCTATACATCGAAAACCCCAAAGAATCCACAAAAAGACTACTAGAAACAATAAGCCAATACAGTAAGGTCGCAGGATACAAAATTAACATACAGAAGTCAGTAGCCTTTCTATATGACAACAATGAAACAATTGAGAACGAACTCAAAAGAATAATCCCCTTCATGATTGCAACAACAACAACAAAAAATACTTAGGAATAAACATAACAAAGAATGTAAAGGACTTATATAATGAAAACTATAAACCATTGTTAAGGGAAATCAAAAAAGATATAATGAGATGCAAGAATATACCTTGTTCTTGGCTAGGAAGAATAAATATAATCAAGATGGCCATATTATCCAAAGCAATATACAAATTTAATGCAATTTCCATCAAAATTCCAATAACATTTTTTAAAAAAATAGAGCAAATATCATCAGATTTATATGGAACTATAAAAAACCTCGAATAGCCAAAGCAATCCTAAAGAAAAAGAATGAAGCTGGGGGCATTACAATACCTGACTTCAAACTATATTATAGGGCCACGACAATCAAAAGAGCATGGTATTGGCAGAAAAATAGACACTCAGACCAATGGAACAGAATAGAAAACCCAGAAATAAAACCACATATATATAGTCAAATAATTTTTGATAAAGGGGCCAAAAACACACAATGGAGAAAAGCAAGCCTCTTCAATAAATGGTGCTGGGAAAACTGGAAAGCCACATGCAAAAGAATGAAACTGGACTACAGTCTATCCCCCTGTACTAAAATTAACTCAAAATGGATCAAAGATCTAAACATAAGACCTGAAACAATTAAGTACATAGAAGAAGACATAGGTACTAAACTCATGGACCTGGGTTTTAAAGAGCATTTTATGAATTTGACTCCAATGGCAAGAGAAGTGAAGACAAAAATTAATGAATGGGACTACATCAGACTAAGAAGTTTTTGCTCAGCAAGAGAAACTGATAACAAAATAAACAGACAGCCAACTAAATGGGAAATGATATTTTCAAACAACAGCTCAGATAAGGACCTAATATCCAAAATATACAAAGAACTCATAAAACTCAACAACAAACAAACAAACAATCCCATAAAAAATGGGAAGAGGACATGAACAGACACTTCTCCCAGGAAGAAATACAAATGGCCAACAGATATATGAAAAGATGCTCATCTTCTTTAGCTATTAGAGAAATGCAAATCAAAACTGCAATGAGATACCACCTCACACCTGTTAGATTAGCTATTATTAACAAGACAGGTAATAGCAAATTTTGGAGAGGCTGTGGAGAAAAAGGAACCCTCATACACTGTTGGTGGGAATGTAAAGTAGTACAACCATTATGGAAGAAAGTATGGTGGTTCTTCAAAAAACTGAAAATAGAATTACCTTATGACCCAGCAATCCCTCTACTGGGTATATACCCAAAAACTCAGAAACATTGATACATAAAGACACATGCAACCCCATGTTCATTGTAGCATTGTTCACAGTGGCCAGGACATGGAAACAACCAAAAACCCCGTCAATAGATGACTGGATAAAGAAGATGTGGCACATATACACTATGGAATACTACTCAGCCATAAGAAATGATATCGGATCATTTACAGCAAAATGGTGGGATCTTGATAACATTATACGAAGTGAAATAAGTAAATCAGAAAAAAACAGGAATGGCATTATTCCATACATAGGTGGGACATAAAAGTGAAACTAAGAGACACTGATAAGAGTGTGGTGGTTACGGGGGGAGGGGTAGAGGGAGAAGGAAAGGGGGAGGAGGAGGGGCACAAAGAAAACTAGATAGAAGGTGACAGAGGACAATCTGACTTTGGGTGATGGGTATGCAACATAAGTGAACGACAAGATAACCTGAAGTTGTTATCTTTGAATGTATGTATCCTGATTTATTGATGTCACCCCATTAAAAATAAAATTATTAAAAAAAAAAAAAAAGAAACAGATTCCACAGATTAAGGGTTTGGTTTCATGAGACTGTTTCCCTTTCAGATGCTAAACCCAGATTACCCACAACTATTGTCCATGTTGTCTAGAAATTAGATGTTCCCACAAATTTCACTTAGGGTGTGATTAATTTTTTAGTGTAGTTCACAGAACTCAGGGAAATACTGACTTATGTTTATGAGTTTAGTAAAAAATATGTTAAAGGATATAGTAGATAAATATCCATATGAAGAAATACAAGTTGAAGTCTGGGAGAGTCCCTAGTACAAGAACTTCCTGTGGAGTTGGGGTACGTGAATGATTCATCAATCTGGAAGCTCTCTGAATTCTATGCATTTAAGATTTTATGAAGGCTTCCTCACATAGCCATGAGCAATTATAAACTTTGAGCCCTTTGCCTATTCAGAGAAGTTGGGGAAAGGCTGAAAATTCCAAGATTCTTATAATGGCTTGGTCTTTTTGATGACCAGTCCCCATATGGGAGCCATCTAGGAACCTATCAGAGTTCCCTCATTAGAATAGAAGATAGTCCTATCACTTGGAAAATTCCAAACAATTTAGGATCCTGTGTCAGGAATTAGGGTCAGAGGCCAAATATTAGAACAAAAATGTACCTAGTGCTCTTAAGACTTAGGAATTTACAAGAGTTTCAGGGGCTTTGTGCCAGGAACTCAGGACAAAGACCAATATATACATAATTTCTATTATCTCACAAAGCTATCTCTGTAAATGTGATCGGTAGTGGACAAATAAAGAACATTTACTTTTTATTCATTACTTTTTATAATTGTTTAATTTTTCTATTTTCAAGCATATATTACTTTTATAATGTCAAATAAATAGATTTTTAGATGATGTATACATACATATACAGAAACTCCAACATTTTATCAGAAATATTACTTCAGATATAAAAAGGTGGCTATAGCCTGACCAGGCAGTGGTACAGTGGATAGAGCATCATCCTGGGATGCAGAGGACCCAGGTTTGAAACCCCAAGTTTGCTGGCTTGAGCGCAGACTCATTCCGCTTGAGCGTGGGGTCACTGGCTTGAGTGTGGGATCATAGACATGACCCCATGGTCATTGTCTTGAGCCCAAAGGTCTCTGGCTTGAAGCCCAAATTCACTGGCTGGAGTCCAAGGTTGCTGGCTTGAGCAAGGGGTCACTCGCTCTGCTGTAGCCTGCAGGTCAAGGCATATGTGAGAAAGCAATCAATGAACAACTAAGGTGCCACAACAAAGAATTGATGCTTCTCATCTCTCTCCCTCCCTGTCTGTCTATCCCTATCTGTCTGTCTCTCTCTCTCTGCCTCTTTTGAAAAAAGAAAAGAAAACAAATGAAAAGATAACTATAATAAAAAGAATTTAGTATATGACTTAGTAAAAAAGGTTAGGCAAAGAATAGCACTTTTTCCTTTACTATATCTATCTAAGATATAGGCATGTAAATATATGTAATGGTAAAAAAAAATATGTATAAACAAAATATTAATTTTTAGTAATGAGATGCTGAAAATTTTTATTTATATTTTAATTTGTGTCTGAATCCGGAAACAAATTAGGAAAAAACAATTTTTGTTTTGGATTAAATAATTGATGAATTATTTATGTATTTAGCATACTCTTCTACTAAATTGATCTACATATTTTCATATGGAAAATATTCAGCTGCCAATCTATTTTAAAACTCTATAGTTAGATGAATATTAAATTTACATCAATTAACACTTAAGCTATTAATTGAAATCTCCTTAACTTTACCTCAGTTATTTGTAGAAGTTGAATACATTTTACATAATTTCTATCTAAATTTAATGTTATCAAAAATGCATAACACCTTTCATTACTCCTTTGATATTAAGTTAATTATTTGTCAATTAGGTTTATTCTTGTCATAATAATTAAAAGTTAATGTATTTCAGTTTTCTAATGTGATTTTGTTTTAAGCCAATGCTGAAATGCACAAATGATTCTCAGTTTTTTCTTTTAGTAGGTCAGATAGTTAACTAGAGTGGAATTGCTCTTAATTGCTATCATCTGTCAGTAGTTAACCCACCACAAATTTTCCAATATTCTCAGATTTTTTAATTAAAAGAGAACATCATTGACTAATCAAATATTGTTCAATCAATTATCTAGTAATATAAGTAAGAATGAATCATGTAATTAAAAGAACTTTTTAAAAAACTATATGCCACTGCTCATGTAAAATAATTTTCATAGCGTTGACCCTGAGAATATTGGGTGTTCCATTAGCAATATAGAGTAGTATAGCTCACATTAATTCCAATTAATAAGTATTACTGGACCTTTCATATGTTTATAGTTATTAAATTTTCTATTTTAAAAATGCTCATGCACATGCAATCTCATTTCTTTTTTTAAATGTTTTGCAAAATTATATAAAGGAAAATATACATATATAATGTTTTAGAATTTTGCCAAATTGAAGGGTTGACTCCCCTCTTTTGAAGTACACTATAAATTCTTTAAATACAAAGATATGCAACTTTCAAGAACTTAGAGAAGACTAACCAAAGGTTTTATTCTGTCTAACTTTTGGATCTTCCAAAACAGTGTTTCAACAACCTACAATTCTTTAAAATGTATGACAGTCCTGTACTCATCTCCACAGAGGTAGAGGCTGATAGCCTACAGCCTAGACCTCAATGCATGATTCAGTAAATGCATCAAAGAGTAAGGGTCCTGACTTTTTAACTGACTATTCCGTTGGAACATTCACTTATAGTTTTTCAACATCATGCAAAGAATATCCAGGAATGTTATCTATTCACAAATTTCTTACCTCATTTAATTAAGAAGAATTAGTTGATTCTATTCTCTCATGAAATTGGTAGAGATGAGATAAGAACAATTTTTGGAGAAATATAATTTCAGACACAAAATTTGAAAACATGTTTTTTCCTTTTTTTTTACACAATAGGTATCATTTCTCCTCATGGAAGAGTTACATAAATTGAAGAATGGCTATTAAGCAAAGATAAACTGTTTTATTTCCATGAGTATGTTTTAGTTCCATGAATATATTTATTTTATGGTGAACATTAGTAAGATTTTTCAACACCATAAATGGGAACTGACCAAGGATTCTCCAAAATTGTTAAATATTTAGTAAATTTTCTTTATTAATAAAATGAAGAATAATAAATTAATTAATGTTATCTGCTAATGTTCCAAATATATTTTGGCAATACACATGGCCAAAATGGGAATGAGGATGAGGTTACAAAGATGTTTAGCATTTGCTACCTGCTCTTAGAAATGTGATGGTTTAGAACATAGACAATAAAATCAGATTATCTGAATTCAGTTACTGTTGCACTATTATTATCTGTGTGACCTTGGGTAATTTATTTAACATTATCTCTCAGTTTTTTTCATCTGTAATATATAAAGGGCTATCGAGTGACTGTGAAGATTCAATGAGTTAAAATATATAATGTACTTTATGTAGTAACTGGTAGATTAAAAAGATGCAGAGTGCTTGCTATTACTATTAACCTATTTAAAAGTCTAAAGAAATATATGAAATGATTGAAAATGAATAATGTTAGACTTTATTAATTAAGCACTAATCAAGTGGCATGGATATATATTTACGTGTTCCCAGAGGAATAAAATGTAGTGTCTCATATTGTAGACTTATTATGAGTCAGGCACTATGGGCAAAATCATAAATTTATTATCTCAAAGTTTTGAAGCCTAGAAGTCCAAAATCAAGGTATCATCATGGCCAGGCTTCCTCTGAGTGACCTCAGGGGAAAACTATATTCCATGTCTCTTCTAGCTATTGGTGGTTGCCAGCCTCTTTGGCTTGTGGCCACATTACTTCAATCTTTACCTCAGTCTTCACATTGCCATAACCTCTTGTAATATGTTTATTTTCAATTGCTGTATAACAAATTACCACAATATTGTGATTTAAAATACACTCTTAGTTTGAATTTCTGTTAAGTTAGAAATTCTTATGTATGGCTTGTTCTCTGTTCAGGATATCACAAAGCTGAAATCAAGATGTTGGTCAGGCTGAGTTTTTATCTGAAAACTCTGGGAAAAATTTTACTCTCGTTTATTCATGTTATTGGCTAAATTCAGTTCCTTTCAATTGTAGGATAGAAAGTGCCTTTCCTTGCAGGCTAGCATTGGGAGCCCTTCTCAGCTGCTATACACCCCATTACCACAAGGCTCCATCCATCTTCAAAGCAGAAATGATGCATAAAATCCTTCTTTAGTTTCATATCTCTGATATTCTCTTCTGCTACCAAATGGAGGAAATTACCACTTTAAAAAATATTAATAAACTTGCCCTGGCTGGTTAGCTCAGTCAGTTAAGAGCATCATCCTGAAACATCAAGGTTGTGGATTTGATACCCAGTCAAAGCACACACAAGAAGCAACCAATGGGTGCATGACTGAGTAGAACAACAAATGAATACTTCCTGTCCTCCTCCCCCCCTCTCTCCCTTCCTCCCTCGGTATCTAAAATTAATTAATTAATTAATTAATTAAGCTCTGGCCTTAGAGCTTGGTTGGAGCACTGTCCCAGAGCACAAAGGTTGCCAGTTTGATTCTCCAGTCAGAGCACATATAGGAACAACTCAATGTTCCTGTCTCTTTATCCCCTGCCTCTCTAAACAAACAAACAAACAAACAAACAAAAACCCTCATGATCTAGTTAGGCCCCCTCAGATAACCTGTCTATTTTAAGGCCAACTAAACAGTAACCTTATTTAAATCTCCAAAGTTTCTTCAGAACACCACCTAAATTAGTGTTTGAATAATTAGGAGAAAGTATGTATATAGCAGAAGTAGTAATTTAGGGAGTCTTTTTCAAATTCTACCTACAACATATATATTTTCTAATTTAAATCTCATAACTATTTGAATAAGGAGCTGTTATACCTTGTTATTATGTGGAAGGTAGTAGACCAAAAGGCTCACTAAGACTGTTGAATATTTTACTAGTGTTTGTGAGTAGGGTCTTTGTTAGAACTTTGTTTAGATACCCTATTAATGAGCTAGTGGAGACTTTATGAAACAGTAAGAATTAGGTAGGCTGATAAAACTGGCAATATTTTATTGTACAGAAAAGATAATGGCAGTTCAGCTGAGAAAGAAATAGCATAAACAAACATAAGGGCAATCAATAACCTAGGTTATTTTGGTCACATGTAGACTCCCAGAAGTAGAAAAGAAGCCATGTATGGAAAAAGTGGTGAGTAATACTAAAGTATGGGTTTGGGTCAGACAAAAATGGCCTTTATTCTAGACTAAGGATTTTATCTTTGTTCTAATTGAAAGGTCCCAATAACTTTATTGGTTTTAATGAAGAATGGAGCACAATTTCTCTTTTAATTAATTATAATTACCTCCTGCTGAGTTGGAAATCTCATGACTAAGAGGCCCAGAATAGGACCAAGACCTATCATGTCCATGTCCTGAGGTGCTCACCCAACTTCAGGAACCATGAAGGATTTTTTTTTTTTACCTTTAGCTATTTTGCAGTTCTACCAGGACTAATTCTTTTGCATTTTATAATTACTTGGATTCATTCTCTTTGGACTCTTAAAATATACAGACATTCGTTTCTTTAACTAACATGTACTGTGTATCACATCTGTGCCAAGCACTAATGAATGTTTTATCAATGGCCTTCAAGATTTAAGAATGTGCATAGAATGTGGTAAAAACTATTCCATTGCATATATACGAGGTACAAATATGTCAACTAGTATTTGCTTTGCATTTATGGAATACTATATCTATACTACGTGTTATAGGAAACTTGGCTTATGACATTGAATAAACTGGAAGATACTATAAATACACATGGAATGATTAGGAACAGTATAATGTAGAGTATATGAGGAGCTAAATATGAGGGAATGTCATATAATACTATACGACTGATGATTCACCAGTGAGGATCCCCACAGGAACTGGTACTTAAGTTGAAATCTTAAACATGAGTTAGAATCCATATTTGTAAAATGCAGCTTTCATTTTAATAACATAAAATATTTATATAAATGTGTGGAAAGAAAATATAAATTAAAAAATAAGAATTTGACATGACATATTCCCTGATGACAATGAAATAAAATAAGAAATAAACAATTACTAAAGGGTGGATTTTTATTAAGTTATTTTAATAAATATCACACAAAAATTGATGCTTTAAGAGATCAATAGTATAGAGAAATATAAAGATATGATAAACCTAAGTGAGGGAAATTACAAAGTGATAGCTATATAGTTATTAATTATATATCATATAATAAAACATTATATACAATATCAACAACTAATTTTAACATTTTTGATAAAATTCATGATTTTTTGATACATATAAACAAATTCTTCAAAAATTAGTGGAAATTAAATGTTCACGTTCCTAAATGTACACTGATCTTGAATGGTTTTGTTAGTGAATTCTATCAGGCTATTAAAGAAAAATAATTCTGCAATAGTTAAATTATCACAGAGAACAATAAAAAAGTAAAAGGTTTCTAGTTAAGTTATGAAAAACTAGATAAAGAACTATGTATGCCCTGGCTGGTTGGCTCAGCATTAGGGTTTTCCCCAGTGTGTGGAAGTCCCAGGTTTGCTTCCCAGTCAGGGCACACAGGAGAAGCAACCATCTATTTCTTCACCCCTGCCCTTCCTTCTCTATCTCTATCTCCCTCTCTCTCTCTTTCTTCCTTTCCTGTAGCCATGGCTCAAATGGTTTGAGCAAGTTGGTCCCAGGCACTGAGAATTGCTCGATGGTCTTGGTTCAGGCATCCAAATAGCTCAGTTGCTGAGCAATGGAGCAGTTGCTCCTGATGGGCAGAGCATCTCCTTGTAAGGGGCTTGCCAGATGGATCCCAGTGGGGTGCATGTGGGAGCCTGTCTTTCTGTCTCCTCACTTCCCCACTGCTCACTTAAAAAAAAAAGAACTATAATAATGTGTGCAAATTTTAACTTACATGCAACCATTTTAAATAATTTCAAAATCTCAAAATAAACATTATCCACCTTTTAACTAGCCACTGGAATTTAATCAGCTATATAAAACTAATGTTAAAATGTTCTCACAGTCCATCTATGTTGTCATAAATGTCAATATATTATATATTTTTTGTAATTGAGTAGTATTTTATTATATATATACCACATCTCCTTTATTCAGTCCTCTATCAAGGGACACTTTCATTGCTTTAATGTCTTGGCCACTGTGAAAAATGCTGCAATAGACATTGGGGTGCATCTGTTTTTGTCTACCAATATTTTCAAGTTTTCTTGGGTAGATAGCCAATAAAGGGATTGCTGAGTCATATGGTTGTTCTATTCCTAAATTTTTGAGTAACCACCATACTTTCTTTCATAATGGCTGTATCAGTTTACATTTCCACCTTCAGTAAAGGAGAGTTCTTTTTTCTCCACAACCTCTCCAACACTTGTTATTACCTATCTTGTTGATAATTGCCAATCTAACAGGTGTGAGGTGATATCTTATCATAGTTTTTATTTGCATTTCTCTAATAGCTAGTGAAGATGAGCATCTATTCATATATCTGTTGGCCATTTGTATGCCTTATTGGAAAAAAGGGTTTGTTCAGGTCCTCTTCCCATTTTTTAAAATTATATTGTATGCTTATTTGTTTCTGAGCTTTGTGAGTTCTTTCTATATGGTCTACCGGAAAGTTCTGTCTGTTTCTATCACAACAAGTTTCAACACGTAGGCACATGTTTATTTGGTGCATGTGTGCCTCTCTATTTTTATCAGTTAATGTATACATACTGATGTAGCAAATTAACTAAAACAAAGTTGATTCACGTTAGTCTTATGTGTGAAGCGATAATGTACCCACGGCTACTGATAAAGTTCATTTACGCCACTGAAATTTTTACGAATTTCAACAAGGAAGAAATGCTACAGAAGCATATCTGTCGCATCCACCATATTCCCCAAACTTAGCACCCTCCGACTATCACTTGTTTTTGTCATTACAAAATTTTTTGAAGGGCAAAAAATTCAAAAATGAAGAAGATATCAAACAAGCACTGGTTCAATTTTTCACATCAAAAGATAAAACATTTTTCAAAAATGGGATATACAAATTGCCCTCACGCTGGCAAGAAATCATTAATAATAATGCCAATTATATTATTTAATAAAGTTTATTGATGGTAAGAAAAATTTGAATTTTGTTTTATTCCAAAAATGGACAGAACTTTCTGGTAGACCTTATATATTTTGGATATTAACTCCTTATCAGAGCTGTTTACAATTATCATCTCCCATTTGATTGGCTGTTGTTTGTTTTGTTGTTGGTTTCTTTTGCTGTACAGAAGCTTTTTTAGTTTGATGGCATCCAATTAATTTAATTTTGCCTTTACTTCCCTTGCCTTCGTGGTCAAATTCATAAAATATTCTCTAAATCCAAGGTTCATATGTCTAGTACCTATATTTTCTTCCATGTAATTTATTGTTTCAGATCTTATATTTAGGTCTGATCCATTTTGAATTAATTTTTGTGCAGGGGGACAAAGTGTAGTCAAGTTTCATTCTTTTGCATGTGGCTTTCCAATTTGTCCAACACTGTTTATTAAAGAGGCTTTCTTCGTCGGCCTAGCGTGCGGAGGACCCGGGTTCGATTCCCGGCCAGGGCACACAGGAGAAGCGCCCATTTGCTTCTCCACCCCTCCGCCGCACCTTCCTCTCTGTCTCTCTCTTCCCCTCCTACAGCCAAGGCTCCATTGGAGCAAAGATGGCCCGGGCACTGGGGATGGCTCTGTGGCTTCTGCCTCAGGCGCTAGAGTGGCTCTGGTCGCAACATGGCGACGCCCAGGATGGGCAGAGCATCGCCACCTGGTGGGCAGAGTGTCACCCTTGGTGGGCGTGCCGGGTGGATCCCGGTCGGGCGCATGCGGGAGTCTGTCTGACTGTCTCTCCCTGTTTCCAGCTTCAGAAAAATGCAAAAAAAAAAAAAAAAAAAAAAAAAAAGAGGCTTTCTTTTCTCCATTGTGTGTTTTTGGCTTCTTTGGCAAAGATTATTTTTTATACTAAGTGTAATAAGTAAATCATAAAAAGCTAAGACCTATATGATTTCACACATTGGAGGGATATAAAAATGAGACTCATGGATATAGATAAAGTAAAGTGGTTACTGGGGGGAGGAGGTAAAGGGGAGGAGGTTTGGGAGGGAAGGAGGTAAAGAGGGACAAATATACAGTGATGTAAAATTATTTAATTTTGGGTGATGGGCACATAACACAATCAACAGTTTAAATTCTATAGAATTTAACCTGAAACATTATGTACTCTTACTAATCAATATCACCCCATTAATTTTCTAAATAAAATTTTTAAATATATTTTTAAAAACTATTGATATTCCCTGCAAAACATCTTTTGTTTACTCCATTTTGGGTTTCCACTTTCTAAGTCCAGGTCATAAGTACCCCTAGTCTTGATGTCTTCAGTTAACAATTGTTCTCTTGCTCCTGTTTTTCCTATCTCCAGTCTCTTCTACATATTTCCTTTTGAACACCTTTCCTGAAGTAGCTTTTTTTTTTTTTACCATTTCTCATCCTTGTTCAAAATTTTGTCTTGTCTCTTCACAATTGGCATTTAAAGTCTGTGTGTATGTTATTACAACTTTATTTTGCAGATCTCATGCAGACAACTCCAAATAGAATGTTGTTGTTGTTGCTGTTCAGTTGGTTTTGTATTTTATCATTCATGGTAAAGTTTTTGACTATTCTGAGCTCCATGGATTTATTTAATTTAGTGGTGTTACCTGGGATGCTTTATTATTTTATTTCTGAGCTTTGAAACTTTTGCTATTAAGATTTAACTTAAATCCTATTCCTTATGAGAAAATATCCCAATATTAAGTTGTAACTCAATATTTTCATCTTTTCTTTTATACACCACCTTCATTCTTTCTGCATTATAGTACTTTTACATTTCTCTTATAAAAAGTTGTTTAATATGCAACTGCCCACCTACACTGGGAAGTTGTGAGGAATGGTGACCATGTTTATGTATCTACATAGATTCCAGACCAAAATGATTAAAAAAATGATTCATGGATGAAAGTATCTATGCTTACAACATGCAAAAAAATAAAAATGAATCATACATAAAAATTAACTCAAAATATATTAATGAATTAAATATAAGCCCTGAAGCTATAAAATTCCTAGAAAAAACATAGACAGTTGTTCCTTGAAATAGGTCTTCACAATGGCTTTTTAATCAGACACTAAGAGAGAAAGCAATAAAAGCAAAAATAAGTGTAACTACATTAAAGTGAACAGTTTCTGCACAGCAAAGGAAATAATCACCAAAATGAAAAGGCAACATACTGAGTAGGAGAAAATAATTGCAAATCATATATCTGATAAGGTGCTAATATTTAAAATATAGAGAGAACTTATACAACTCAGCAAAACTAACAATTAGTTTTAAAAACATGGGCAGAAGATCTAAACAGATAGTTTTTCCCAAGAAGACATACAGATAGGCAAGAGAACATAAAAATTTGCTCTGTATCAGTGGTTTTCAACTGCTGGTCTGTGGACCAGTGCTGGTCCACCAGAAATTGTGTGCCACCAGCAAAATAACAAACTAGTGGTTGAAAACCACTGCCCTACATCGTTCCATAGTAGCTGCACCAATTCACATTTCCACATCCTTGCCAATAGTTGTTATTTCCTGTCTTTTTTATAACAGTCATTCTATCAGGTATAGGGTGATATCGCATTGTGGCTTTTATTTACATTTCCCTTATGACTAATGCATTAAAGATGTGGGTAAGTAAATTGGTGCAGCCACTGCAGAAAACAGTAGAAGGTCCTCAACAAAATTAAATGATCCAATTTACTTCTGGATACTTATCTGAAGAAACAAAAACATTAGCTCAAAAAAGTAAATGCTTCATATTTTATTGTGCATTATTTGCAATTGCCAAGATATGGAAACATCCTAAGTGTCCATCAATGGATGAATGAAAAATGAAATTGTAAAGATCTATCTATCTATCTATCTATCTATCTATCTATCTATCTATCTATCTATCTATCAATTATCTATCTATCTATCTATCTATCTATCATCTCTATCCAAACACATACACACACACACACACACACACACACACACACACACACACAAACACACAGTGGAATATTAGTTAGCCACACAAAAGACACAGTAACAAGAATTTCTCTCATTTCCCCAGATCTTTGCTAATTATTTAAAGTCTGTCCTCTCTTAAATATCTAGGTTTCTTGCTCATTATATCAAATATTTTAAAGAACAGAGCTGCATTTTCAAGGGCAGTTGAATTGGCTACCAAATCAATCAGAAAAAAAAACAAAAATAAATAAATAAAACTGGATCCTAAGTTTCAAAACTGCCATCTTAAAATATTTAATCAAGCAAGAGGAACTCTTAGACAATATGTAACTAGTAAGCTATATACTTCATTTACACATTTAAATGACAGAATAAAGTTTCACTTATTTTAATCAGAGGAAATTATATACATACACACACAATGACTCTTTTACCTACACACACGCAGTCCTTTGATATAGTTTGCCATAAATTTATTAATTTTTGTTATATAAATTTTCATACATTTTAATCAGGTAAAGTTAAAGTAAAAGATAATGAAGTGATATACATTAGTCTTATATATAGTTTATGAGATGTAAACATCATTTAAGAACCACAGGGCAGATATCTAGAGATAACATTAGACATAGAAAGAAACAATTCATATTGTGTGGAGCTATTGTAAATAAGCATTTCTAATCCTTGTAAAGTTGGCCTCCAATAAGAAAAGGAGTGAACTATATAGAGAAAAGTCATTAACCTGGGCCATTGGCTAAGTGGTAGAGTACCAGCAGGCATGTGGATGTCCTGTGTTCGATTCCCAGTCTTGGCATTCAGAAAGTGATCATCGCTTCTTCATGCTCTCTCTCTCTCTCTCTCTCTCTCTCTCTCTCTTAACTTCCCACAGCCATGGCTCAATTGGTTGAGCACATTGGACCCGAGTGCTAAGGGTGGCTCCATGGAGCCTCTGCTTCAGGTGCTAAAAATAACTTGGTTGCCAACATGGCCCCAGATGGGCAGAGCATGGGCCCAAGATGGGTGTCGCAGGATGGATTCCTGTCAGGGCACAAGTGGGATTCTGTCTCTTAATCTCCCCTCCTCTCACTTGGAAAAGAAGAAATAATAATAAAAAAACAAATAAATACATAAAAAAGAAAGAAATTCATAAAAGTTCTGTTTCACTTTGTATTATTGTAATCTTGTTATATACACATAAAAATATTTTTTACCTGAAATTTTGTTTTTCCTTCTGAAAGTATCAAAGTGTTGATTTTTTAATTCTCAAATGTCATATTATGAGAATTTGGAAGTGTAAAAACCCAAAGGAGACAACTTAGGACCCTAAAAACATACAGAAGAAAAAGTTATGCTTCAGGAAAAAGATTGTCATTCAACCTACTTCTGTTATTATCCCTACAACTGTATTTGAAAAGAAATGACCGTTCTCACAAACTACCAAAATGCTGGACTAGAATGCATTGCTTTGAATTATACGTTATGATGATAATGCACTGTGATCTCCTTTATTGTTATCTTTATAGAGCTCCATTGTGTGAGCTTTTTTTAGTGGTTTTCCACTCTACTGGCAGCTCTAGGCCACTCTCAGATATTACTAGAGGGGATAATCGAGGTTATTTGATACTTTATTTCTGTGTTCTGTGTTTGGGAGGCATTTTTTTCTCCATTCCAGACTATCAACCATCCGGTTTTTTTTGTTTGTTTGTTTGTTTTTTAGCACTAAAGCATATTTATCTGGTGAAACTATTCCTTTTAGTTATCCTCTATTCCTGGGTCCCAGGATCAAATTATTTTGTAGGTGAGAATATTATCTAACATGATAAGATGTTGCTTATTGAATCTTGTGTTGCGTACCTAGGGAGGAGGCAAGGAATCATTGGAAGCAGATTTTCTACATTCTTCTATAAATAGTTTTATTCCTATGTTTAAAAAAAAATTATGCTAAGTGAAATAAGTCAGGCAGAGAAAGACAAATATCATATGATCTCATTTATATGTGGAATTTAATGAACAAAGTGAACTGAGGAACTGAATAGAGGCAGAGGCGGGGTTACAGGGAGCAGAGAGACAGCTGTCAGAGGGAAGAGGGATGAGGGGATGGGATTAAAGAAGGTGAAGGGATTAGTGAAATTATATACATAACACAGAGATACAGATAACAGGACAGCAAATCCAAAGGGAAGGGGGAATGGAGTTAGGGGGAGGGGGCAAAGGGGGTATAAATAGGGACACAGGGGTGGGCGGTGAGGATATTATATTCAGTGGGACACTTGAATCCATGTAAACACAAATTAAAACTAATAAAAATTAAAAAAACACGATTTTAAAAAATGTAGCCTTACTTAAAGAGCAAGAGTAAAGAGATCATTTGAATAAGAAATTTGAAGCACTTGTCAGTATTTAATATGTAATGGAATGATTTTAACCAATCAAGCAGCACTATATAAGTTACACTAAAACATTTCATTCTATTAAATGTCTATGTTTAAAAGTTTGCTAAAATCATTTATCTTTACCTGATATTAGCATCTGGAGCAATCTTAAGTGGTTGAAATTGATCACTCAAGGTCAACTCATTGCTTATTAGCCATTCAGTAGTTTACCTTACTAATACCTCACTCGGTACCAAGGAATTGAAGAAAATGCCAGATTATTTAGCATTAAATGTTTTGAGGTATTGTTTTATTTTCTTTGAAAATAAACGGTGAAGCACCAAATGCATTCACATAATTTTACTCTGAATCTGCTAAGTAGAAATCTGGTTTTTTAGTATAGCACTAGGAGCATTATTTTATATATTAAGCAAATATGAAAGGAGAGTTAAATAATTCATATGTCACCACTGTATTTTTGTACCAGTCTATCTGGGGAAAATTTTTTTAGCCAACAACAACACTTCAAAAATTCAGGAGTGTAATTTCTATAGAAAATTTTTTATAAATTAAAGCATCCATACATTGTTTGGGTCTTATTTCCAAGTTGTTTAGTGGAGGCACATCTGTGGTTTCAGTGCAAGTGGGGTTAAAAAGCACTCCTTTTCTCAAGGATGTGTATAAAAGAATTATATACATGGGAATACATTTTCTTGGCCTACAAAAGAATACAATAAATCCTATCAGTGCCCCTTTTCTAGATTCTGTGTGTGTTTACTTTTAACATTGAACACTTGGGAAGCATTACCCTGCAGTTACTGGAGCCATTTTGCCCACATACTCAGAAGTTCCTTGGAGTTTACATTACTCCAGGCAGCTCTTAGCTAATGACTGACTGCTGCAGGAGCATGAAAACCCTCCACCCTTGTTTTTAACCAGGACAAACACTGAGGCACAATTTATACCCTAGAACTTCTCTGTGGAATGTGAAAACACTCTAAATGAAATCATACCTTTGCTTGGTGTTGGGCAGATAAAATGTATTATGCTCACTTTGTAAAAGATAACGTTGCCCACGTGGAGGCCGTTGCCCAGTTGATATTAATGTGTGTTGAGAATCCTTGTAGCCTGGGGCTTGGTTTTGGGATTAAGCCTTTCCCACCCTTTTTTGATGTGGGCGGTACAATCCAATCATGCCTCAGAGAAGTGACTTTGTATTGGAGACTTCCCTATTTTGTATATTGGATTAGAGGTTGTGAAGGTACAATATAAAATGGGGGCGGAACGAGAGTTTGCGCTCTTGGTTCCTGAGATTAGCATGAGAGAGCAGAGGAGAGCAGAGAAAGGCCACGTGGAGGAGGCCAGGAGAAGCAGCCAAGATGGCGGAGTGCTGAGTGAGATGCCAGTTTGTGTAGAGTTTGTATCTGGGATAAGGAAGGAGATGGGGAACAGAGGTGAATAAGGCTGGTGAGCTAGAAACCTTTGATTCTAGGAAACTCGGATAAGTCAGTAGCTTTGTGAGCACTGAATGTGACTGGGTTTTGGAGCCCAGTGTGTATTTTTACTTGCCCGCCGGGTGCAAGCTAGAATTAAAGACTATGGCCCATCAGTTTTTGGCTCTGCTGTTTCTTTGCCGACTGTCCGAATCCAATGCGAACCTGCATGGGCCGGGTGGCTGTGATGGTGGCCCTGGCTGTGCCTTCTGGCTTTACACTTGGCTTCTTCCCCTTTCTTCTCTTGGTTCTCTTACATTCTTACAACTTTCCGTTTGAAAAAACAGCTTAATAAATCTATTGAATACAGATCTTCATCTCAGAACTTGCTTTTGACATGTATCTATCTATGTATGTGTTTATTTTAGGGCAGAGATAACTGGGAGTATAAGAAAAAGGAGAGGCATGGCACCTGCCCCAATCTACCTTCTTTGATTTGGAACCCTGGACTTCAGCTTCTGGATGAAGGTACCCTTTTATGAGCTACTTTCTGAGATTCTGAATAATATCCATGTGTAAAGCCAGTAGCCATGGCCACCATCACAGCCTCCTGGCCCATGCAGGTTTGCATTCAATTTGGACATGGTAATGAAACAACGAAGCCAAGAACTAGTGGACCATTACCTTTAATCCTAGCTTGCACCAGGCGAGCAAGTAAAAACACACACAGGGCTCTAAAACCCACTCATTTGTGCTCAAAAAGCTACTGACTTATTCAAGTTTCCTAGGATCAAAGGTTTCTAGCTCACCAAACTTATTCACCTCTGTTCCCCATCCCCTTCTCTCTGCACAAACTCTGCACAAACTGACTTCTCCTTCAGCACTCTGCCATCTTGGCTGCCTCTCCTCTCCTCCACATGGCCTTTCTCTGCTCGCTCCTCTAATGCTAATCTCAGGAACTAAGAGGGCAAGCTCTGGGTCTGTTCCTATTTTATAGTATTGAAATCAAAACCTTTAATCCAATATATATACAAACAAGGAAGTCTCTGATACAAAGTCACTTATCTGAGGCATAATGAGATTCCTCATGAGAGTGTACCACCCCAGGGTGGGAAAGTATAACCAACCTGCCTGCTTACAGCCTGTCCCCCCACACCCAATGCAAACTATAAGTGAGAAAACCTATTTATATTTACAAACTTATTTGACCAATACCATGGTAGCTTGAGACCAAGATGACAAACTATGGGAGCAGAGTTAGAGATAGGGGCATTCACCAAATTGTTGTGGAAAGCTCAGTAATGTTTGGATATCTCAAGGATTGTTTATCTCAAGGATTGTTGGTTTTAAAGTGCGAGCAGTGAATAACCTCATTGGCATTTATAAGAGTTTTTTTGCAGTAGAGACAATGGTGGAGCACCATGAAGAGCAGTTAACAAGAAGAACATGTTTCTGAAATATGAAACACAACCTCTGGGAGACCCATTAAAGAACAGTCAGAACTTGTGAGAAACCACAGAGAATAAGGTTATTATACCATTGTAAAGGTGTCCTCATTTAATTGCGATACACTCAGGTTAAACTTAAGAACTAGATAGTTTTAAGAGACTTTATATTTCTTTTCTAACTCAGTAATGTCAAGAAAAACATTAGGTGAAGAGGTGATAATACAGATAGCTAATACTATATTCAGTTTCTCAAAACACTTATTTTTTTTACTACAATAGCAAATCTTCTGAATATATAGGTATTGTATAATACTTCTCATTAGATTTATGAGAAATGAGACTGATGAATGTTGAAATTCAAATAGCTATTACATGGCAACATGTATGTTAAGCCCATTACTTTTAATAGCTTCGGTTTTCTATATTTTTTGCATGACTTTTTAAATTTATTGTGTTGATGTGGTTTCAAGTGTCCCACTAATTATAACACCCTCTACCCTTGCATCATGCACCCCTATGCCCCATGCAAAATCTCTTTCCATTTTCATTTCTATATTTTTAGTACACTATACTATTGTAAAGCCAGTAACCATGGCCACCATCACAGCTGCCTGGCCCATGCAGGTTTGCATTAGATTCGGACAGATGGTAATGAAGCAATGGAGTCAAAAACTGGTGGACCATTAGCTTTAATCCTAGCTTGCACCCGGCGGGTAAAAAATACACACAGTGAGAAAACACTTCCCTTTTCATTCAGAGCTCCCAAAGCCACTGACTTATCCGAGTTTCCTAGAATCAAAGGTTTCTAGCTCACCAGTCTTACTCACCTCTGTTTCTCATCTCCTCTCTGCACAAACTAGCTTCTCCTTCAATACTCCGCCATCTTGGCTGCCACTCCTCTCCTCCACATGACCTCTCTCTGCTCTCCTCTTTCTCTGCTGTCCTAGAACATAATCACTTTTCCCCCAAAACAACGTGATCTCTCTTCCTTTTAAAACCTTTTGGCGCGAAAGTCCTCCTTCAATACACATTAACATAATCATGCCCATCCCAAGCAAGAAGGGCAACTAATATCGTCACCTGGGTGGTGGGCTTCCACATGGGCAGCACCATCTTTAACAAAGTGAGCATAATATATTTTATCTGCCCAACAGCGATGAATACTTGAAGCTCTTCCAATGAAAGTGAACAATATATTGTATTTATATGGAACTACTCTAAATTGTGTGCCTTTTGACCATACCATAAATGATAATATTCAAATGTTATTTTATATGTAGAATTTTACTTATTTATATATTTAATTTATTGCAATGACATCAGTTTGCAAAACCATACAGGTTTCAAGTGTCAACCAAATAAAATATCATCTGCACATCACGTTGTATACCCTCCGCCCCAAGTGAAGTCTCTTTCATCCCCATCCCCCCCTCATTTGACCACCTTCACCTAGCCCCCATGTCCTCTTCCCATGGGCTATCACCACACTGTTGTCTGTGTGTTTTATGTATATATGGATTTTGACTAATTCCATCAAATTTTTTCATCTGGTCCCCAAACTTTGAACTCCCTGACAGCTGTTAGTCTTTTCTTTGAATCCATATCTCTGTTTATATTTTTTTCATTAGTTTATTTTGTTTATTAGATTCCACATATAAGTAAGATATATTTATTGATTTTTTTGTCTATAAGATCTATCTGTTTATGACAGTGGGGCACTTAAATCCCTTACTATAAACGTGTGTGTGCACACGTTTGCTCATATATTGAGTACCAATATGTTTACAAGAATTATATTCTCTTCTTGGAGTTATCCTTTTAGTATTATGTAGTGACCTTCTTTGTCTCTTGTATGGCCTTAGTTTTGAAGTCTATTTTTGTCAGATATAAGTATTGCTACCCCAGCTTTTTTGTTGTTGTTGTTCCTATTTGCACGGAATATATATATCTACATTTTTATTCATTCACTTTTAGTCTGTATCTTTTGTTTTGAGGTAGGTCTTATGTAGACATTATATATATGGCTTATATTATCCATTCAGCTACTCTATGTATTGTAATTGAAGCATTTAATCTATTTACATTTAAAGTTATTATTGATGTGTACTTATTTACTGCCATTTTATTCCTTCTATCTATGTTCTTCTCTTTCTTGATTTTATTTTTTCTGTTCTTGAAGCAGGTCCTTTAACATTTCTTGCAGTACTGGTTTGGATATAATGAACTCCTTTAGTTTTTTTGTGTTTTGCTTTGTTTTGCTTTTTGTCTATGAAGTTCTTATTTTGCCTTCAATATTAAATGATAGCCTTGCTGGTTAGAGTAGTCTTGGTTGTATGTCCTTACTTTTTGTCACTTTGCATATTTCCTGGCAATCCCTTCTGACCTGAAGTTTTTCTGTTGAGATATCAGCTGACAAACTTATGGGGACTCCTCTGTGGTAAATTATTGCTTTTCTCTTATGGCTTTTAATATTCTCTCTTAGTCTTTCATCTTTGGCATTTTAATTATGAGGTGTCTTGGTATGGGTCTTTTTTACTTTATCTTGATTGGGAGTCTCTGAGCTTCCCACATGTGTAAATTTTTCCTTCACCAGGTTAGGAAAGTTTTAAGCCATTCTTCAAACTGGTTCTCTATCCCTTGCTCACTCTCTTCTCCCTCTGGTACCCATATGATGTGGATGTTGTTACACTTGATGTTGTCAGAGGCTCCTTAGATTTCCCTTGTTTTTCTTAATTATTTTTTCTTTCTGATGCCCTGCTTGGGTGCTAACTGGTATTTTGTCTTCTAAATTGATGATTCAGTCCTCTGCTTCATCTAACTTGCTGTTGATTCCCTCTAACGCAGTCTTCATTTCAGTTACAATGGTCCCTCGTCTATTGCGAGGGTTAGGTTCCAGATCCTCCCAGCCTCCGCAATAGCAAAAATCAGCAAAGTAGTGACCTTATTTTTATTTTATTATTTATATCTATTTTAATGCTTTATAAACCCTCCCTACACTCTTATAAACCTTTCCCACACTGTTATTAACCTTTCCTGTACTCTTATAAACACTTCCTATGCTCTTAAACACTTTCTAAATAATTTAGATAATAAATATATAAAAATACTTACATACCACAAAATTCTATGGTATAGCAAAAAATCCACAATACAAAATTATATATATATAATTTAAAAATCTGCAATATAGTGAGACTGTGAAAAGTAAACCACGATATGGTGAGAAACGACTGTATTCTTTTTTTTTAAAATATTTATTTATTTATTCATTTTAGAGGAGAGAGAGATTGAGAGAGAGAGAGAGAGAGAGAGAGAAGGGGGGGAGGAGCAGGAAGCTTCAACTCCCATATGTGCCTTGACCGGGCAAGCCCAGGGTTTTGAACCGGCAACCTCAGCATTCCAAGTCAATGCTTTATCCACTGCGCCACCACAGGTTAGGCACGACTGTATTCTTTATTTTTGGCTGATTTCTTTTCATGGTTTTGATATCCTTTTTTTTTTCTGAAGTTGGAAATGGGGAGTAAGTCAGACAGACTCCTGCATGTGCCCAACCAGGATCCACCCGGCATGCCCACCAGGGGGCAAGCTCTGCCCATCTGGGGCGTTGCTCTGTTGCAACCAGAGCCATTCTAGTGCCTGAGGCAGAGGCCATAGAGCCATCCTCAGCACCTGGGCCAACTTTGCTCCAGTGGAGCCTTGGCTGAGGGAGGGGAAGAGAGAGACAGAGAAGAAGGAGAGGGGGAGGGGTGGAGAAGCAGATGGGCGCTTCTTCTGTGTGCCCTGGCTGGGAATCAAACCAGAGACTCCTACACACCAGGTCGATGCTCTACCACTGAGCCAACCAGCCAGGGCTGATATCCTTTTTAATGCTTACTATCTCATTAAGTTCTCACTGAGATAATCTATTCTTCTCATAAGGTTTTTGAGGGTCCTTATATCCATTGTTTTAAACTCTGCATCTAGTATTTTGGTTGCTTTCATTTCATTTAATTCTTTTTCTGGGGGTTTCTCTTATTCTTTCATTTCAGCATATCACGTTATCTCACTTTTTGTCTCTATGTATTAGATAGATTTGCTCAGAATTCCAAAATTGTTATGATGTCTTTATGATAAATGTGTCTTGCTGGGCTAAGTGGCACAGTCTTCCAGATTACCCAAGCTTTGTGCTCCAGAATGTTTCTTGCAGGTTGTGCATACTTCTATTATAGTTGAGTCTTACATGTTTTTGACCCTTTCGTGTGTAGAGTTAATCCTCCAGGCTGGATGACTAAGTGGGTAACCTTGAACACCATGTATGAGATGTGTAGGCAGAGTTGTTCCTAACAGGGTCTGGTGCCTACTGAAATCCCCCTTTGGGTGTGCCACTTGTGTGACTAGTTGTGTTGAGCTTTGGTGTTATCTAAAGCCCACTACTGGTTGTGTTGGTTCTGGGTCCACTTGGGTGGGGTTCAGTTTTGGGTCAATATCAGATGTGTATGTAACCAGTCTTAGGCTACTTGTCTGGAACTACCATGCTGTTCACTATTTCTGGCTATGTCTACTGGGCCTGGGTGTGTACAGGAGGGGTCAATCTGTGTATAAGGGTCAGCTCCCTCCAGCTTAGAGCTGAGGGTAGATCTGTGAAAAGACCGAGTCTTTTTGAGACCCTTTACCTGTCAGCTACTTTGCTTCCCCTGAATGCTGCCTGGTCTTCTTCTAGAGCAGCGGTTCTCAACCTGTGGGTCGCGACCCCAGAGGGGGTCAACCAACCAAAACACAGGGGTTGCCTAAAGCCATTGGAAATACATATTTTATTCTGAAGAAGGAATATAGAGTGGGTTCTCTAGGGTCAGGAGGCCAGGGCTAGTGATTTCTCTACTTAAGGGTCACACAGTCAGACAGTCAAGCATTCTATGAGGGGACAGTGGCCCCTACTCCAGAGCCAAACCACTCAGTCTGCCAAAATCTCCATCTCTAGATCCCCCAGGAGGGATGAGCTGTAGGTTCAGGTTGGATGTGGCCAGCTGTCCTTTCTACAGAAGCAATTTCAGCTGGGCAGAACCACCAGGCTCAGGGGACAGATCACAAAAGTCTCCAATTGGGGGTGATGCATATATATATATATACATTAAGCCGTATCAATATATTTTCATCACATTTCAGTTCTTTTTGTTACATAATTTTAGATCTGATTAAAAAAAGATGAAAGACATGTCAGTTTTTTATGGAATCAAAAGGATTTTTATATCCTAATAATAATGCTATGTAAAATTAATTTATTTTCTATATTCTTCTAGTAAATCTAGTAGGAATTAGCCTTTCTATTGCAACTCTCTTAGGCCCTTTTGGGAGCAGGAAAGGATGAAATATTTCAACTCTGATGATAACTGTGTGCAAAAGGGTCATCGCTTTTGATCTAAGAATAGGACAAAGTAATAAGGCCTCAAGGCACTTACCTAGAGGTTAATTAGTCAGCATCAGCATTCATCTTCACAACTATATTTTTATTTGCTACCAATTGGCTGAGCAGATGGTAAAGACTAAAAATCTGGCACATCTTGAAAAATAATCAGATCTTACCAAGATGATTAGTTTTGGAAACAACATTAGAAATTCTTTGCTGACTTAAGGAGAAACATTTTACTAATATTGTTTGTTCTGGGAAAAGATTTGTGCTGAAAACAATTCTTCTCTAGTTAATCACTCCTCCCCATACACACACACATACTGTATGGTGGATATAAATAGAAGGAGAGAATTTGTTTTTCCTAAAATAACATTTTAACAAGCATACCATATCTTCTGGCTAAGAGAGGGGACCAGAAGCTGATTCTATCCACTTTGGCTTGCTTCAGTGACTGAAATCAATCTCCTCTCCCTGTAAAGGAATATATGCACATACACATGGGAGAGAAAAAAAAGAGAGAGAGATCCCAAAGCAGTGAAGAGGAATAAAGGAGAAACATAAGGTATATTCTATAAAGGAGCCAAAGAGTCAGTCTCCTGACAGCAAATCTGAGATGATTAATGGCCAGCTCCACAGAAGGTGAAAAATCTTAAAACAAGAGAAAAGAAAAAGTGACCTGAGGGAAAAAAAATTAAATGTTAAACAATTTGCTTTCTCCAAAATTATTTGATGACCTATTAAGGATAAAAAAAAGTATAATGGAGTTGAATTCTACAATGTTTCTTTGGGAGTTGATCACAGATACAGCCATAAGATTACTAGAATCCTCTCTTAAGGATTCCTATTTACTTTTTCACAAAGGTGCAAATATACTCAAGAATATTAAGGCAGTACTAAAAATTTTTTAAAGATATACAAAAAATATAGAGACCGATGACATACCTTGGCCTCCAGTCAAATCATTTTTATTATGTTTATTTTAGAGAATAGTGTTTATATATTTAGTTGTATGGCATATATACATACATGCATATGTTTATATATATACACACATTAAATATATACATTTTTAAAACATTACTATACATTTCTCAGTATTCCTGAAAATGGAGGGGAGATCAATGACCAACAACTAATATCATGGCATTTATAGTGCTTGCTTTCTATTGAAATAACAGATATAAATACTAATCTCAAAATAAAGTATAGTATATTATAAAGTTATGACTGCCTTGAAGAAATACTAAGCAGTGATAAGGGATTAAGAGTGTCTGAGAAAGGTAGTTTATATAGGGTGGTCAAGACAGGCTTTTTTGGTAGGGGACTTTTGAGCTAGGTTCCTGAGCAGTAAAGGAAAGAACTGTATGGGAAAGAGGAAAAAGTAATCGAGAAGACTAAGGCAGACTGTGCTTCGATTTCTTGAGTGAAAACAGAAATAGTCGCTGCCATAGAGTGAGCCTGGGAAAATTCGTAGATGAGTGAAAAAGATAAAGCAGACCAGGTGGTACAATGCTAAGTAGGTAACAGTGAGTGAAATGAGAAGACCAGGGAGCTTTCGAGCAGACAAATTACATGCTCTGAGTTATATTTTATGAGAGTACTTTAGGTCTCTTCCTATAAGAATGGAGTGATAGGGTTAAAAGCTGATGTATGAAGGCTGTTTGAAAAATCTAGGCTTTGGATATAAATTGTGCAGTTATAGGGCATTGATAACACCTCAAGATACTTGGTTATAAGTTGGTCATCCAGGTAATACTTTTTTAAAAAAAGCATCATCAATAATGGTAAGTGCATTTTAATAACTCTTAGAATCTTGAAAATAAGTTTGAAAACTTGTAACAGTGTGGGGTGAAAGCATGAAAAATATGGGTCTGTTGCATGAATTAAACTTCACAATTATATTATTTTTGTTTCCTTTAAAACAAACACTTGAAAAGGCCTAATAATCATCCCATCTCAGGCATGACCATCATCTAGGGAGCTTGTTAGAAATGTAGAATCTGGTGCACTCTCCAAGACCTAGAGATTATATACATGTTAAAATTGGACCAGCAGCCTGATCAGGTGATGGCACAGTGGATAGAGCATTGGACTGGGATGTGAAAGACTCAGGTTCGAGACCCCAAGGTTGCCAGCTTGAGCATAAGCTTATCTGCTTTGAGCAAAGCTCTCCAGCTTGGACCCAAGGTCACTGGCTTGAGCAAGGAGTTTCTCAGTCTGCTGAAGGCCTATAGTCAAGGCACATATGAGAAAGCAATCAATGAAGAACTAAGGTGTCACAACAAAAAACTGATGATTGATGCTTCTAATCTCTCTCCATTCCTGTCTGTCTATCTATCTATCCCTCTCTCTGACTCTCTCTCTCTGTCTCTGTAAAAAACAAACAAACAAACAAACAAACAAACAAAAAAACCCTGGGCTTGCCTGGTCAAGGCACATATGGGAGTTGATGCTTTCTGCTCCTCCACCCGCCCCTCTCTCTGTCCTCTCTAAAATGAATAAATAAAATCTTTAAAAAAAAATTGGAACACCAGTGCTCTATTTTATTTATTTATTTATTTATTTATTTATTTATTTATTTATTTATTTGCAAGAGAGTAGAGACAGAGAAGAGGTGGGGAATGACAGAGACAAACAGGAAGGGAAAGAGATGAGAAATATCAACTGGTAGTTGTGGCACACTGGGTTCTCATTGATTGCTTTCTCATATGTGTTTTGGCCAGAGAAGGGGGCTCCAGCTGAGCCAGTAACCTCCTACTCAAGCAGCAACCTTGGGCTCAAGCCAGTGAACTTGGGCTTCAAGCCAGTGACCTTTGGGCTCAAGCCCCATCAACCATGGGGTCATCCCTATGATCCCACACTCAAGGTGGTGAGTCCGCACTCAAGCCAGCGATCTCAGGGTTTCTAACCTGGGTCCTCAGTGTCCCAGAATGATGCTTTATCCACCGTGCTACTGCCTGGTCAGGCACCACTGCTCTATTTGATACAATTAAATTTATAGATGTAAAATAAAGATGGCAGATGACAAGAAAAGACAGACTTCCTGGAAAGTGAGATTATATGGATCATTTACATTTATTTTGCCTTTGGTTATTTCAAATATATTTTTTCTTCTCTCTCTAACAAGACAATAACCACTCTGAGACAAGTTTTCATCATTGTATAGCAAAGATAGAGATTTTGCTTGTTCTTTCCTTTGTCCAGAACACCTAGAACAGGGATCGGGAAACTTTTTGGCTGAGAGAGCCATGAACGCCACATATTTTAAAATGTAATTCCATGAGAGCCATACAATGACCCGTGTATGTTATGCATTATCCAATAAAAATTTGGTGTTGTCCCGGAGGACAGCTGTGATTGGTTCCAGCCACCCGCAACCATGAACATGAGCGGTAGGAAAAGAATGGATTGTAATACATAAGAATGTTTTATATTTTTAACGTTATTATTTTTTTATTAAAGATTTGTCTGTGAGCGAGATGCAGCCATCAAAAGAGCCACATCTGGCTCGCAAGCCATAGATTCCCAACTCCTGACCTAGAACAGTGCTTGACCTAAGTAGATGCTTACAAACTTTAAATGGATGAATTGATATACTGATTTTTGTGCATACCAGTCAAGCTTACTGAAAATCAAAGCAGCCAGACACAAGAATGGACAGACAAACATAAGACCAAAATGTAATTAATTTAAACAGACTTTGGCAAAAATATGTCTTGCTTGTTCCATAAAGTGACACACTTTTTCAAGCCATTTTTTTTTGTCTTATATCTGTTAATAATTGGCCAAAACAAGTTATATGGCCAAACTCAAAAATAAACCATAGAAACATAGATTTCATCTCCTGATTATTGAAACCATTAGTCCAATTTGACTTGTAAATATTTTTGCTAAATCTGTACTTCCCTCATACAGAGCTGATACATAGACATCTTAATCACAAAATTTCTATCAAACCTTCCATGCTCTGCTCAGACATCCTCCTCTGAAAACTTCTCCATAACAAGTATTACATTTTTTCTGTTCTCTAGATCTCCATGTTACTTTTTTCTATATCTGTAATTGAGCACTCCTTCTTGTGCAATTTTCTACTTACTCTGCGCCTCTTTTTGCCCACCGTCACAACCAATAAACACTACAAAATCTGACAAGTTGCCAAAATAAAAAAATAAAAAACTGATAATGCTTCTAAGAGAAGGGGATTCTCTAAATTATTGTAGAAAATAAGAAGGAGAATATGATATGCTTATAATTTCCATCTTTTCTCTTTAATATTTAGAAGTCCTTATGGAGATTCTATTTTCACAAATTTATTTTGGAAGCAATGTCTCAGATCAAAGGTTACAAACTCATGGTGCTTCCATAGACTCTGCAGTTTCTAATTTTATCTCATCTTGATTTCCCAAGGTGCTGCTCTGTGACAGAGTTTGCATTTTGCCTCCTCCTCCTCTCTCAGTTTCCCTGGTTTCCCAAGCATACTTAGCATTGAGATGAACTAAAAGTCATTTTCTTGTAATTAAATGCATTTCAAGTGCAGTTCACCAAGCATAAAAACTCCTCTCATCATCTGTCTACAACAGCCCAGTAATGAAATCTGTAGGACGAAATTCTCAAATTTAAACTTTATAGGTCAAGTGAGTAGGCTTTAAAATTATTTTTAAAACTATTTAAGTGTGGGACAACATTTTTACATAGTAATAAAATATGGAGAAATTATTTGTGAATGTGTTATTATATGAAAATTCTGCCTAATGGAAACAAACTATTGCCATGGCAATAGATATGTATTAAACAGCTATTCTGGTTTGGTGCTGAGGCAGATAATAGAAAGATGAGTATGAGCAGGCACTTAGGCAACTAATAATACGCAGTACTGAGAGGTGGGCAAAAGCTTTCTTTTACCACAAGGTCAACCATATGTTTTCGTTTTATATCTGATAATTTATCCCTCCACTTCTAATAGTTACTCAAGCCACCTTTGCAACTGCATGTCTTTCTCCTCCACTGAGGAAAAGTGAAGGAATCGATAACAGTCTCATTTCATAAATGTGCTGCTTCATAAATAATATGATTAGTGTTATGAGGGCTATTTACCTGAATTAGACCAAACTGAGACAGATCATCTATTGTTTCATTTGGATAGCAATTAATGCAAGTTAATTAGGTTTTGAAATTGAACTTTGTTTTTTGTGTGTATCTTAAGATTTAGTTCAGGATATTAGTGGTTTTGTTGTTGTTGTTGTCGTTGTTTTTTAACTAAGGAGACTACCACTGTTTTTCAAAGGACCACTCTTTATGTTGATACTTACAAGGATACAGAGATAGTATGGATGGATACTACTATACTAAATTACTCTCAAATTAGAGTTAAGCAAATAAACAGCAAGATCATGCTGCCAGACCTGGAAAGAAAATTCAGACTTTCTGATTTTATGTTCAGTATCTTTCCAAGGTAAAACAGCTCTGGTTATTCTTATCAAAGTGGAATAGTAGAAGACCTAATTATGCATTAAAGGTCTCAGAATATGAGTAAGTACTTTTCTCTCATACACTGAAATTAACTTATCTCTCTAAATTTTATGAGAAAATATTAATTTCAAATACTGATAATGTATATATTATGCATTAATTTTATTTGTTCTGTGGTTACCTTGATCCCATTTATACTCAATGAAAATCTATTTCCACTATTTAGGCCAGGGGTCCCCAAACTTTTTACACAAGGGGCCAGTTCACTGTCCCTCAGACCATTGGAGGGCCGGACTATAAAAAAAACTATGAACAAATCCCTATGTACACTGCACATATCTTATTTTAGAGTAAAAAAACAAAAGTAACAAATACAATATTTAAAATAAAGAACAAGTAAATTTAAATCAACAAACTGACTAGTATTTCAATGGGAACTATGGGCCTGCTTTTGGCTAATGAGATGTTCAATGTGCTTCTCTCACTGACCACCAATGAAAGAGGTGCCCCTTCCGGAAGTGTGGCAGGGGCCGGATAAATGGCCTCAGGGGGCCACATGCGGCCCGCGCGGGCCGTAGTTTGGGTACCCCTGATTTAGGCATTTCCACAAATAAATAAGTTAAACTTTATTGGCTGGAAAGTAATAATTTGATGTAGATTGACTAAAACCCATATCAGACAGGATAAGGAACAGAAGGCTTATTGTTTAATTATGATGCTTTAATATAATAATTTTGTATGATTAAGGACAAGAGATCTGGAAATTGACCGTTCAGCCTAGAGATGCTTTGTATTAGCTGTGTGTCTTTGGCTATGTTTGTAAACCTTCCTTATATCTTTGTGTACTGCTCTACAAAATAAAAACAAAAGTAGTACCTATCTCATAAATTTGTCGTGGATTAAGTGTGCTAATATACACAAAGTACTTAGCACCATGTTGAGTACATAAATAAGTACTCAATGATAATTAGATATTTTATTATGGTCCTCGCTGAAAAGCCCAGGGAAATGATAGTTATGTTATTTTACTGAAACTGAGATTATGTTTCTCTGTAGAGTTTTTCTACCTGTCATATATCTTTTTATCAATATTTTTTTACTCTCAGAATTTGTTAAAATAAAAAGTACTTACTAAAATTATGTAGTTTTATTTTTCCATGAAGATATTTTTCCATGAATAAAAAAAAGATAACCACTATTTAATATTAAATGTAAAAGCTTTGTAAACCCAAAACTAGAATGGGAGTGAGTTGTTACAGTATTATTATTCAATGTGAGACCTAGAAATGTGTTTAAATAAAGAACAGTTTCTGAGCTGCCAAAAGTAGTTGATGAGTTAATTAGATTTTCAAAGGCTAATGATAAGAAATGCTAATATATTTTGACCTATACTTCAAGGAAATAGAGGGGAACAAACAGAAGTGTTTATTAATGGTTCATAAAAACCAAACCTCATTTATCTTCTGTAGTTTTATTCCTTTTCCTTCATATGTAGGCATCTCATCTACCCTTCCTTTCAATCTCTTTTCATTTTATTCCCTGTTTTTTTCATTTCATTCTCTTGGTATTTTTATCTCATCATCCTTCCTTCTTTACTCTTTGATAACCATAAATACATTGAAGAATAACACAAGCAGAGCATTATTATCTTACCTACATTTTTTCAGTATCAATAACCTTTATTCACTTAATACAGAACTTAACTATTTAAAAAGCAAAAGGAATTAGAAATACAAGAAGAATTTAAAATTGCTTAATCTATAATCTAAGACAGTGGAAAACTATTATTTCATTTATTTATTTATTTATTTTTACTTTTAAAAATAGAATATATTGGGGTTGAAACCAGCATATTTAGCATTCTTGTTACCTGTCACATACACAACCAGTAAGTAGAGACTGGGACTCAATATTTAAAGGCACTTATTGAGATAACCAGCAATTTGAGAAGATGGCCTGGTTTTCTCCCCAACCAAATATGCCTTGACCAACAAACCCGCCTTGACATTTCATTTCAAACTGGACTTTTATAAAGAGAAAGGAAGGTAATGAGTTTGGAATTCAAAAGGTTAATTATTTCTGTAGTCAAGGGAAGAATGGTTTATTGCTCCCATGCCTCCTAGAGACAGGGTGTGGTTGACTTTGATTGGTCACAGTTCTCCTGACAAATAAATAGTTAAATGTTTATAGATGTCCAAGGACCAGGGTAGGTCTGGTTAATTGCTTGCAAGCTTCCTAAAACAACAGCCTCTTTTACATGCATTAATTACCAAGCCCATCAATTAAGACTAAACTAAAAGAGTTAACCACTAAGCCTATTAACTATAACTAAAGCTAACATTTTGACTTCAAGAGTTCCTTTTATCAGGTGACATTGGTTAATAAAATCACTTAGGGATTTCAATTATATATAGAATCTAATGAACAAAATAAACCATACACAAATAGAAACAGACTCATAGATAACAGAGAACAAACTGACAGCTGTCAGAGGGGAAGGGTATTAGGGGTTGGATAAAAAAGGTGAAGGGATTGGTGTTATTATTTTAAATAAATTTATGGGTTTTATTCATAATTTTTTTAATTTGAATGAAGTAGCACGTATGTCCCATTACATAATTTCTTATATTTCTTTTTGTAAAATTTCCACTGATTTGAGAGAGAGAGAGAGAGACATTAACTTGTTTTACTTAATTATTCTGTTTAGTTGTTTACACATTGCTTCTTCTACCTGTCCTGACCAGGGGTGGAACCTGAGACCTCTGGCTTGCCTCATCCATGCTTTATCTACTGAGCCACCCGGCCACAGTGAGTTCTTATATTTCTATTATGTTAGGGTTAAATTGGCTCCTTTAAAACTCAAATTCCCCTCACCCAACTCCTGGCAATGTCTTCAGTAAACATTTCCCTCACTCAACCTTCCTCTCCCCTTAAGCAACCCTTCCCCGCACTCTGGGAAGGTTCTGAAAAATACCTTTAAGACAAGGCCATCATGAGGGGGCCATAGGGTTTAGAAAAGGAGACAGTCTGTAACCAAGGCAATAAACTCTGATATGCTAATGTAAGACTGTCCAGGTGACAACCTCAATGCCTGCAGCAACCCCTAGATCTACCTGCTCTCTCCCACAGCTGTTTGGGCTGGCATCATGGGCTGACACCTTTGGGCTAACACCTTGCTGGTCTCAGTTCATGGCTGAGATCCTAGACTGAGAAATCTTTCTAACACCCTTTTGCTGGTCTCAGCTTGCTGACACCTTTTGCTGACACCCTTTGCTGATACCCTTTTGCTGGTCTCAGCCTGCTTGCCCCAAGGGATTTTAAAATAAACTTTCCTATTGGAACACACCAGCCTCGTGTTTTCAGTTCATCCCCTGCACTTCCTGCCTTTCATATTTGACTTTATGTCGTTTTGAAAAGGACTCTGGCCTGACCTGTGGTGGCGCAGTGGATCAAGCATCAACCTGGAATGCTGAGGTTGCTGGTTCAAAACCCTGGGCTTGCCTGGTCAAGGCACATATTGATGCTTCCTGCTCCTCCCCCCTTCTCTTTCTATCTCTCTCCTCTAAAATGAATAAATAAATAAAAATAATTTTAATAAAAAAAAGAAAAGGACTCTGAACCCATGTGATATATATAACCTCCCAAACACGTAAAGTTAAAACCTCCCAAATTTAACGTAAAGTTAAATTTTCACTTAGGATGATGTTGATCTTTTTACCAGTATTCTCAGCTTTCTTCATCACTCTTACTCTCACTTCTAGATTAAAGGATTGTTGTGATGTCTGAGTAAATTATAATTTATTGTCTCTTTACTGTTTTTTAATCATATTCCTTGGGGGTCAGTAAATCACATGATCAAATCGATTTTCTGAGGCCCTCAAACCTAAGCCTTTGTTTTTCAAAGAATCCTTTGATGCTGTTATGGTTTATGAATGCTAAATGGCATTCTTGATCTATGCCAGTATAAATACCTGGTCAGACTGTCATTAACTTTCACCTTTATTGCAAACTTTTATAGAAAGCCACATGGAGGTGATACATCAATTTGAAAATAGTTAATTAGCAGCATGCTTCTCTTTGCAATTCTTTCCAACAAGGTCATACATATTAACAGACATATTCTCATGGCACTAACTTACTATAAAATTTAGTATGACAATTCTATACAAATATGGGCATTCGTCTTTTTCTTGTTCAAAATAAAAAAATGTGTAGGAGGCATCAGATATTTGGCACACTAAGTGAAAAATAGGCACATGTTTTAGACATTTTGTTTCACCTGTAACTAAAATGCTAATTTGGGGAAAAAATTAATATTTCTATAAAAATGGTAAAAAAATAAAATATAAGTAATATGTTTCCAAAACAATGGTAGGCATATTTTTCAAATTCTAAATAATGTGATTTTAAATGTAAGTGTGTGTACCTGGGTGAGATGGTGATCAAAAAGATTGTTGGGGTGTATTACAGTAACGCAGACTGGGGCAGCCACTGTGAAAAACAGTATGGAGTTTCCTTAAAAAATTAAAACTGAAATTGCCTTTTGACACAGTGATCTCACTTCTGGGAATATATCCTAAGAAATATCTAACATTATTTACAATATCCAAGATCTGGAAACAGCTCCATTGCCCATCAGTACATGAGTAGATAAAAAAAGCTATAGTAAATGTACACAATGGAATACTACACAGCCATAAAAAGAAGGAAATCTTGACTGAACAGGAGGCAGTGCAGTGGATAGTGTACTAGGATGTAGAGGACCCAGGTTTAAAACCCCAAGGTCAGCTTCTTGAACAGGGGCTCATCTAACTTGAATGGAGGCTCACCAGCTTGAGCGAGGAGTCACTGCCTTGAGCGTGGGATCATAGACATGACCCCATGGCCGCTGGCTTGAGCTCAAAAGTTACTGGCTTAAAGCCCACAGTTGTTGGCTTGAGCCTAAGGTTGCTGCCTTGAGTAAGGGGTCACTCACTCTGCTGTAGCCCTCCAGTCAAGGCACATATGAGAAAGCAATCACTGAACAATTAAGGAGCTGCAAAGAAGAATTGATGCTTCTCATCTCTCTTCCTTCCTGTCTGTCTGTTCCTCTCTCTGACTCTCTGTCTCTGTAATAAACAAACAAACAAATAAATAAATAAATGGAAATCTTACCTTTTGCGACAGCATGGATGGATGGATGGACCTGGAGTTTATTATGCTAAATAAAATAAGTCAGAGAAAGACAAATACTATATAACTTCATTTATATTATATTATGGAACTAATGAACAAAATAAACTGATGAACAAAATAGAAACAGAAGTACGGATATGTGGAACATACTGACAACTGTCAGAAGGTAAGAGGTTTGAGGGACTTAATGAAAAAAAGTGAAGTGATTAGCCAATAAACATATGTACATAACACAGAGACACAGCAGTGTGGTGATGGCCAGGGGGAAAAGCAGTGGGGGTTGGTGGAACTGGGCAAAAGGAGGGACAAAGGAGAGGGAAAAAGACTTTGTTTGGGGTGATGGGTGCACAAGGAAGTGTGTAAATGATGCTTTATTGAGTTGTATACTTGAAACTTGCATAGTTTTGTAAACCAATATCATACCAATAAATTCAATTAAAAATAAATTTGAAAAAGGAAAGATGAAATACCGTCATTTGTGACAACATTGGATGGACCTTAAGAATATTAGGCGAAGTAAAATAAGTCATAAAAAGCTAAAAATCATATGATTTCATTCATATGTTGGATATAAAACTGAAACTCATTGACACTATGTTGGCCACCAGAGGGAAAAGAGGATAGGGGTAGTAGAGGATAAAGTGGGCCAAATATATGGTGATGGATGATGAATTGACTTTGGGTGGTGGGCACTCAATGTAATATACAGATCGTGTATCATAGAAATGTACACTTGAAACTTATACAATCTTTTTTTTTTTTAATTTTTCTGAAGTTGGAAACGAGGAGGCAGTCAGACAGACTCCCGCGTGCGCCCAACCAGGATCCACCCGGCATGCCCACCAGGGGGTGATGCTCTGCCCATCTGGGGCATTGCTCTTTTGCAACCAGAGCCATTCTAGCGCCTGAGGCAGAGGCCATGGAGCCATCCTCAGCACCCGGAGCCAACTTTGCTCCAATGGAGCTTCGGCTGCAGGAGGGGAAGAGAGAGACAGAAAAGAAGGAGAGGGGGAGGGGTGAGGAAGCAGATGGGTGCTTCTCCTGTGTGCCCTTGAACCCAGGACTCCTGCACACCAGGCTGATGCTCTACCACTGAGCCAACTGGCCAGGGCCGAAACCTATACAGTCTTATTAACCACTGTCCCCTCAACAAATTTAATTATAATAAAAATATAATAGAATAGTTTATTTCACAAAAGTACGCAATATATGCATTTAAGTGTAAAGGTATAATAAAAGTAGAGCTTATGGAATTTCATTTTTAATAGAGGTATTTCAGACATAATAATGTTAATGTAATATATTATTACTTTCAACCACAAAGAGGAAAATATTTTAGCAAAAACAGTTCTTAAAATGTTATAAAATCTCACACAACCAAAAAAAAAAAGATATGGTTGTATACTCTATAAAATATATTATGATTGTTTATACTAATTGTAGATTAATATTTAGCTTCATAAATCAGACAAATGCAAAACATTTTAACTGAAGATAATAGAATATTATATTTCTATTCTTAGATCTAATAATATCATTTCTGGATAAATAATGAAGAACAAATGAATTGAGAAAATGCTAATGAGACCTCATATTAATGAAGAGCTTTTTAAGGATATTAAGTCAATATTAACAATGGCATCATTATTACAAAGTGCTGATATTTAATAAATTCCCATGTTTCAAAGTAAATGTTAATAGAAGTGTTACATAAGCATAGTTGTTTTTTTTTTTTTCATTACTTAGCAGAAATTTCACTCAACACAAAATATGTTGGGTATCAGCCAGAGTGAGCTTTCATGTTTCTTCTTGAATTCTATTTTAGAAAATAAGACCAGAATATGTTGCCTTGTTTTCTGTTTATTCCTCTTTGTAAAAAATTATCAACTATTTGCTAAGTGAGCATGTCTAACTTAGCAGAAAAATACTATAGATTAAAAAAATTATTGAAATTCAATCCCAGTCTCAATTACTTTATGTGTGGAAGACATAAAGATAACACAAATAAAAAAAAAATTAAAAGAAGAAGCTAGTTTTGGAGATCAGAGAACAGACGAATGGTTGCCAGAAGTTGGGGAGTTGAGAGACTGGATGAAAAAGGTGAAGGGATTGAATAGTACAGATTGGTACTTACAAAACAGTCATCTGAATGTAAAGTACAGCATAGAAAATACAGTAATAATATTCAATAACTATGTATGGTGCCAGGTGGGTGTTAGAATCCATTGGAGTCTGAAAAGACCAGTGTAACAGGCTTTATTGAAAGGAAGAAAGGAACCCTGCCAGGCTGACTCCTAAGGGAGAGTTGTGCCAGGCACAGCCTGGGACCAGGCTTTAAGGCAGTGGTTCTCAACCTGTGGGTTGTGACCCTGGCAGGGTCGCCTAAAGTCATCGGAAAATACATAATGCATATCAGGTATTTACATTCTGAATCATAACTGTAGCAAAATTACAGTTATGAAGTAGCCACTAAAATTATATTTTTGGTTTGGGGTCACCACAACATGAGGAACTGTACTGCAGGGTCACGGCATTAGAAAGGTTGAGAACCACTGCTTTAAGGGTTTTGGGGAGGAGGAGTAGGAAGGGCTGTGGGGCATTAGCCCGATTGATTGCTGGACAATGGAAGGTCTTTCATGGAAGTTTGAGTATGATTAACTTCTAACAGTTTTCAATCATCCAGGACTTTCCTTTGTGGTTGGTCATCAGACGTCAGACATTCCTTTGTGGTTGGTCATCTGCTATGAGCCCTGAAATGAGACTTACTGGCATGGTTAAAGAAATGAAATCTAAGATTCCCGACTATTTGATATATTTTAAAAAAAAAGGAAAGAGAGTGGTTCCTAGAGAGGTCTCAAGGGAAAAGGGATGGAGGTCATTATCTTCTGTAATTTCTGCCTGCTGAGTAGGGGTGGTGAGGAGTTATGGCCTTTCTAAGGATCACTCTCAGTGAGGGGTAGAGGGGTGTAGTGATGGCTTCTTGTCCGATAGGAGTGGATTTATAGGGTTCTAGATTTTTCTGTTTCATGAGGGCAGGTTTCAGGGTTGGTGTGTAGGGTTAGTTAGATTTTTCAATTTTCTGATTGGTGAAGGTCTGCATGCAGTTCTGTAAGAAACTAGTGAACAAATGTAAGAGGTGGGGTCCAAAAGTTAGAAAAATAAAAAAGAGAGTGAGTGGACCAATGTAAGGCAGTAGTCAAGACACCCAGTTTGTGCGAAACCACTGATTCCATGACTTGGTTTGTTTATTACAAATTCTCTGGGCTAGAGAGAGAGAGAGAGAGCGAGAGAGAGAGAGGAAATAAGACAAGGCAGTGGCCAGTCCCCCTGCCCCTAGACTTATTTTTATAAAGACACATAGAGGTGTTGGTCCCACACAAGTAGAAAGCCCCTGATTGTTTGATACAGGATGAAAGGTGGATAGAGAATTGATGGACAAGGGGTTGGTTTTGTTTCTCTGTTTCTGAGCTCCAGATGGTCAGGGTGGAGGAAAGAGCTGCCCCAATAAGTGGGGAGAGTAGAGGATTGTTAGCTAGGGTGACTAATTAAACATTCTTCAAGAACCAGTTTTCTGACTGTTCAAATTCTTTTTTCTCTGTACAAACCCCAACAACCTACACAAACCTTCTACAACTGACATAACCTTCAGCTTTCATAAACTTTCTTATCCATAAACTTGACTTTCATAACAACTTGCTTTTTCCTTTTTCTTTCAGAAGTATTTCCATACCTTATACCTTCTATTATCAAAACCATACAATTCCTTTTTAGTCAGAATCTTTTTTTTTTTTCTGAAGCTGAAAACGGGGAGAGACAGTCAGACAGACCCCCGCATGCACCCGACTGGGATCCAACCAGCACGCCCACCAGGGGCGCCACTCTGCCCACCAGGGGGTGATGATCTGCCCCTCCGGGGTGTCACTCTGCAGCGACCAGAGCCACTCTTGCACCTGGGGCAGAGGCCAAGGAGCCATCCTCAGTGCCCGGGCCATCTTTGCTCCAATGGAGCCATGGCTGTGGGAGGGGAAGAGAGAGACAGAGAGGAAGGAGGGGGGTGGAGAAGCAAATGGGCGCTTCTCCTATGTGCCCTGGCCAGGAATCGAACCCGGGTCCCCGGCACTCCAGGCCGATGCTCTACCACTGAGCCAACCGGCCAGGGCCCAGAATCTTGATTTAAAAATCTTTAACCTTTAATGACAATTAAGTTGACTTTCTTTTACCCTAGTTTCCTTTCTCTCAGAGTCCTTAGTTTCTTCAGATAATATATTCACCATACATAGACCAACCAGCTTCTGGTTTGTGGTTGGAGTAAGACATGCCATTTTTCTACTTTAGCAGCAGTGGGAGTTCTCAGGATTATGGTGTGTGAACCTGTCCACATGAAAGTCAGTTCTTGGGTGATATAATGTTGGAAGTGCCTCTTGGACAGTTTTTGAACAGTTTGATGAGTAACCTGTAAATCCTGCAAGTACTTGGGGAAAGGGTGATTACATTTCTACAGTTTGCAGCTAGAGTTTAAGTTCTAGTGACCACTGCTTCTAGCTGGAATTACCAGCAGGTCCCAGCCTACAATAGGCATGGGGCATTGAGACAAGAGGAATAAAGGAGACACTATACATTAAATAAAGCAACAAAATTAGACTGTCAATACCCACAGTAGAGATCTTTGAGGGATAAATAAAACCCAAATATTCAGGCAAGGCATAGTAGATGGCCCTGTGTTCACAAGAAATGAGATCAGTTTATCTGCTACTTGGAAGAAATACCTTAGGCTCGTGAATCATGTCCTTGGGCCTTCAGTGGCAATTCCCAGAATTCTGGGCAAGGTCAGGTCACAGGTAGTTGGAGCAGGGTTAGAAGAGACTGAACCTTTCCTCCATGGAGCAACGGCGCAGCTTACCTTCTCGTGTCCCTCTTTCCACAGCAAAGATGTGTCTCTTGGTGGGGCCAGGAAGCCTCTCAGGCTTCAGTTCAATGACCTTTCTTTCCACTCTTCAAGCATGGCCCTGATGGAATTCTATGAAGCCCTTTAGGGTGCTTTTTTTTTAAGAGCGTATGCCAAAAGCTGGTATTTTCTGACCTCTTTTGGGCTTTATTTGCCTTTTCTGTTACTCCCTTGGCTATTATAGACCTTAAAAGCCATGCTTGGAAGATCTCACTGAGGGGCTTGACTAAGAGAGCAAAATTGGGTGTCTAAAGAAGCCTATTAGGGAGATGACGTCAGAGTAATGGCGGGGTAGGAAGCGATACCGATAAATCTCCCCCAAAACTCAACAAGATCTTCAACCAGAAACAGAAAAACCTATACTTGGAGCTTCCAGATGCTTCGCAATACACCCAAAGGTATGATTGAGTGAAAAATTGGCTAAATATATAACCAAACCCCGAAGGAAATAGGGAGTAAGAAATGCTCCGCCTTCCTCACTAACCTAAACAGGGCGGCTTTCTCTGGTAACTGTGAATATAGAAACTGAGGCAGGCAAAGGGGGTGAATACATCCAGGCCGCGACACAAACGGCCGAACCAGGCTGTGGCACGGAGATCCAAGCCAAGGAAAATCTGATCCTGTGGCAACCCGGGCAATACAAGCTAACACTCGCGCCAAACCCAAACAAAGAAAGACAAGCGGCGCGGACATTTTACCCGGTCTCCTGGTTGGTGCGCAGTTAGTGGGCGAGAGATTTCTTCCTAAGCCCCGGAAGTGGGTGCCCGTGTTGCCCCACGGAGAGGCAGGGTCAGAGGCCTTTCTGTGGGCTGAGGGCAGAGTCTCTGGGCAGCCCCAGCGCCCTGGGAAAGCCACGCACGGGAGGGAGTGAGAACTAATTCCAACGGTGGAGATTTTCCGTACTGGAGGGTGTTTCACTCAGAGGGAAACGCGGCCGGCCTCATATCCTGGTTTGCGCGCGCAGATAAGGAGTGAGCGATTCCTCCGAGTGCCTCGGCAGTGCGCGCCCGTGTTATCGCACAGAGGGGCAGAGTCAGGGGCCTTCGTGTGGGCCAAAGCGGAATCTCGGGCCGCCCCAGCGCCTTGCAAAAGCCGCGCACGGGGACGGAGCGAGACTCAATTCCAACGCTGCAACTTTTCCCTGCGGTTGGGGGTTTCACTCAGAGCGTGAGACTGCTGGCCGGATATCCTGGTCTGCGTGCGCAGCCAGTGAGTGAGAGTTTCCTCCAAGCGCCCCGGAAGTGGGCGCCCGCTTGTGTTACCGGACAGAGTGGCAGAACCAGAGGTCTTTAAATGGCCAGAAAGCCCGCCTGATTATGCTAGCAGCTCTGACTGACTGAGCCTTACCCAGAGCCCTGTGCTGAGTGGAAATAGAGTGGGGAGTTGCCAGCTCTTTGAGCCTCTTACTATCCAGGCAGAGGCAGGAGCAACCCCATAGCTGGATTATCAGGCTACTAATTGAGGAAGGAAAGACTAGGAGAAAGGCTCCAGGAACACGGACTCTCTCACTGTCGGAGCCTATAAATGCTAATAGCCTCGACTGCCAACGAGACTAAAGCACAATACATGGCATTGCCATAGAGACTTATCAACTGCAAACCTCCACCTGAGCGTGGCAAAGGGGCAAAACCCGGGGTACAGAGTCACCGACCAGGAAGAGGGAGAGAAAAGAAAAAGCAAGAAGATAACCTCTCAAAATCAAGAATAATCTGCAGACTTTATAACCTATCCCATTTTATTATATTTGTTCGTTTGTTTCTCTTATCTTCATTCTTGATACTTTTTTTTTTTCCTCCTCCAATTTGGCCGATTAACTCTCTACCGGTCTTACTCTCTCCTCTCCTTGAACTACACTACCCATAAGTGTTACATCTCCCATTATCTTTTCTCTTCTCTTCCTTTCTCTCTATGAGGGTTGCACTCCAAAACCCTTAACTCTCTCTCTCTCTCTCTCCTTTCTTTTTTCTTATTTTAGTGGTTCCCTCTTTTTTTTTCTCTCTCTCTCTTTCTTTTCTCCCTCTATATTAGTTTCTTCCTTTCTCCTTTACATCTCCTCTCATTCAAACCTCAATAACAAACAAATTATCTTATCTGGGACTCAAACTTATGTTTGTGGCATTTTGGGGGGTTTTTACTTCACCTTTTTAACTCACTAGCAGTGCTCCCATCCCTGGCTCTCCATATTATCTAGTTTTTGTTCCACTAAATACAATAGTAATTTTTTAATTTGTCCCCCCATTTTTCCATTTTCCTCTTAATCCTCTCATCATAACTCTTAGACAACCAACACCTAAAAGCAAATCATTTTATTCTTGACCCAAATTTTTTCCTTATTTGCTTTTTGTGGGTCCATATGCTCTTTTTTTTTCTTTTTTCTTTCTTTTTTTTTTTTTTTTGCCCCATTATTACTTTTCCCCAATTCAGGCCCTCCATCACAGGCATTGTTTGTTATAATTCACAGTCCACCACAAGATTTTATCAAGAAAGAGGGGAGAGGAGAGGAGAGGAAAAAAGGAGGGGGGGAATAATTTCCTTTTTTTTTTTTAAATTTTTATTTTATTTTATTTTTCTTTATTTCATTATTAATTTTTTTTAAAAAAAAAACAACTCTTTTCGATTTTTTTTTATTATTTTTTAAACTTTTTATTCTTTATTAAATCTCATTAATACTATCAACAAAACCACCCTCAGATGCCATTAAGGAAGAGAAAATCGAATATCATGGATTCAAAAGAAAGAGAGGTAACATAGCTAGATGAGGAAAAATCTATGGAGAAAAAATTTAATATATTGGAAACCTTGGAGCTAAATGACAGAGAATTCAAGATAGAAATCCTAAAAATCCTCCGAGATATACAAGAAAACACAGAAAGGCAATTTAGGGAGCTCAGAAAACAACTCAATGAACACAAAGAATATATGTCCAAGGAAATTGAAACAATAAAAACAAATCAAACAGAGATGAAAAACTCAATTCACGAGCTGAAAAACGAAGTAACAAGCTTAGCTAATGGAACAGGTCAGATAGAAGAGAGGATTAGTGAAATAGAAGACAAGCAACTTGAGGCACAACAGAGAGAAGAAGAAAGAGACTCAAAAATTAAAAAAAAATGAGATAGCCCTACAAGAATTATCTGACTCCATCAAAAAGAATAACATAAGAATAATAGGTATATCAGAAGGAGAAGAGAGAGAAAATGGAATGGAGAACATACTCAAACAAATAATAGATGAGAACTTCCCAAGCCTGTGGAAAGAACTAAAGCCTCAAGTTCAAGAAGCAAACAGAACTCCAAGTTTTCTTAACCCCAACAAACCTACTCCAAGGCATATCATAATGAAATTGACACAAACCAACAGCAAAGAAAAAATTCTCAAGGCAGCCAGGGAAAAGAAGAATACAACATATAAAGGAAGGCCCATTAGATTATCATCAGATTTCTCAGCAGAAACTCTACAAGCTAGAAGAGAGTGGACCCCAATATTTAAAGTCCTGAAAGAGAGAAACTTTCAGCCACGAATACTATACCCATCAAAGCTATCCTTCAAATATGAAGGAGAAATAAAAACATTCACAGATACAGAAAAGATGAGGGAATTTATCATCAGAAAACCCCCACTCCAGGAATTACTAAAGGGGGTTCTCCAATCAGATACAAAGAACAAAAAAAACCAGAGCCACAAGTAAAAGCTCCAAGAAGAACACAATAAAACCAAATTTAAACTGTGACAACAACAAAAAGAAAGAGGGGGAGAAGATGGAGATTAACAGTAGCAAAGGACGATGGAGGGCAAAAGTACTCACAAAATAGTTTGCTACAATGAACAGGGTAGGGACCCTTTTCATTATTCAAAGGTAACCACCATTGAAAAAACCACCACAGAAGCACATGAGATAAAAAAGATAGCAACAGAGGAAAGATGTATGGAATACAACCAAATAAAAACAAAAGATAGAAAAACAAAAGAGAAGGATCAAACAAGACACAAAACTAACAGAAAGCAAGATAGAAAATGGCAATAGGGAACTCACAAGTATCAATAATTACACTAAATGTAAACGGATTAAACTCACCAATAAAAAGGCACAGAGTAGCAGAATGGATTAAAAAAGAAAATCCAACTGTATGCTGCCTACAAGAAACTCATCTAAGTAACAAGGATAAAAACAAATTCAAAGTGAAAGGCTGGAAAACAATACTCCAAGCAAATAACATCCAAAAAAAAGCAGGTGTAGCAATACTCATATCGGATAATGCTGACTACAAGACAGGAAAAGTACTCAGAGACAAAAATGGCCATTTCATAATGGCTAAGGGGACACTGAATCAAGAAGACATAACAATTCTTAATATATATGCACCAAACCAAGGAGCACCAAAATATATAAGACAGCTACTTATTGATCTTAAAACAAAAACTGACAAAAATACAATCATACTTGGAGACCTCAATACACCGCTGACGGCTCTAGATCGGTCATCCAAACAGAGAATCAACAAAGACATAGTGGCCTTAAACAAAACACTAGAGCACCTGGATATGATAGACATCTACAGGACATTTCATCCCAAAGTGACTGAGTATACATTTTTCTCCAGTGTACATGGATCATTCTCAAGAATTGACCATATGTTGGGCCACAAAAACAACATCAGCAAATTCAGAAAAATTGAAGTTGTACCAAGCATATTTTCTGATCATAAAGCCTTGAAACTAGAATTCAACTGCAAAAAAGAGGAAAAAAATCCCACAAAAATGTGGAAACTAAACAACATACTTTTAAAAAATGAATGGGTCAAAGAAGAAATAAGTGCAGAGATCAAAAGATATATACAGACTAATGAAAATGACAATACGACATATCAGAATCTATGGGATGCAGCAAAAGCAGTGATAAGAGGGAAGTTCATATCACTTCAGGCATATATGAACAAACAAGAGAGAGCCCAAGTGAACCACTTAACTTTCCACCTTAAGGAACTAGAAAAAGAAGAACAAAGACAACCCAAAACCAGCCGAAGAAAGGAGATAATAAAAATCAGAGCAGAAATAAATGAATTAGAGAACAGAAAAACTATAGAAAAAATTAATAGAACAAGGAGCTGGTTCTTTGAAAAGATCAACAAAATTGACAAACCCTTGGCAAGACTTACCAAGGAAAAAAGAGAAAGAACTCATATAAACAAAATCCAAAATGAAAGAGGAGAAATCACCACGGACACCGTAGATATACAAAGAATTATTGTAGAATACTATGAAAAACTTTATGCTACTAAATTCAACAACCTAGAAGAAATGGATAAATTCCTAGAAAAATACAACCTTCCTAGACTGAGTCAAGAAGAAGCAGAAAGCCTAAACAGACCTATCAGTAGAGAAGAAATAGAAAAAACATTAAAAACCTCCCCAAAAATAAAAGTCCAGGCCCTGACGGCTATACCAGTGAATTTTATCAAACATTCAAAGAAGACTTGGTTCCTATTCTACTCAAAGTCTTCCAAAAAATTGAAGAAGAAGCAATACTTCCAAACACATTTTACGAAGCCAACATAACCCTCATACCAAAACCAGGCAAGGATGGCACAAAAAAAGAAAACTACAGACCAATATCTCTAATGAATACAGATGCTAAAATACTAAACAAAATACTAGCAAATCGAATACAACAACATATTAAAAAAATAATACATCATGATCAAGTGGAATTCATCCCAGAATCTCAAGGATGGTTCAACATACGTAAAACGGTTAATGTAATACACCATATCAACAAAACAAGGAACAAAAACCACATGATCTTATCAATAGACGCAGAAAAGGCTTTCGATAAAATACAACACAATTTTATGTTTAAAACTCTCAACAAAATGGGTATAGAAGGAAAATATCTCAACATGATAAAGGCCATATATGATAAACCATCAGCTAACATCATATTAAATGGCACTAAACTAAAGGCTTTCCCCCTTAAATCAGGAACAAGACAGGGTTGTCCACTCTCTCCACTCTTATTTAATGTGGTACTAGAGGTTCTAGCCAGAGCAATCAGACAAGACAAAGAAATAAAAGGCATCCATATCGGAAAAGAAGAAGTAAAGGTATCACTTTTTGCAGATGATATGATCCTATACATCGAAAACCCCAAAGAATCCACAAAAAGACTACTAGAAACAATAAGCCAATACAGTAAGGTCGCAGGATACAAAATTAACATACAGAAGTCAATAGCCTTTCTATATGCCAACAATGAAACAACTGAGAAGGAACTCAAAAGAATAATCCCCTTCACGATTGCAACAAAAAAAATAAAATACTTAGGAATAAACATAACAAAGAATGTAAAGGACTTATATAATGAAAACTATAAACCATTGTTAAGGGAAATCGAAAAAGATATAATGAGATGGAAGAATATACCTTGTTCTTGGCTAGGAAGAATAAATATAATCAAGATGGCTATATTACCCAAAGCAATATACAAATTTAATGCAATTCCCATCAAACTTCCAATGACATTTTTTAAAGAAATAGAGCAAAAAATCATCAGATTTATATGGAACTATAAAAAACCCCGAATAGCCAAAGCAATCCTAAAGAAAAAGAATGAAGCTGGGGGCATTACAATACCTGACTTCAAACTCTATTATAGGGCCACGACAATCAAAACAGCATGGTATTGGCAGAAAAATAGACACTCAGACCAATGGAACAGAATAGAAAGTCCAGAAATAAAACCACATATATATAGTCAAATAATTTTTGATAAAGGGGCCAACAACACACAATGGAGAAAAGAAAGCCTCTTCAATAAATGGTGCTGGGAAAACTGGAAAGCCACATGCAAAAGAATGAAACTGGACTACAGTCTCTCCCCCTGTACAAAAATTAACTCAAAATGGATCAAAGATCTAAACATAAGACCTGAAACAATTAAGTACATAGAAGAAGACATAGGTACTCAACTCAGGGACCTGGGTTTTAAAGAGCATTTTATGAATTTGACTCCAATGGCAAGAGAAGTGAAGGCAAAAATTAATGAATGGGACTACATCAGACTAAGAAGTTTTTGCTCAGCAAGAGAAACTGATAACAAAATAAACAGAAAGCCAACTAAATGGGAAATGATTTTTTCAAACGACAGCTCAGATAAGGGCCTAATATCCAAAATATACAAAGAACTCATAAAACTCAACAACAAACAAACAAACAATCCAATAAAAAAATGGGAAGAGGATATGAATAGACACTTCTCCTAGGAAGAAATACAAATGGCCAACAGATATATGAAAAGATGCTCATCTTCTTTAGCTATTAGAGAAATGCAAATCAAAACGGCAATGAGATACCACCTCACACCTGTTTGATTAGCTGTTATTAGCAAGTCAGGTAACAGCAAATGTTGGAGAGGCTGTGGAGAAAAAGGAACCCTCATACACTGTTGGTGGGAATGTAAAGTAGTACAACCATTATGGAAGAAAGTATGGTGGTTCCTCAAAAAACTGAAAATAGAACTACCTTATGACCCAGCAATCCCTCTACTGGGTATATATCCCAAAAACTCAGAAACATTGATACGTAAAGACACATGCAACCCCATGTTTATTGCAGCATTGTTCACAGTGGCCAGGACGTGGAAACAACCAAAAAGCCCATCAATAGACGACTGGATAAAGAAGATGTGGCACATATACACTATGGAATACTACTCAGCCATAAGAAATGATGACATCGGAACATTTACAGCAAAATGGTGGGATCATGATAACATGATACGAAGTGAAATAAGTAAATCAGAAAAAAACAGGAACTGTATTATTCCATACGTAGGTGGGACATAATAGTGAAACTAAGAGACATTTATAAGAGTGTGGTGGTTACGGGGGGGAGGGGGGAATGGGAGAGGGACAGGGGGTGGGGAGGGGCACAAAGAAAACAAGATAGAAGGTGACAGAGGACAATCTGATTTTGGGTGGTGGGTATGCAACATAATTGAACGACAAGATAACCTGGACTTGTTATCTTTGAATATATGTATCCTGATTTATTGATGTCACCCCATTAAAAAAATAAAATTATATAAAAAAAAAAAAAAAAGAAGCCTATTAGACCGAGGAAAGAACAAATTTGATCTGCGGTGGTAGGTGGTTGGAGATTGTGGAGGGTCTGAGTTCAATCTAGGGTGAGACCTCAGGTGGTGGGGGTTGAGGTGATGCCCAGATAGACTACGGATTAAGAGTGAAGTCGAGCCTTAGCAGAAAAGACACGATATCCCTCCATGGCGAGGAAGTTAAGAAGGGTGGCAGTGTGTCTCCCTGAGGCAGGCAGGGAGGGGCTTCAGAGGAGTAGGCTATTTACATATTGTAAGAGAGTACTAATTTTGAGATTGTAGGCTGCTAAATCCTGAGCTAGTGCCTGCCCAAACAGGTGTGGGCTGTTTCTTAACCCCTGGGGTAAGACAGTCCATGTAAGTTGCTGGGTTGCATTAGTGTTCGGGTCAGTTCAAGTAAAGGCAAACAAAAAGTAAGAGTCAAGGTGTAGAGAAATGGTAAAGAAGGCATTCTTGAGGTCTAGGGCCATGAAGTGAGTGATGTTTGAACGAATGTGTGACAGTAACCTGTAGAGATTAGGGAATACTGGATGGAGGGGAACTACTGCCTCATTGATTAGGTGTAAGTCTTGTATGAGGTGATAAGCCCCTGAAAGTTTTAGAACAGGAAGGATGGGGTATTGCAGGGAGAGTCCATGGAGATGAATAAGCCTTGATTTAAGAGGCAGCTTAATTATTGGTTTAAGGCCTTAGAAACAGACATCATTACACATTAAACCAAGATTTTACATATAAATTATAAATTAAGAGATTTAAATAAGCATGCTTTACTTGTTTTAATTAAAATTATATTAGAGATATTTTCTGACAAACTAAGAGACAAAACAGATTACTTACACAGCTTAATAGACAACTCTGCCTTCTTAAGTTTTTCGAGATGGCAGGGAGTTGTCAGCATAAAGGGGAGGAAGAGAGAAAGCAGACGATGGACAGCGTGAACAGCTGGATGGAAAGAAGGTGGGTCAGAATCTGCAGGAGGAGGAGGAGGAGGAGGAGGAGGAGGAGGAGGTTGAAGTACTGGTGGTGGTGCCACATGGTCAGAGGAGTAAAAAAGATTAGAGCTTGTGAGTAGAAGGGAGGGGAAATAGGAGGAGGGGAAGGCACAGTCATAGTGTCTGAGAAGGGGAAGGGGGTCAAACAGGAGAGAGGCAGAGCCGCAGTCTGTAAGGATGGGGGAGGGGTTGAAGAGGAGAGAGGTATTTACAAGTGAATGAGAAACAGGATTCATGAAGAGAGGGGGCTTTCTGGAGGGAAGAGACTTGAGCAGAAGAGATCTGCAGAGGGACCAGAGAGGGGTCCTGAGAGAGGGGCATCCCCGGGGGTCAGGCAGGAGGGGGAGAGAGTTGGGAGTCCACAGAGAAGAAAAGATTAGGAGCGGAGGTTTTAGGTGAGGCTTCTCTGACCAAAAATGGACTGCATGTAGAACAGTCGGCACAGAAATTAAGTACGGGAGTTAAGGTAGAAGAAATCCTGTACATAAGGCATCTCTGAGACCTTCCCAGTCCAGTGGAAGAAATTATTGAGATCTTTGAGTGTACTGTAATTGAAAGTAGTGTTCATATTGAGGCCACACTATCCGCGAGGCCGAGTTTGACGAGATATTTTTAAGAGGCATCCCGAAGGAGTAGTCCCGAAGGAATAGTCTCTGAGGCCTGAGATTGGGAGGAGCCCATGTTAGGCTGAGAATAAAGAAAGAGAAGAGCATCCTCAAACTCTTTCAATTATTCTGAACAGAATAGAGTGTGTGGGACGTGAGAAAACTGATCGTCACCGGAGACCTCAGTTCCACAGTAGTAGAAAGCAACCTGGCTAGGTGCCTACTTTCAAGGAAGTCCATAGAGGCAGGCTGCTCGGAGTGGAAGCCTCCCAAACTGTGAACCTCAGAGAGTAGAGTGAAGGTGAGGGAAAGAGAGGAGCCTACCAGAGATTGGGAAAGAGCAAAAATTCCTTACTTCTGGTCCGGCAGGGGTTCGAGACAAGGTTGGGTAGCCGGTCAATCAACTTACATTCATACAGCGAAACAGAATCAGGGAGTTAGCCTGGGATGAGCTGCCACTGCCCACTGCTTCCCTGGTAGTAAGTTTGGCTGGTGAAGGGGATCATCCAGGTGTCCGGTACCCTGTCCCAGGTTTCGGCACTAAATGTTAGAATCCGTTGGAGTCCAAAAAGACCAGTGTAACAGGCTTTATTGAAAGGAAAAAAGGAACCCTGGTGGGCTGACTCATAAGGGAGAGTCACGCCAGGCACAGCATGGGACCGGGCTATAAGGGTTTTGGGGAGGGGGAGTAGGAAGGGCTGTGGGGCATTAGTCCAATTGATTGTTAGACAATGGAAGGTTTTTTATGGAAGTTTGAGTATGTTTAACTTCTAGGAGTTTTCAATCATCCAGGACTTCTTGGCTCGTGATGTCAGACATTCCTTTGTGGTTGGTCATCTGCTATGAGCCCTGAAATGAGACTTACTGGCAGGGCTCAAGAAATGAAACCTAAGAGTGGGTACTGGAAATATCAGAGAGAACACTCTGTAAAGTATATGATTGTCTCACAAGTATGCTATATACCAGAAACTAATAAAAAATAATATTGAATGTAAACTGTAATAAAAAATAATCTTAATAATTTAAAAAATCTAAATGCATATACCGCTTGGCAATGAGTTGCAATAAATTTATTCCAATTAAAAAAAAAGGCAAGCATCTTCCTGATAAAAGTCAGGGGCTATTTCTTTTAAATATTTGTTTTAGGCACATAACATGTGAAATTTATTCAACATATGTTTATTAAATAAACTAAAAAAAAGTCATCTGGTTATAGACCTTTTAGTTCTCAATTATTGAGAGAGAGTATTTGTACACAGTATTTGGAAATTTTCTATAAAGAAGCATTGTCACTCCCCCCAGTTTATTTATTTGTTCAACTTTTTATATTATTATACACTTGTATATATTTAAAGCATTGGTTTATAATCAAGTAATCTGTTGTTTATATTTATGGTCAAGTTTTTCAGCGTTAGTCATTGGTAATTTTTCCAGATTGATTCTTGTGTCTCCTTAACATGACCCAAACCTTTCATTTCTGAAGCACTTCTTTTCTTGCTTCAGGCCACCTTGCATTTTCTTTCCCATGTAAATCAGCCTCTTCTCCAAGGATCCCTTGATTCCTTTTAGTAACTTAATACATTATTAAGACAAAAAAATGATTTTACATATGCAAAACTTTGATCAGGTACTTCTCAAAATAATATTCACTATTCTTGAGAGAAATGCAAATGAAAACCACGATTTTATGTGACTATATTCATATAAGGAGAGCAGAAATACAAAAAGATAGTTTCGTTAAGATTAGGAACAATTCTAAATCTAGATAGATTACTGGAAGTCAAACACAAAAGACTGCATATTATATGATTCCAATTATATGAATCTCTGGAAAATATTATGATTATGTCTCATGAGGTTACATGAACACTTTACCATACCATTCATAAAGTCCAATCTTAGGTACCTAACCATGAGAAGTGAGAACAAATTTCCACACAGAACTTTTTATCCAACTTTACTGAAATATAATTGACATCTACATTGTGTAAGTTTAAGGTGCACGACATGTTGATTTAATACAGTTACCATTGAAAAATATTATCTCCATGACTTTGGATAAGCCTCATTCTGGCACATGTCCATGTATGCATATTTATCTTCTTTCCTATTTTGTAGTAACCATCTAACATAGGACATGGGTATAATAGATATTCAGTAAAGATCTGTGAAGAAAAAAGATTTGCTTAAGTTAAGAAAAAGTATATTTTCTTCTAGACAAGAGTGTGTATGTTTATATTTATTCAAATATTTATGTAATATAAACTATGTAATATATAGATTTATATATATTAAAATATAGATTACATATAAAATTATATATAATTGTATATATACAAATATAATATATACAATATTTATATATAATGGTTCTAATATTTTTTTTATTTTATTTTTTTATTTTTTTGTATTTTTTCTGAAGCTGGAAACGGGGAGGCAGTCAGACACACTCCCGCATGCGCCCGACCGGGATCCACCCGGCATGCCCACCAGGGGGCGATGCTCTGCCCATCTTGGGGTGTCACTCTGCCGCAATCAGAACCATTCTAGCGCCTGAGGCAGAGGCCACAGAGCCATCCTCAGCGCCTGGGCAAACTTTGCTCCAATGGAGCCTTGGCTGAGGGAGGGGAAGAGAGAGACAGAGAGGAAGGAGAGGGGGAGGTGTGGAGAAGCAGATGGGCACTTCTCCTGTGTGCCCTGGCCGGGAATCGAACCTGGGACTTCTGCACGCCAGACCGACGCTCTACCACTGAGCCAACTGGCCAGGGCCAAGGTTCTAATATTTTTATTGTTAATATATAGTAATAGCAGAGCCAAGTTTTTTAAAAAATATAATAGCATAAATGAATATTATGACCTGAAATCATTTTTCTAAAATAAAATGTAATTTTCTGTTCTAATTTTATGAACCAGTGCCTGATGTTTATATTTTGCTAAAAGGACTCACACAAGAGTCCAGAATCCTTTGTGAATTGAGATGGGAAAAAAAAAGTAAATAAGAAGGAAGCAGACTGGTCAGAATGAGGAAGGAAAGAAGAGAAGGATAAGGAAATGAGGCAAAAAGGCAGAAAGAGCCATCTAAAGAAAGGATGCTAGTTAATTAGGGAGTGTTAAAATGTAAACATTCTTAAAATTAGGAAAATGAAAACTGGTCATCTAAATACAGGTTCTCGAGTGTTAAGTGAACTTGCTCAACATTTTCCCAAAATGAAAACTTGAAAATAATAGGAAGTTTTTAAAAGAATGATTGTATTTTAAGAAAGGGCAAAGACAAAGGACTGGTATTTGTTGCCAGTGTTGAAATTCTTTGGCCCTGTATCAATTTTTTTCTTTTAGGGTGCTTGACAAAGAAAGTTACTCACATGCATATAATTTTCCAAAACTCATGTGAAATACCTGAAAATAGCACCTTCTTTATAAAAAATGCACTTTTTTTTTAGATCAGTGGATATATTATCAAAGCTGACACTATGGAAGCTGCAATTACACTTTCCTTGCAGCTGATGCGAATTATTCTTAAAGGTGCTGGCATCACATTCATTTGGAATAATGACAAATTCAGATTTTGAAACACAGGTTTTCTCTTGGGCATTCCCTTCAGTTCTCCATCATTTGCCTTTTGTTCTTTCTTTTAAATAGATCAGAAAGGACTTCCAAATCTTTACAGGCTTTTTGCAAATGTTAGAGTAAATTTTATAAAATGACGATTGAACTCCTTAGATTTACCAGAGTTTAAAATTAAGTATGTTGAAGCACAATTACATTTCCCTCACCAGTAATTTGAAAATTCACTGAAATTGCTATTAAATAAAGTAGTAACCAGTGCTCAGTTGATAATAATACTAAACTTAGTATTATCAAAAAATACTGGATTCCACTAAAAATATTTTTTTCAAGCAATTGAGGCTTAGTTTTCTAATTATCAAAATGTCATTGGTAATGGACATCTTCCTAAAGTATACATCACTGTAATTTGCTTTTTAAATTTTTTAATGTTCTTAAATATAGAATTATACCTAATTTACTGGAAATGTGTTTTTATTCAGTATTCCAGCTAGTCCTACTCAATTTATTCATGTAATAATAGGTATATAAAGAAGTTAAAAGTATCCCAGTGTTTTTATAAGTGTGCTTTTTAGACTATCAGTGTTAAAAGTAACTAATATGCCTATTAAAAATGTTGATACTTCTGCCTGTTTCTTTTTGATTTTTATTCAGTAGTCTAGGTTATAATGTAGGAATTTATATGTTTAAGAAAAAACTTTGTGATTTTTATACATTAAAATTAAAGAATTGTTGCCTTACTGGTGGTGGTGCAGTGGATAGAGTGTTGACCTAGGAAGCTGAGGTCCTGGGTTCACAATCTGAGATCACTGGCTTGACCATAGACTCACCAGCTTGAGTGCAGGGTCGTCGACTTGAGTGTGGGATCATCAACATGATTTCATGGTGTCTGGCTTGAGACCAAATGTCACTGGCTTGAGCAAGGGGTCAATGGCTTGGCCAGTGGCCCCCCCTCCAGCCCCCATCAAGGCACATAAGAGGAGCAATCAGTGAACAACTAAAGTGCCACAAAAATGGGTTGATGCTTCTTATCTCTCTTCTTTCCTGTCTCTCTCTCTCTTTCTCCCTAAATAAATAATAATAATTAAAGAATTGTTTAACTGCATTTTATGAGATGATGTTTAAAGGAAATTAAAGAGGGATGTATTCTCAACATCTCAGAGTATTTAAAATGTAATTCTATTAGGAAAATGGGTGAACAGTAAATGTTTTAATTTTCTTAAGAAAATGTCCTATAAGATTATAGCACAAGAGTCATTTAAATAGATAATGAATGCTATTTATCCAAATAGGTCTTACCTAGTCATCAAAGATAGAATCTCTGCATATAAAATGCTTGACAGCACTTAATTGAATTGTGTGCCTAAAGGATATTAAATAGTATTTATTTATAATTTATAATTTATTAGTTTTCTGATCCTTCCATTATTTGTAGTCAGTGAGGTGGTAAACTTTGAGATAACTCCAACTGATATTTTCTTTTTACCTAGAGATTCCAAGGCAACAAGTTATACAATATGTAAAATTTATATCACATCTGTTTTTATATGTGTACTTGAATTTTGTTTCCTTGGTATATATCTAATTACTCATTTTCTGTAATAGAAACTCAATGTTTTAGAAAATCATAGTTAATGCATATAAACAAGTTATCCCTATGGTATTACTGAAAATAGCATAGGTCAGTTGTTTCTGATCAAATGTTATATAGTATCATTTGTTCTGACTTGCCTCTTATGAATAGAAAAAAAAGTGGGAACCTCAAAATTAAAATAGGTAATTAACAAGACATTTGGTGTAATTGTTTTGTATATTCTGTATATTTTATTATTGCTTTCACAAACATAGATCAAATACTCATTACCAGGTGAAATACTGAATTTCTGTGGGAGTATATAAAAAGTCAGGAAAGAATGAATGAGATAATAAATGTTTGGTTGCATTTAAACATTTGTGAATGTCTTGTTATTTTCTATAAGCTTGTGGCATATTAAGTGGGAGTTCAGTAAAGGAAATAAAAATTACATTAGGCAGTTCAACAGAAAAGATTTGACAAAAGGAATCTTATATTTCATTATGACTCAGGCCTCTATGGCTAAGGTGCTGTATGTGTAGCTGCTGCTAGAAACTGGGTTTGGTGGGGGGTGGGTGGGATGGGAAGATTGTTTATGAGACTTCTTACGGAAATTCTAAAAATGTCTAGAATCTACTACAGTCAGCTATCATTTGATTGCCACTGAGTAAAATGTGGTTGCTGCTTGTAGGGCAAAATCCTCATGCTGGCACTGTGCTTGACAGGAAAGTTCAGACGATCCTTTCTGCCTTTCAGTACTTTTCCTTATCCCCCCTTGGCAGAAACTAACAGAAAGTCAGATGGCAAAGGTACCTGGAAATTCATTTTGCCGAGTTCCCATCAGATCAGCATAGAATAGATCATAGATGAGAAGAGTGAATTTGCAGCTAAAATAAAATAGGTAGTGCCTAACTCATGTTGTCTCCATAAATATTCAAAAGAACACTATAGTATATTTACAGGCACCTTTATGTAAGAGTGGAGTACATGAGAAATCACTTGTTATCGTTTCAGATGCCTGAGGAGCATGTAGAGAATTTATACTTCCTGTGAAGGCTTAAGAATATATCCTCATTTTAACACTTGTCACATTTTTCCTAACTCTACATGTAAGTTTTCTCCAGGATCTTAATATTTGTGGAGCATAGCATGCTTGGTATATGGTAAACACTCAGAAAATGCTGAGTGAAATGAGGACATGGATTGAGTCAGAATTTCAACTGGGATATGGAGATGATAACATGTTATCTTTTCATGATGCCAAGTGTTGTGACAAACTATTTAGTCAGTTATAATTAAGTTATAACTGGGTTCGTTAGGTAATTCACAAAGTAAAATGAAAGTAATTAGGAGCCAATTGAATAGGCAAAGAAACTCAAAGCAAGCTGAAGAACATAGACTGGAATTCACACACGGGGGTCGGCTAAGTCTAAGTCTTCACTTCAGTGGGGCCCCCCATGAACTTGCTCGGAGGGGCAGAGTGCTTTGCAGCAGTTGTCAGATGGTCATGCTGGGCGACGTGGGTCTGTGTTGGATTCTCAGGAGACTGACTTGATCTTCACCCCAGCTTCTTATATCTGGTTTGGCCACTTGTCACGTAATAGAGTTACATTATCACACTTCTAACATAAGTCACGTGTGGGCTTGATAAGGTTGACAGAGGAAGTTATCAGAAAAGGGAGTAAACCTGTTACACCTTAGTAATTGAGCCTTACATAGTGAGCTTTTATGTAAAATATAGTCAATCACATTAATTCACACACTGTATTAGTAAGCAGTTAAAACATATGGAGTTATCTCAAAAGGGCATAAACTGGTTACACCTAAATCACGTTAGTTTCCTTTTTACATTTTATATTTATAACACCGAGGAATAGAATCTTCTTCAGTTTCTTCAGAACTTCTGCTTGTGACAGAGATGAGGAGAGGGTCTCCCAATTAAATACTAAGAAAATTCAAAAGAATTAAAAATAATATTTAATCAAAATGAGAAGGCTAGGGATAAAAGAATGAAAAGCTTTCCCTGCTCGTTGTTCTTGATTAACATTGAAAACCAAAGGACTTATTTTAAATTTAGTAGGAGAATGCCTTTACCTAAATGTGTTCACCTATATATGAAACTTGATAAATGTTTATTGTGAATTATAATTAGTATTTAGTGCCTTTTCTCCCAAGCAGTCAACAGTTTCAGTTTTCCTCCTTTCATTAGATTTGACTTTTTAAATGACTGCAAAGAAAATTTTATGCTTACTCCCACATTTTTCACATTTGAGTAATCTATACTATTTATTTTTATTTTTTCTTCCTGATAATTGACACTACTATAAACATAAAGTCATCAAATATAGATTTGAAACCAGATTACTGGTCTTAAACCTTAGGACCATCCACTCCAACTAGGTGCCATAGAGGCTCAACTAGGAATGCTATTTGAACCATTTGAGACTAAAATTTGCATGTATGACAAAAACAATTATGAAATAAGTTGTTTTATCTTCCTTTGCCTCTCCTGTCCCAGGGTTTTGCCTTTCTAATGATGTAGTCAAGCACAATGATGTATATGTGGAGGCCATATCTAATGGTTTGTAAATATCTCACATAAGAGATTGATTCTGATCAGTTCATCTAAGACATTTGAGGTAGTAATGGCACTCTTTCAATTACTATGTCTGCATAATTACTCTAAAATTTTAGGACATAGTAGCATATAGTAAAGATTTTTTAGGTTCACAGATTCTGTGTGTCAGAAATTTGGATAGTTTGTAGCAGGGACAGATGTCTCTGATTGACAATATCTGGGACCTCAGCTGGTGTACTTACACTGCTGAGGCTGGAAGATCTGAGGACCTCCAGCATTTCTCTCCTGATATACACTCTCCAAGCTATTTTTCAGTATGGCTGCATGTGGAAGCCATATGTCTTATGCAATATATCTTCATATGCCCTGCCTACAAGCATAGATTCTACCTCTGGGTGAATATAAAATGTTGAATAGGAATTAGCCAATTAGAGTAAGGAAAAAAGGAATATAGGAAAGGAAGGAAAAAAGATAAGTAAATCAAAAAGACGTGGTAGAAGGAAGTGTATAAAGTGTGTACAGTTTCAGTAATCCTAAAGCATATTAACAATGCATTGCATATTTGTATATTTGTGAGGCCAACAAATTATAGATAGTTTTTGCTTGATTATTCTATCTGACAAAATATTTGTTTCCATTTCCAAAATGGGAGCTTGGAATCTAGCCATTCATGCCATCCTTCACAGAACTAGAGGGGGGTCTTTTTTACAGCTTCTAAGTCTTGGCTGAGGGGATGGACAAGAAAATTAGCTCTCAGAAGTGTTCAGATGGATTGGTGTTCATTGCCAAATTGAGAGCAGGGAATGAGCAAGGGTTGGAATGTAGGGCACTCTGAAATGGAGTTTAAACAAGTAAATACTGCTTGTGTTTGCTTCTCTATTTTTAAACAAAATTTAAAGCTTTTTCCCCCATGTACTTTCAGATATCCTCTTCTATGTGGAATGAGAAGTTATAAAAAAAAATCATCCTTCAAGGCTAAAATGTATATATACATTTTTCATTGTTAGGACACAGTCTTATACGTAAGACCTAATCTCAATCACAAATGTGTTGCCTTTAAGGGTGAGAATATTATCACTATGAATGTTCTTAGTTTTCCACAAACATTAAGAAAAGTATTTATTTAGAACGAATGGAGATGTTTTGGAGGGGTGCTTTGTTAAGATTCACAGGAATTATCAGAATTATTGGAAAAGAAATTAATGACTAAGAATCATTTCAAGAATTGTCAGGAAAGCTAAAAAATCAGCTGACTTTGGAGAAATTTAATTGGTAGCCGTTCCAATCTACTTTTTCTGTTTGCTTGCTGGTTTATTTGTGTTTGTTGTTTTTGGTTTCAGTCCAGTGAGCTGATGTTAGTAAAGAGAAAAAATTGATAGCTATTTTGAAGGAGTGGGTTTGCAGTCATAAAAAAAAAAGGTGTTTGTTTGTTTTTTGTATCCTGAAAGGAAGGGCTCTTAGGATAAATTTTGTCACAGCTGCTACTGTTGCCATCATCAGTGTCATTATTATCATTATTGTCTAGCTTTGTTTCTCGATAAATAAGAATTATACCAAACATATCCCAATATTTCACAATTATATTTTATTTCTAACAGGTTAGAGAGCATAGTTGAATAAGTCTGTTTTATCTATGTGGTTATCTGGTTCTGAAAGTCTACATTACTTAGGTAAGGTCACATTGTGAGAAAGCACTAGCAGGGGTCCCCAAACTTTTTACACAGGGGGCCAGTTCACTGCCCCTCAGATCATTGGAGGGCCACCACATAGAGTGCTCCTCTCACTGACCACCAGTAAAAGAGGTGCCCCTTCCGGAAGTGCGATGGGTGGCCGGATAAATGGCCTCAGGGGGCCACATGCGGCCCGTGGGCCGTAGTTTGGGGACGCCTGCGAGCAAGGTCTAGAACTCCTTAGATTTTTGTCTACAAAACAAAGCTATCTGTCTACTTACTATGTATGAGCCTTAGTCTCTCAGGGTTCTTCAGAGGCTTCCATGAGCATTTCCAAAAAAGAATAAATGTTTTATAAATAAGAATATTGTACTATGTCTATAAGTTATAATGAGTGAGCCAATGTGGTAATTCTTCTTCTTTTTTTTGTGTATGTGTGTGTGTGTCTGTGTGTGACAGAGACAGAGAGTGGGACAGATAAGGACAGACAGACAGGAAGGGAGGGAAAGAGATGAGAAGTATCAATTCTTCTTTGCAGCATCTTAGTTGTTCATTGATTGCTTTCTCATATAAGCCTTGACCCAGTGGCTTCAGTAGAACTAGTGACCCCTTGCTCAAGCCAGCGACCTTGGGTTCAGGCTGGTGAGCCTTGCTCAAACCAGTGAGCCCACACTAAAGCTGGCGACCTCAGGGTTTTGAACCGGGCCCTCTGTGTCCCAGACTGATGCTCTACCAATGCGCCACCACCTGGTCAGGCTCTTACTCTTTTTGTTAAATGTATCTAATTATAAAAATTTCATGTATAAAAATACAAGCATGTTTGTTCACATAAGATTAATAACTAGATGTTTTTCTCACTTAATAAGATGTGTTACTTCTTTCCCTATTAGAATATATAGATATGCTCCAGTTATTTAAGGACTGCATAACAACATGCCATATGGATATACAATGACTAATTTATTATAGTTGATTATATCCTGCTTCTTAAGACATTCTCTTCTCTAGGCTTTTCTGACTCTTCTTAATCTACATTCCTGTCTGCAACTCTGCTATTTAATATTGAAAAAATTCTGCTACCAGTCCTCGCTTTTTCTCTGTTTTATCTGTACCCTCTGCTTAAATGATAACCAGGAATCCAAGGCCTTGAGGTACTATTTATATTCCAGTGACTCCCAACATTCTAGAGGGAACCATACAGCAATATTTAATAGGAATCTCAAAATTTTCACAGGAAAAACAGAATTCTTTATTTCCACTGCAAACCCCCAACCCATACCGTAATGTTTCTCTGCTTCCTCATAGCAGTGTATCATAGCACCATGTGTCCTTTTTCTCAAATCTAACTTGAGGGTCCAGATTTAATTCCTGTCATTGCCTCACTTCTCACATCTAATTCATCTGTGTGTGCTACTAGCTGTTCCTCAAAAATATATTCCACATTTCTCTAATTCTCTTGAAATTTTTGTAATTCAAACCAATCCCCTCTCACCTCTACTATTGTATAGACATTTTTCCTTCCTTCTGCCTCTCTATTCACAATCCATAGTATACACTGCACCTAAAAAGATATTTCAGAATTTAAACCAGATTACACATGTCCCCAGTTTCACAATTACAGTGTATTTCCTTTGCACCTAAGATGAAAATTCAAACCTTTCCTGGACTTCCTTCCGGCTTTGTTAGATGAATATCAGGATTACTAATCAGATGCTCTTTTACAAGCATTTGGAAGATAAAAGTGAAACAGTAGACATCCTTCCACATAGTAGGCCTCTTCTTCTGCAAAGTAAATTTGAGAACCCAAGGATTCTCACAGCAATGCTCAAGTATCCATTCTCTAGTATACCAGATGTTGAGAGGAAGGTGTAGTGAAGGAAGTGGCCCGATGTTTCTTTCCAGTGTCTGGTACCAGCTTTGTGAGTGCAGAACATCAACTGTTGTGTAGTTTATCCTTACTCACTAAGAAGACTTCAGTAGCATGTGCTGGAACTCAAAAAATTCAGTGGTAGTCTCAAAAGTCATAGGTCCCCTTGTAGGGTGATTCTCTATTATGCTGTTACCATACATGAAAACCCACTGTCTCCTCCAAAAATTATTATAAAGCCTCTAAGTCCTCTTAAAAATGTAGTTCTGTTTAAAAGATTTAGTGTGTTGTTTTTACTAGTACAGATAATTTACTGAAACATACAACAAACTAGTCTTCATTAACTGTGTCTTTGAGCTGGTTCTTTTGTTGAAAACACTGCTCTCAAACTTTGCAGAGTAGTAGAGTATCCTTTAGCTTTTAGCTGAGTTATTATATACTCGGAATGGTTTCCTTGAACATCCAATCAAAAATATTCTCTTGATACGTAGCTTTAACATCACCCTTTTATTGTCTCTACAATTATAAAAGATGATATTGTTAATTTTGTTTTTATTGTATATCTGTCTCTCTCTCTCTTTCTTACTCTGTATGCCCTTGGAATATAAATTTCATGAGAGCAGAGACTTTATCTGTCCTCTTTACTTTTGTGTTCCCAGCCTGAGAAAAGAACCCAGAATATAAAGAATAAACATTTGTTCATTAAGTGAATGAATGAGTGAATAAAACCTGTCATCTCTCGATAAACAATCAGGTATTTCTAGCTTATCTGGAAATGTAAAAAATTTCTGAGTGAGCATCTTTGTGAAGAATATCTTTGTATACTTCTGCAAGCATATTCTATAGGGTAGCATTTCAGAAGTACAGTATTTTGGTAAAAGAACACATGCATTTTTAATTTTAATGCTCATTGCAAAATTCCTTTCAATGATATACAAGTGTTCATTTGACCAACATGAGCCTCAAGCTTTAGTACTATCAAAGTAATTTTAAATCATTGTCACCATGAATAATGAAACACATTTTTAAATTTTTATTTTTTATTTATTGAAATGACACTGGTTAACAAAATTATACAGGTTTCAGGCACCCAATTCTATAACATATCCCTACATTTTATTGTATGTCCACCCCAACCCCCCAAGTCAAGTCTATCCCTATTTATCTCCCCTAGACCCTGCTGCACCTCTCTCCCACCCTACCTTGGCAATCACAACACTATTGTCTGTGTGAATGAGTTTTTTCTCTCTTTTTTATCTTTTTTTGCTCAGTCCCTCCATCTCCCTTACCCAGTGCCCCACCCATTTCACCCCAACAGCTGTCAGCATTCCAGGTTTTTATTGTAATATAATTTACATTTTTAACTATACGTGAGGTTAAGTATTGGTTTATGTTGAGTAATATGTTACAGTTATCTTTATAACTACATGTGGTTGGCCTATTTTTTACTTTTTGTATGAATTACTTGTTCATTAAGTTATTTGTCAAGTGTTCCGATTTGTCAAATTTATTTTTTAATTTTGCTTTTAATAACATTTTTATTAGTTCCTCTTATTTTTTATGTTAAGATTTTAGACTTATGGCAGACCTGCAGAAGGATATAGCCATTTATTTTTGAGGTAATATTTTTTATTGTTTATCACAAAGGCAGTCATTTTTAAAAAAGCTCCAGACCAACTTTAAATTATTTTATTTTTTCTCTAATTTTAGTTTTTCTTTTATTTTTCTTTCATCTTTATTATGTACATTTGAATATTTGTCTATATCATTTAGTCAAGTTTGGCTGTGAGTAATAAATAATCAAAATAACAATGACATAAAGAAAATAAAACTCAACAAGTAGTCCAGGGCTATTATAAACCTCTATTACATGTAGTCCTCAGGTACCTGGTTCTTTCCAGCTAATGTCATTTTTACATCCTTAGGATGATCTTCAAATCATTCACATGAACCAAGTTGTAGATAGATATTTGTTTTCCAGGATCTAGAATGGAGAAAAGAATGATTAAGGAAGGACAGAGGTTGCCTATCAGTACTCTTCTTTTAAAAAATGCTCTGAAAACTTGCAGAATATTTCTGCTTTAGGGGGCATTAGACAAAATGTAGTCATGCATTCACATATTATTATTATTATTATTATTATTATTATTATTATTGAGAGGAAGGGAGGCAGAGTGACAGACTCCTGCATATGCCCCGACTGGGATCACCCGGCAAGTTCCCTACTGGCTAATGCTCTGCCCATCTGGGGCTGCAGCTCCATTGCTCAGCAACTGAGCTTTATTTTTAGTGCCTGAGGCAAGGCCATTGAGCTGTCCTCAGTGCCAGGGGCCAACTTGCTTAAACCATTAGAGCTTTGGCTGCGAGATGGGGAGAGAGAGAAAAAAATTGAGAGAGAGAAGGAGAAGAGTAAAGGGCAGGGGTGGAAAAGCAGATGGTCGCTACTCCTGTTTGCCCTGATAGGGGAACTGAACCTGGGATTTCCACGCACCAGACTAAACGCTCTACTGCTGAGTCAACTGGTTAGGGCACATCCACATTTAATAATGCTAGGAATTGTCCATCTCCATTGTTATTTTACTTGATGTAAATGGAAAAAAATAAAAGTTAATTTTGTCTGACTAACTTATTTTTTTATTTCTTTTCTTTTTCCTATCTACCTAGATTTTTTACATTTTCTGACCACGCCAGCCCCACCAAGGACCCAGGCTAGAGAATAATGCATTTTTCAAAACTCAGATACGCATATTCACCAAATTTAAGAGTAGTCAACACAAATGAAAAAATCAAAATTCAAAAGAATAATGAGAAACTTGCATTTTAAATTTCAGTGTATATATCAAAGATTTGCTTCCCCAAGACATCTTTTGGATATGAATAGTATGACACCTAACAATTAAAATAAATTAATAAATTCTTTAGAAAAAGGTATGTTAGATTATGTCCCAATTTTGTATTGCAAAAAATTGGAATTATAACTTTCATGTGTCTTGCTTAATTTCTATTTTATTGATATCATTTTGATATCACAAAAATTTATGTGTACTATTACATTCATTTCAAAAATTAAGATAAAAGCTAGAGGGTAGTTAGATTTTAATATAAATATAAATTTGACAATGAGTTTGAATTAAAACTATTGTTTTTCTATGGTGAGAAATCAGGTAAGTTCTCTCAGCCTCAGTTGCTATACTTCTATCAAGCAACATTTAATTTAATTTATTTTTTTTAATTATTTTAAGTGAGAAGCAAGGAGGCAGAGAAACAGACTCCCATGTGCACCTCAAGGAGGATCCACTGGGCAAACCCTTAATGGGAGATGCTCTGCCCATTTGGGGCTGTTGCTCTGTGGCTCAGCAACCTAGCTATTTTAGCACCTGAGGCAAGGCTATGGAACCATCCTCAGTGCCTGGGGTCAACTTGGTCCAACTGAGACATGGCTGCTGGAGGGGAAGAGAGACCTAGGGAGAGAGAGAAGGGGGAGATGGAGGGGTGGAGAAGCAGATGGTCGTTTCTCCTGTATGCCCTGACTGGGAATGAAACATGGGATGTGCATAAGCTGGTGGATGCTCTACCACTGAGCCAACCAGCCAGGACCGTATTTTAAATCTTTACATGTCTGTTTTTTATCCAACTTATCTTTTATATTGCTTTCAGTAACATATATATGTTCTTTATTTGTAATTCTATTTAGTATAATTTCTCTCAACAATTTTGCTAATGTTAACAAAAAGACTGTATAGTTTATTGTAACTTATTTTCAATTAGTTTGATTTGAAGCAAATGTTTACAAATATTTTCATTTTGCTTTCTGCAATTGTGGTAAATATTTACCTGTAGCATCCTAATTAGAACATATTATTTCAGGAATTCATGCTATCAGTCTAAAAATAATCACTGCTATTCTTGTTCCTTGCTTGTTCAATTTACAAATCTGGTGCTTGATCACATAGAACTATATTCTGCAAAATTTGTGCTTCTCTGAAACTAAATTGAAGACAAGAAAAATTTTATCCTTATGATAGGTGTTGTTTCATTTTGATTATTTAATTAACAATTCATCTGGATTAAGATGAATATCTAATTCATGGCTGCCACATTGAGATGGGGAGAAATCTATTTGTATTCATTTAATTTCCCTGATCTGTGTTAGACATCTCTTGGGTGTAGACTGATAAAACTGCTATTAGCTCACAGAGCTATCAAGGAGACAAACAGGTTCTTCCCAGGGATCTGTTAACATTAGTCCTTTACCAGAGTCAGAAGACTCTTTATTAATAGTGATATCTGGGGGAAATTACTGGAAGGTCCAACTGCCTAAATACGACTTTTTTTATCATTACTTAAAAACTTTTCTAAGGGTTTTAGATAGATTCTTACTCTTTTCTTTTTTATTTATTTATTTAATTTTATTTTTTTACGTTGCCTTAGGTATAAAGAGTTGTCAGTTAGATAATAGCAATGAATAAATCATTAACAGATTCAGATTTGCATATCCCAGTGTTGAAGAATACACAATTCAAAATTATAAAGTTTATCTTTCAAAGTGCTTTGTAAAGCTGTAGTTATAATTTAAACTTTAATTCAAAGTGATAATGAAGCTAACTAAAATTATTATATGTCAGAAAGAGTCATATAAATCAAATGATTTAAATGTGATTCCTGATTTTAACTAATCAACTTTGACATGTCATCTTTCCAATTCCTGGCCAGGGCACACAGGAGGAGCTCCCATCTGCTTCTTCACCCCTCCCCCTCTCCTTCCTCTCTGTCTCTCTCTTCCTCTCCCACAGCCAAGGCTCCACTGGAGCAAAGTTGGCCCAGGCGCTGAGGACAGCTCCATGGCCTCTGCCTCAGGCACTAGAATGTCTCCAGTTGTAATGGAGCAATGCCCAGATGGGCAGAGCATCGCCCCCTAGTGGGCTTACTGGTTGAGTCCCCATCAGACACATGCAGGAGTCTATCTCTCCGCCTCCCTGCTTCTCACTTCAGAAAAAAAACAACAACAAATAAAACTTGGTCTGAGATTTTCTTATACTCAAACTGTCAGTGAACTATCAGATTATGTTATTTACTCATTGTAAGTTGTACTCAATAAAAATAAATGTTCTTATTTAAATGAGACTGCAAGTTATGATGGAAATAACATTGAGTTTACAGTCTGTTGGGTTTTAATCATGACTCTAACTTTAACAGACTCAGTATGACATTCAGTCAGTTACTTTAATAGTTTTGGATCCAATTCTGTATCTGTCAATTGGGGACAGTGTTATATACTTTGAAATGTTATGTTAAGTATTAAATAGGAGGCGATATACAAAGTAGATTAACACAAGTAGAGAGCTTTCCACATTGCAGGCAAAGCAATTCCTAAAATTTTATCCCCATTTTTTAATCCCAATTTACATAAAATTAATTTAACATGATATCCTCATTGAATTTAAACTGTTCCTTTTTCCTGAAGATATATCTACTATCACAACAACTGTTTAATTTGTGAAATTAACAGTTCTATCCACTGACTATTAAAGCTTTACTGAGCACTGATAAGATCCCCTAAATGCCCACTTTTTTTTCCTTAAAAGAGATTATATACCATCTATAAATCAACATGGAGAAATTAATCAAATATATATTTTATTTTAGATATATGGTGGCTAAAATTTGATTATAATAAAATAAATGAGAAATGATTAAATTACACAAAATATGAAAAATTTGAAATATTGAACTCACAAGTAGTGAAAATATAAAATCATTTTAAATAAGTATTATTCTTTACTTTGATTTTTAACCTAGAATAGTATGTTCATAAGCAAGTTTTTCTGCCCAGAAAATATGTTAGATTTTGTAGTTTCCTAGGATAATTATGATTCATTCTATTTGTAAAGCCTTCAAAAGTATAAAGTCAAATTTTTAACAATATGTAAATTTTTATTAAACCATAAAGACCAGGATACAGTGCTGCAAATACAAAGTTTGGAATGAGATCAACCAGTAACTAGAAAACGTTTCCATGAATATATAAGGAAATGCAGGGCAAGTAAATATATTTTATTCAAAGATAATATAACACTGAAAAATGACTGTTGGTCAAAGAAGTTTGTAAGATATGATTTTTATGTTTGCTTACTTATAGTTTGCATTGGGGGCTAGGCAACGCCAGGTATATGTGGTCTGTAAATTGCAAATTATCTTCCTTCTTGGGAATTGTCATTGTTTTGCTAATGTTTGCTGGAGGAGAGATTTTTGTGCTAGAAAGTTTTGAAGAGACAGAGAAGAAGGAGAAGGAGAAAGAAGCTATGTTTGCAGAGAGAAGCAGAAGATGTACAGATGAGAAACTAGAGCTGAGGGACTTTTCAAGCTCCACTAAGACTTTGATTCTAGGAGAAACCGGAGAAGGTTCTTCTGGTTGTAGAACTGGAGAATGTGTCAGGGCATTGGGAGCTGAGTGAGGGGGAAGCAGTCTTCCCTTTGTGTTTGTTTATCGGCCAGTACAAGACAATAAAGTAATGGCCCACCATCCTCTGGCTCCACCACAATGAGACGGCGGCCCCTGGCCCTACAGTATTCCATAAATTACCTAGGATTATTTTGTTTTCTTGAACAATCTTTTCTTTATTATTCTCTGACTGAATAATTTCAAAGTCCCTGGTATTCTATCTCACACATTTTGTCTTTTGTTTGGTTTATTCTTCTGTTGATGCTCTCTGTTGCAATTTTCTTTTTCATTTCATTCACTGTATTCTTTTGTTCAGAATATCATTTATGCTCTCTCTTTAAAAATAATAATTTCTACCTCCTTGTTAAACTTCTCATTTTGTTTTAGGATTGATTCTTTCATTTCATTAAAGTCTCTGTGATTTCTTATAATTCAATGAGTTTCCTTAAACCAGTTATTTTAAATTATTTGTTGTACAATATATATCACAGATGTCCACAATTTTGTGTTTGGTTACTGGAAGATGTGATCCTTTGGTGTTATGTTACCTTGATTTTTCTTTTTATGTCCCTTAAAGTTTTGAATTGCTGCCTGTGATTTTGAAGTAATAGTCACAGTCTTCAGTTTTTACTAACTGTCTTTGGGAGAAAGGTAAGTTCCATTTGCCCTGCTAGAAAGACTTAGGCTATCCCTGATTTCCTATTTGTATAGCTTCTCCTTGTAGCAGAATTCTTAAGTTTGTATGCCTTCTCTCGATCCTACAGTTCACAGGGCTAAGTGCTGGCAGTCTTTCTTTTGTTTTTCAAAGGTGGTACTAAAGCCCAAGTATCACTGCTTGGACAATATATTTGGGTCACCTTTCTGTGAGTGCTCACTACCCATATAACAAAACTTGTTCTTGCCACTGCTGTTGGGAGTACACACCAGGAGGCAGCCACAGGTGAGGAGGAGTGTTGTTGAGGCACGGCAAGAGTTGGGGGAGCTTATGGACCACTTAGAGGATTTGTGGCTGAGCAGTTTAGAGTATCTTATGGGCAGACTTTTTGATGGAGTCTATGCTGCAATTAGTAGGATCCATATCCCTTTCTTACCCTCCAAGAAGCTTGTCCACTGCTCTCCTTCTGTTTCTGCTTCTCAGTTGTGTTGCTCATAATTGAGTTCTCTGGATAAGAGAGAAATGAACCCTTTTGGTACTGTTCCACACAACTAGGAATGACAGACACTCTCACACTCTACCTTTCCCCACAGGAGAAATCACAGGTCAAGAAAAATATTTTTCTCCCTAAACTGTGTTATCTTGGGGAGAAATGAGTGGGTAAAATCAAGCTATTACTTTTATCTATCCTAGTGTGTTCAGGCTTTTTTTTTTTTTTTTTTTTTTGGCTTCAGTGATGTACTGAAAATTCTTCTCTGTAAACCTGAACTTTCCCAACGGCTCTTTTATCCATTGGTAATTGTCTATGACAATGTATTCCAGGTACTCCAAGACTATATAGCCAAATGTCAATGCTATATTTAAGTGCTTGCTCCAACTCTCTTTTTTTCTGTTTATATGTGTGATATAAGGTAGAGTTCCACATTCACTTACCCTCTTTACTACTTTTTCATGCTCCATTTGCCAGCAGTTCTATTTTCCCACTTATCTGCTATGCTAAATGTGAAATATATATTAGTTTTTTTATTATATGTAATTTAAGTTTCTAAACTGGTAAGAAAATGTGATCATCCTCAACTCTGGTCTTCATATTTACCTCCAAATTATAGTTTCAAGGGAGAAGAAAAGAAAGAGGAGTAAGTTCATATTTATTTAAAGAAGAACTTGCATTAGAAGTAAAGCACATCATTTCTATTGATATCTTGCTGTCCAGATATTAATCATATGTTCACATCTGGATAGGAAGAAGGCTGCAGAACACGTAGCTGCACAGCCATTCCTTATTCAACTCTACTATCTAGAAGAAGGGGAAAATGGCCTTTAGAGAAACTTAGCAATCCCAGTTACAATATTCTTTATAACAGGTTCTGTGACACCAGGACCACCTATAAACCTATCTTGCAATGTGGAATCTATTAGCCAGGAATCAAGGAGTATATTCTTATGTCATCATGACATTCAGACCTTTTAACCTTTCAAAAAGTAGTCACTTTTAAATATTTTACATCTGAAAGTTGAGGTCAAAAGAAGTACTTATACCTTGGTTCTTGAAACCATATGGGTATGAATCTGCTTAGTACTTTTACTAAATGCGTCTTCTTAATATGTTTTCAGATCAGACACACTCCAATGCTAGCTGATAATTAGATTTCTAAATACTTTCATTCCATCTCTTGCTGAGTGCTATCAGTCTATCTCAACAATGTAAATTATTTGTAAAGCTTGTATACCTAATCTCATTATAAAAACAAGCTGAAAACTTAGATGTCTGTAAAAGCTCTCTCATAGGTTTTATAAAAAATAGTACCGAGGGGTAACCCTATTTAATTGTATTAATTCTATGGACAAAATTACTCCCGGTAATAAGAGGCTTTCCCTCTGTGATTAAATTTATCAACAGATATGGGCTCAAAGAACACAACAGAGTGATTCCTTCCCAAAACATAAATCTGAGGCTTGCATATCAAAATGAACATATTTTAGTCAGACATTATTTATGTGTTTTACTATTTACTATAGATATGTGAGATATGGATTTGACTTTATACAAAGGCAGACATCCAGTTTACTAATGGGAAATAAGTACATTTTATACTACTATTATGAGAAAGGTACTAATAGAAATCTGAGGACACTGTAGGAAGAGATTATTGCTAGATGTGTCTGTGAAGGAACAATCATGGGAGAAACGTCAATAGAGGAGGGCCTTCAATAATGCTTCCCAGATCAATTCTTGGTCAGGGCACATAGAAGAAGCAACAATCTGCTTCTCCCCTCCTTCTTCAGCCACTCGTCCCCTCCTGCAGCCAGTGACATGATTGGTTTGAGTGTGGCTCCTTGTGCTGAGGATACCTGGGTTGGTCTGAGTGCATCAGCCTCAGGTGCCAAAAATAGCTTGTACTTGAGCATCAGCCCCAGATGGAGTTTTCAGGTGAATCCTAGTCACAGTTCATGTGGGAGTCTGCCGTACTATCTCCCTTCCTCTCACCTAAAAAAAAAAAAAAAAAAAAAAAAAAGATGTTAATAACCTAAATTAGAATTTTATAAAATCTCTTACTTGCCTTAGTAATTAAAAAAGAAGGTAATATCTGTACTTTTTATCCAAATGAGTTACAGAAATTTTACCCACCAATCATTATAACATGTGATTAATTTTACTTTAGTACTGGAAATAATATTTTTCACAGATTTTTGTTATTTATACAAGGCCTAATTAAATCAATATTAACATGTTGAGAAAATCAAATAAATATCAAATGGTTAACTTATATGGATAAGTTTAATAACCTGTGTTATAATTATTGACAAGATAATGACATTAAAAGGATATATCTCTGGAGAAGAAATTTATCCAGAATCCAAATAAAAAATGTTGAGTTCTCAACTATATCAGTAAATTCCATAGCCAGGTTTCCCCTAGGAAATACTAAGGAATAGACTTATTCCATTTCTTCTCTAACTGTAGGAAATTTTTTTCAAGTCATCTTATTCCATTTGAGATGTACTATAAAAGCAAAGACTAAAGGTCAAGTGTATGCAAATCGCAGTGAAAAATAGACTTTATAATAAAGAAATACATCTCCAATAAAAATTAGAACATGTACGACAATAATAAAGAACAAATAATGAGTAGAAATTTTATCTCAAACTTCTAAAAAACAGTTAATGGCTCTATATCTCTCTCTGTAAATAAAGCCATTAGCAAAACAACACCTATAATGAACTGTAAGTGAATCTTGATGACAAGCAGTAATATGTTGACTTTGTTAAGTGACTTTCATCAGGACTAGTGTATTTCCTCAATGAGGCCTGCTATGTTCTGTCTATTCTTTTTTCTCTTTATAGTATTTATTTTTTAAATTTTTTATGTTAGGCAGGAGGAGGTTAAGAATGTGTTTTATAGGCTAGGAATTTAATCCGACTGTATACCCAACACAGCCCTAGAAGTGACAACAAGTAGGAAAGAAGAAGAAAACAGTATTTATCTTTGGAAGTTAGGAGTTATGATCCTAAATTGATATGGAAGAGTTAGCTTTAGGAATAAAAACATGTCTTCTATCAAGACAAAGTGAAAGAAGTGAAGTTGAATGTTGATGCCTATAAGATGTGCACATGGAGATAAACACAAAGTATTAGCAAATCCTACTGTGTAGCCCTTTCTTCTCTTTGAAATAGAGACAATGATAACTCAGCATGAAGGTAGAGAAGATGGAGGAAAAGGGGCAAGACATGCTGACAACAGTCATTGTGGGAACTAAGGGAAAAAATTTTCTGAATCACATAACACTTCTGGGTGACATCAGAGTTCGGTCAAGTTAAAGGGAACCATTTGTGTAAGCATATGTTATAATATTGAATGATTTTTTTCCCTCAGCCAAAGTGTTAATCAGAAACAGGAAACCACAGGACAAAGAATGTGTTTTGGAATTATGTTCTTCTGGGACAAAATTTCTACTCTTACCTTCTAGCTATGTGACTCTGGAGAAGATACATAACATGTCTAAACTCTACCTTCCCTGTCTGTTAACAGTTTGAATAAGAGTGCTTATAGGACAGGGTTATGTGGGGATTCAATGAAGTACTGCATACATATAATGAAGCACAATGTTTAACATAAATGTTAAAAAACAAAAGCCATTATAATAGGGGAAACAATGGTCACTAATGATAATTTGTCTGAGTTTGTGAGTATTACAAGGATATTGTAAAGGGAAATAAAAATGAGCATTAAAATACCGGATAAAATGGATTTAAATAATCAATTTTAGATTATAGAAATTAGGCACTAGAGACAAAATGAGAGTTGTGATATGTAAGCAGCAATGCCATAGAGGGCACCAGAGGTCTGATATTGGTAACTGAGTGGAGTGTGGAGTTGACAATGGACTGATGTTCCTGGTAGTATTAAGATGAAATGCATAGGTCATTGCCATTGCAATTCCATATTGTTTATTAATGTTTTTAATAATTTATCGTGAATTCATTCTGTGTCTCTCCAAACTTAAATTGTAAGTTATGGTTATAGCGGAGCATGGATAATATATTCTTAAACAAGTTATGTATTTTAACTACAAACATAACAACTATGTGTTGAAAAACTGCAAAAGCATATCATAGAATAATTTTATTAGTTATTAGTTCTTAGAACCTGAAAGATCTTATTTTGTAGTTGAAATGAAAGCATAGGATAAATAGCTGATTTTATGATGTCAGTTAATTTCAAGTGAAATCATAAATATAGATTTAAAATATCATACTCTCTCTTTTAAAGAGGTTTGTATTTGGAAAGTGCAAATGAACAAATAATAATTATATCTCACAATTTAAATTTTATATAAAGTAAGAAATGAAAGTTTCAATTTTATTACCCCAAGCCTGTATTTGCTAAACTTCTTTATTCATTGCAAAAAACCACCAATTTTATTCTCTCTCTCTCTAACACACAAACACACACACAAACACACATACACACATACACACATGTATGTACCATACATTGGGGGCTGGAAAACCACTGCCTATGTCTGAAATCCAGTTTTTATAAATAAGATTTTTGGGGGAAAACAGCCCTTCCCCATTTGTTTATATGTTAAATATGACTGCTTTCATGATACAGTTACAGGGTTGAACACTTGCAACCAACTCTAAGATTATAAAGCCTAAAACATACGCAATCTAGTTCTTTACCCAAAATATTTCATGACCCTATTTTACTTATCTACTGCTTATGTTTTTCACTTAGTCCTGTATTTTGAGTGCTTTTCTAGGTCAGGATATATAGATGTGTTCTATTTATTTAAATTATTATATTACACACTGTATCAATATACATTAGTTTATCACTGGTGGAAATTTAGATATTTTCTACTTTTTAATATATCCATAACTCAATCTATTAAGTACATATTAATAATTGCAGCTGTATGGACTATGTCTTTTAGAATATTATAGAAAAGTAGTAACATTATTCTATAACATGTACACAGATATTGTTTCATAATATAGATATATCTCCCACTTGCTAAATGTTTTCATTACACCACTTTTATGGAAGACCAACATTGATGTGGTAGCAAAAGTCATTAATGCAAAAATTCTCTTTGAAATATTTAAGTTAACAAAAACAGAGACTAATGTAAGTCTTTCATAAAAGCAAAGTGGCATAATGTGAACTTTTGAAAAATGTGGTATATTCTTTCCTTTACATCATCTTTAGCTTATTAAAGGTTTTATAGGAACACTCTATTTTCAGATAGCAGGAGAAAACTGTTCTTATTTATTATAAAATAAAAAGTACTAAGCATGAGAAAACTCACATAAGTAAAAATAATATTATAGAATGACTTTTAAAAAAAAACTTAAGTAATGATCCTCAAATTTGAAGAGTATTACCCCATGGAGTGTACCAAAGTCAGTGATTGCTAGTTACCTTCTAGATAAAAGTTTCTTTTTGTTACCCTTACAAAGAGAATGACCATTTAGCCATGTCTCAATTAAACATACTTAGTACTCTTAAGTTCTCTTGCAGCTAGGAATGGCCTTGTGTTGCTAGTGTTTCAAAGTATTATAATTATAGAAAAAAAAACAGAGAACACTACAGGTTTAGCAATCTTTTGATAAATCTTGATATGAATAACATTATATTATATTAAAGGCTTATGTCCTGAAGTATGGAGTGGTGAAAGTAATGTACCCTGATGTTGTATTAAGCTATTGTCTTACTCTCCATTTGAATACCTATTTTTTAATCCAATTTTTCTCCTTTACTTTCACACTACTACCATACTCACAATATTTCTGACACTAGAGGTGCGGGGTTTATTTTTCCTTACATCAAGCAATTCTGTAACACCACATGGGTGTCCTACAATTTAACTCAATTCTGACACTATTTACCAAGAGATAGCATTAGATTCCACAGGTTAAGGATTTCAACCTTCTGAGACTGCTACTTTAGAGGCCACTACTTTAGAGGCCAGTTACAAATAGAAGATCTCCAGGTTACCCACAATTTCTGTTGAAATTGCTATAAATCAAATGTTCTCATGACGTCCTCCCCATTGAATTTTATTATTTGCTAAAACAGCTCACAGAACTCAGAGAAGAGCTTCTTACATTTACCAATTTGTTAGAGGATATGATAAAGCATTCAGATGGATATCCAGGTGAAGAAATAGATAGGGCTCATGCTGAGAGGATCCCCAAGCACAGGAGCTTCTGGCCTCATGGGGTTGAGTTGTGTCATCCTCCCAATGCATGGATGTGTTCAACAACCAGGAAACTCTCCACACACCCTCCTACTGGAATTTTTATGTCAGCTTTAATTACTACCTCTATTTATAGCCCTTCTACTTTCTAGAGAGAATGGGAAGGAGGGGTATGGAGGACTGAAAATTCCTGGCTTATAATTATGGCTTTCCTGTGACCAGCCCTCATCCAAGAGCCATCAGGATCCCACCCAGATTCACCTCGTTAGAACAAAAGTCACTCCTATCACCCAGAGAATTACAAAGCTTTCAGGAACCCTGTGTCAGCACCCAAAGACCAAATATTAGGACAAAAGATACTCCTAGTGCTCTTATCACTGAGGAAATTACAAGGTTTCAGAAGACTTGTGTGAGAAACTGAAGCAGAGTCCAATATACTCTTTTTTTTGTAATGTTCGAAATTAAATTTAATGGGGTGACATTGATCAATAAGAGTACATAGGTTTCAGATAAACATTTCTGTAGCATTTGAACTGTTGATTGTGTTGTGTGCCCATTACCCAAAGTCAGATCATTTTCCATCACTATATACTATTTGTCCCTCTTTACTCCCCTCCCTCTAGTAACCACTTCACTTTTATCTGCATTCATGAGTCTCAGTTTTATGTCCCAGCTATGTGTGAAATCACATAGTTCTTAGCTTTTTCTGATTTACTTATTTTATTTAATATAATGTTCTCAAGGTCCCTCCATGTTGTCATAAATGGCAATATGTTTTCTATTATCTCACATATTCCTAAGTTTTTGTGGCATGGGCCAATTAAGACCCTATGTATTTAAGCCACATGAGTTTTTTGTTTTTTTTTTTGAACCAAAAATACACTACAATTAGTTCCATTAGGCCACTATTAACTGTCTATGTGAACATATTTTTCCCCAATGACTGTAAGAAATTTGAACATAGGAAGTTTTTATACAGTAGGTATTTAATACATATCCATATCTTTAAATAGTATTTACATTTCAACATCTCTGAAATTTCTATTTCTAAACTAAAATTATCTTCTCAGATCAAGCCTTATATAACCACCAGATTTTATTGTATCTCCCCTTGGATATCTGACATAAGTTTCAACTGTAACATATCCAAAATCTAATGCTTAATCTTACCTGCCAAATTTGTCTCCTCCTTCAGGCTTCACAATTTACACTCACAAGTTGAGTCTCTTCCTCCTCTTACTCAACATTAACAAAATCCAGTTTGTCACTAAGATCTCTGAAGCCTACCCCCAAAACATTGCTAGCCCCTTCTCCTCACCTGCATTTCAATAACAATTTCAATCCCATAGAACATGCCATCACCTCCTACTGCTGCCTCTGCAATTCTCTTTCTAAATTAAGAACCAAATTTCTTGTCTACACCTCTCCAGTTGGTTTTTAACACAAGAGCTAGCTTTTAAAAATATAAGTTAAATGTTGCTCACTACCTATCTTAAATACTTTCAAAGACTATCTATCATAGTATGAAAAGGTAGTCTAAAAATGCTCTGTATGACCAGCTCCTGCAAGCCTCTCAACCTAATTTTATCATTTTCCTGCTTGTTCAGGATGTTCAAAAATCATCTGTTCTTTCAGTCTCTAAAAAACTGAATTCTATTCTCCCAATGGGACTCTATACCTGTTGCCCCTTCCACTGGATGTCTCCCTAGATAAATATTACCTTTCCTTTATAATTCAGTTTTGACATTATAGCCTTCCTTAGAGAGTCTTTCACTGATATTCAATCTAAGTTAATAGTTCCTCCCCGCTTCTTACTATTTATATAATTGGTCCCATTGATAGATCACAGCACCACTACCTCTTCCTTAATAGCACTTTATTAAAAATGTCAGGGGCCATCTCCGCTTGTTTCAACACTGTATACTCAATTCTTAGGATAGTTTATGAAACATAGTAGGTGTTCCATAAAAGCATGAAAATGATAGATGAGTGCATGACAAAATGAGTTTGCTGAAATGCATTGCCATACATGGCTGCATTAAAGGAGTTCAGAACGAAGAGGGCACAATGAATACCATCAAGACATTATTCATGTTTCTAGAATATTGTGCTACTATAAAATCTGGATCCTTAAAATTCAATGTAATTATGGGGTTTAATACTTGAGTATATTTGTATTTCTTTTTCTTTCTTACAGACAAACACATACTTGATAATCACCATGCAAGGGTCATATTGGCACTTTGGAGTAACCCCTGGTTACTGTGAACACTATATCCTTATAATTATTTGCTATCAAGTGCATTGATAACAGTAACCACAGGAATGGAGTTAGGAACATAATTAATTGGAAATAGTCCTTGTCCTAAAATTTTCTTGAAAAATAACTTGTATTAAACCTTCCACAGACTTATACCAAACAAAATCAAAATCATGCAGCCAGCATGATAAGCACCCCATATTCTCTGAATTTATGAATTGAGCAGCAATTATTTATCTATTAACACAGAGTGTAATCATTATAAATGTCCCTTTTGAGAGAGAATGAATTTTATTGTCTTGATTTCTAAATGAAACAAAGACCTTCTTATGCTTAGTTTTCACACACATGTAGAAAATATTGCTCTAATTATAGTTTCTCTTAAATATATCTAATGCTAGTGATTAATATGAACCTTAATACAATCTAGGTACAATGTTGGCTAGATTGACTTAATAATCCACTTTAGCATTTAGTGCTGTTATATATCTTTATTGTTTCACATTTGATGATTTTTTTCTTAATCAAAGAGAAGTTCAATATTATTTTAATAGAGAGAATTTTCCTCTATATGCTTTATATTTTTCATATGCATTTTCTAAATATTATGTTCCTTTTATGCTTTAGTGAAGTATATTTATATATGTACACATACTGTAAAATATAGTCTGCCAAAGTCAAAATTTGAATTATTTCACCAAATAATGAAATAAAGAATATTGACTGTAATGAGATTTTGTACGGAAATGCCAATAAAATAAATACCTCATAATGAACGTTAGTAAACTATGTACATATGAGATTTAAAAATATATGCTGCTAATTTTTAAAGTAATAATTAAATTTTAATATACATAATTTCACTTAGAATGAATGTGTTTATATATATATATATATATTTTTTTTTTTACAGGGACAAAGAGAGAGTCAGAGAGAGGGATAGTCAGGGACAGACAGACAGGAACAGAGAGAGATGAGAAGCATCAATCATCAGTTTTTCGTTGTGGCACCTTAGTTGTTCATTGATTGCTTTGTCATATGTGTCTTGACTGCGGGCCTTCAGTAGACCGAGTAACTCCTTGCTTGAGCCAGTGACCTTGGGTTCAAGCTGGTGAGCTTTATTTTTGCTCAAGCCAGATGAGCCCATGCTCAAGTTGGCAAGTTGGCAACCTCGGGGTTTCAAACCTGGGTCCTTGGCATCCCAGTCTGACGCTCTATCCACTACGCCACAGCCTGGTCAGGCTCTGTTTATATTTTTATTAGTAGTTTTTATTTTTAATAGTATTAGATGTTTTATTCAATATTTATATTTTTAGGTTTATGAAGTGAATAGTCTTCATGTAAGGAACTTAATATATAGAGGTATACAATATCCTCCAAAGTCAAGAAAAGTAAAGACAAAAATAAATGAATGGAATGATATCAAACTAAAAAGCTTCTGCACAGCAAAAGAAACTGATAAAACAAATAGAAAGCCAACTAAATGGGAGATGATATTTGCAAACAACAGCTCTGATAAGGAGTTAATATTCAAAGTATATAAAGACCTCACAAAACTCAGCATCAAACAAGCAACTAATCCAATTAAAAATGGTGAGAGGACCTAAACAGCCACCTCTCCCAAGACTACATACAAATGGCCAACAGATATAAAAAAGGTGCTTATCTTCAATAGCTATTTGAGTGAAGCAAATCAAAGATACAATGAGATACCATCTCGCTCCTGTTAGATTGGCTATTATCAACAAGACAGGTAATAACAAGCATTATAGAGGCTGTAAAGAAAAAGAACCCTCATTCACTGCTGGTGGGAATGCAAATTTGTACAACCATTATGGAAGAAAGTATGGTGGTTCCTCAAAAAATTAAGAATAAAATTACCATATGATGCAGAAATCCCTCTACTGGGTATCACCTCCAAAAATTCAAAAACATTGGTATGTAAAAACACATGCCGTAGGTAGAGTGCAGAGCATTTACCTAGCAGCTGTGGCTGATGCAATGCTGTGAGAATACTCCAGCTCCTGGAACCCTCCTGGGCACACCCAGGAAAGGAGCTTGCCCGCTATACCGAAATGACTCAGCCCCAGCCAGGCAGCCTCCTGACCTTTTTTGGCCATTTGCCCTACTATAACATCCTATTGGCTGAACCCATGTATATAAGCTAGTTTACTTCCTGAATAAAGTAGATCTGCGTCACTGAACCTGGTCCCTGGAGTCGGGTCTCTGCACTCTGTTGTCTTCACCCCCGGGTGGGCCTTGTCCGCAACTGGCACCTCGAACAGGGACCCAGCCAGCACTCAAAGGACAGGTGAGTGACCCTCAGCAATGGGAAACCTTCTCCCTCACTCTCGAGCCCCACAGGCTCAAGTCCTGCATGCCCTATTGCAGAGTAGGCGAGTTAAAGTTTATGAAAAGGATCTCTGTACTTACTGGGAGATTCTCTTTGGTTTCAATCCCTGGATTGAGGACACACCCTTCTGGGACCCAGACACTTGAGCCTGAGCTCTCCAACGCGTTCGTGCGGCTGAGGTAAATGAAGGACAAACCTTCCCTCTTGGCCTCACTCCTGCCTTATTAGCAATACACACCTGCTTGATAGGTGCTCTTGCTGAGGACCCTCTGCAGTCTCTAAGGTCCTACAGGCTACTCCTCCTTCAGAGTAACCCCTACCTCTATATTTGCCTCCCCCTGTAGAGGAAGAAAAGGGTTGGGCCATTGAGTTTGATGGACTTGCAGCCGAGCGTGCAGAAATGAAACTAGATACCTTAGAAACCACACCATCAGCTCTGCCACCCGAAGAAGCGAAAGTCACTACTTCCGCATTCCCTGCCAGAACTCAATGCCCCACCCCAGCCTCTCAGATGCCATTTTCTACCCCAGCTTTAATTCCAACACATGTTTCAGCTGTAGACCCATGGGCCAGCTATACATCCCCATGTGTCTTTTTTCTTTTTATCTCTCGCTCTCTCCATCCCCCACCCCTCTTTCTGAAATGACGCTGGAAGGACCCAGCCACAGGCAGAGTGGCGTGGACCACACCCTCTTTTAATGCATGGGTGAGGTTATGCTTGTGTTTTTCAGCCAGGTTGGATCCCAGGAACCCCCAACCAGCTTGACAGGGTTTCTTGGGCACCCACTAAGTGGTTCAGTCTTCACCCGTCCAAAGCCACAGCCCTGGCCTCTTCCACACTGACTATGCCTGAGGGGAGGAGGTCCTCAGTGCTCCAGAAGAAGACCTCACAGCTGGCGTGCACACCCCATCACCTGGGGGGATGTGGAGGCTTTGGTGGGGCAGGCTCAGAGAGTTGACCCTGACGGGCCCCCTGGCCCTGGTGCTCTGTTCCTGCTTATGTGCTATAGTAACCGCTAACTCCCAGACGTGGGAGGACCCCCACGTCTGGGTGGCTGTTCCCCACCCTGGCATAAATATGCCTGCTGAAGTTGATAGCCCACAGTTTCCAGCAGTATATTCCAGTAACTGCTCCCTTAGTCTCCCTTGTGACAATAGTGGCTGGGAATCCCAACAGTGGAACAGCACTATATGGGTAACCTCAGTGACCCAATGCTACTTAAGTTTACTCTGAATAATAACACTGTGCCCTCAGAGGGTTGGGTCCTCCTTTGAAATCATACTACAGGGAACTTTGCTGAAAATGATACTACCAACCAAGGCTCTGTACTTGGCCCACAAGCCCTCCTCCCCCTAGCTACCAACAGCTGGGCCCACCCCACTAATCTTGCCTTCCCAGGGTCACCTGTTTGCCCATTCCTGTATGACAAACATCTAAGAACACTCCCGAGAGAAGGAATTCCCTGGAGAGACTGCCCTGGAAAATGATTTGACTTTGGGCAATAGGTATAGAACATAATCAACAGTTCAAATACTATAGAAATGTTCACCTGAAACCTATGTACTCTTATTGATCAATGCCACCCTGTTAAAGTTAATTTTTTAGATAGGGTTTAAATATTAAAAAGACTATACAATATAGACCTGAATATCCTCCATAATTTAATTATACACAATGAGATGTAATTTAATGTATTAGAATTAATTTAATATTAACTATCTTAAATACTTAATCCCTTTATTTAGGTTACCCTGCATAATTTTGATTGAAAAAAACAGCAAAAACATAACTGCCACAAGTAAATGAACTTTAATTTCAAGTCTCACAATATTGTGTCACATGCACTGTTCAAAGCTACTCTAACGCCTGTTAAAGCCAATTACACTATATTTTAGTTCATAAATCACTCTTTCCTCCAATTTTTTTAGACTTGTCAATTTTTTTTTGTTTGTATGAAGTAGTATAGTTGACATATTTCTGTAAATTTCAGGTTTAAAACATAGAGATTTGGCTTTTATATACATGATCTCAAGACAAGTATAGTAACCATCTGTCACCACAAAACCATTATATTAACATTTTATTTCCTATGCTGTATATCACATCCCCATAACTAATTTATTTTATAATCTGAAGTTTGTGTCTTTTAATCCCATTCACCTATTTCATTCATCTCCTTACTTCCTTCCCCATCAATAATCAACAGTTTGTTCTCTGTATCTTTGAGTCTGTTTCTGTTTTGTGGGATCCTTTGTTTTGTTTTGTATTTTAGATTTCACATATAAATGAAATCATATGGCATTTTTCTTTCTCTGATTTATTTAACTTAACATATTGTCCACTAGATAAATCCATGTTGTTACAGATTGGGAGATTTTATCCTCATTTATGGCTGAGCAATATTTATTTATATATATTAAATATAAATATATATTATTTATATATATTAAATATATATAAAGCAATATTTATTTTTATATATTAAATATAAATATATATTTAATATATAAATACATATATATAAAACATACACACATATATATAAAACATTTATACATTTATCTATCAATGAACACTTAGATTTCTTCAGAATTTTGCTATTGTAACTAATGCAGCAATAAACATGGGAGTGTGTATATCTCTTTGAATTAGTGTTTTGTTTTCTGTGGGTAAAAACCAAGAATTGAAATTGCTAGATCATATGGTTGTTCTATTTTTTATTTTTGAGGAACTTTTATACTGTCTTCCCTAGTAGATCCACTAATTTACATTTACACCAAAATTGCACAAGGTTTTCCTTCACTCTACATTCTCACTTGCAAGTATTTGTTATCATTTAGATAATAGGCACCCTGACAGGTATGAGGTGATACCTCATTGTGGTTTTAATATGCATTTCTGTAATGATTAATGATGTAGAGCATCTTTTCATGTGTCTATTGGCCATTTCTATGTCTTTTTTGGAAAAATGTCTGTGCAGGTTCTCTGCCAGTTTTTAAATCAAATTTATTTATTCATTTTATTTTTTGCTATTAAGTTGTATGAATTCTTTATATATTTTAGATATTAATCCTGTAACATATATTACTTGCAAATACTTCCTCCTATTTAGTAAGTTACATTTTAATTTGGTGATGAGTTCCTTCACTGTGAAAAAAAAGCTCCTTAGTTTGATATTCTCATTAGTTTATTCTTGCTTTTCTTGCCTTTGCTAAGACTGTGTCATAGAATATATTTCCTATGTTTTCTTTTAGAAGATTTATGATTTTGCATCTTTTAATTAAATCTTTGATCCATTTTGAGTCTATTTTTGTATATAGCATCTACAAATATTGACAGCTTTACATCTTTTCCATTTAAATACATTTTTATTTCTTTTTCTTGTTTAATTTCTGTAGGTTGGGCTTCCAATACTATGTTGAATAAAAGTGGTGAGAGTGGACATGTTTTCCTTGTTCCTGATCTTAGAAAAAAAACTTTCAGCTGTTACCACTGAGTTTCGTTAGCTGTGCATTTGTCATATACTCTTTATTATTATTATTATTATTATTCAATGACAGGAGGAGAGGCAGAGAGAAAGACTCCCTCATGTGCCCAGACCAGGATCCACCTGGCAAGCTTCCTAGGGGGCAATGCTCTGCCCATCTGGATTGCTCTTCCATTGATCAACAACCAAGCTCTTCTTAGCACCTGAGGTGGAGGCCATGGAGCCATCCTCAGCACCTGGGGCAAACACACTCCAAGTGAGCCAAGGTTGCAGGAGGAGAGAGAGGGAGAAAGAGAAGCAAGAGGGGGAGGGATGGAGAAACAGATGGGTGCTTCTCCTGTGTGCCCTGATCAGGAATCAAACCTGGGACATCTACACAACAGGCCAATGCTGTACCAGTGTACAAACTGGCCAGGGTTTGTCAGTCATATAGTCTTTATTATGTTGAAGTATTATTCCACTATACCCACTTTGTTGAAAAATTTTATAATAAATGGCTGTTGTATTTTTTTCAAGTGCATTTTTTGCATATATTGATATAGTTGTATTACTTTTATTCTTTGTTCTGTTAACATAGTATATCACATTGATTGATTTGCAGATATTAAGCCATCCTTGCATTGCTGGAATAAATCCTGCATATGATCCTTTTAATATATTGTTGAATTCAATTGCTATTATTTTGTTGAGTATTTTTGCATTTATGTTCATCAGGGATAATGGCCTGTAATTCTCATTTTTGTAGTGTTTTTGTCTGGTTTTGTTATCAGGATAATGCTGACCTTCTAGAATGAGTTTGGTATTATACTTCCTATTTAAATTTTTGAAGGAGTTAGAAAAGAATTTTTATTAACTCTTCTTTAGATGTTTGGTATAATTCACCTGTGAAGCCATCTGGCCTATAATTTTGTTTGTTGGGAGATTGTTTTTTTCTTTTTTTTACTTTTTAAATTTTATTACTAATAATTGGTCTTTTTTTAATTTTCTCTTTTCCTCATTCAGTTTTAGAAGATAGTATGTTTGTGTCTCTCATTTCTTCTAGGTTGTTCAGTTGATTGGTATATAATTGTTTCAAGTTATCTCTTATGCCTTTTTTATTATTAATTTTAATGGGGTGACATTAATAAATCAAGGTACATATGTTTAGAGAAAACATCTCCTGGTTATTTTGACATTTGATTATGTTGCATACCCATCACCCAAAGTCAAATTGTCTTCTGTCACCTTCTATCTGGTTTTCTTTGTGCCCCTCCCCTTCCACAACCCCCTCCGTCTCCTTCTTATCTCCCTCCATAACGACTACACTCTTGTCCATGTCTCTGAGTCTCATTTTTATGTCTCACCTATGTATGGAATCATATAGTTTTTAGGGTTTTTTTTCTGATTTACTTATTTCACTCAGTATAATGTTATCAAGGTCCATCCATGTTGTTGTAAATGATCTGATGTCATCATTTCTTATGGCTGAGTAGTATTCCATAGTATATATGTACCAAAGCTTTTTAATCAACTCATCCACTGATGGACACTTGGACTGTTTCCAGATCTTCACTATTGTAAACAATGCTGCCATAAACATAGGGGTGCATTTCTCCTTTTTGAACAGTGCTATGGTGTTCTTAGGGTATATTCCTAAAAGTAGGATAGCTGGGTCAAAAGGTAGTTCTATTTTTAATTTTATGAGGAATCTCCATACTGTTTTCCACAGTGGCTGCACAAGTCTGCATTCCCACCAGCAGTACAGGAGGGTTCCCTTTTCTCCACATCCTCGCCAGCACTTATTCTGTGTTGTTTTGTTGATGTGCGCCATTCTGACTGGTGTGAGGTGATATCTCATTGTTGTTTTAATTTGCATTTCTCTAATTATTAGTGATTTTGAGCATTTTTTCATATAACTATTGGCCATCTGTATGGCCTCTTTGGAGAAGTGTCTATTCATTAATTTTGCCCATTTTTTGATTGGATTTTTTGTCTTCCTGGTGTTGAGTTTTACAAGTTCTTTATAAATTTTGGTTATTAATCTCTTATCAGCCGTATTATCAAATATGTTCTCCCATTGTGTAGTTTGTCTTTTTATTCTGTTATTATTGTCTTTAGCTGTGCAAAAACTTTTTAGTTTGATATAGTTCCATTTGTTTATCCTGTCTTTTAATTCACTTGCCCGTGGAGATAAATCGGCAAATATATTGCTGCTAGAGATGTCGGAGAGCTTACTGCCTATGTTTTTTTCTAAGATGCTTATGGTTTCCCGGCTTACATTTAAGTCTTTTTATCTATTTGGAGTTTATTTTTGTGAATGGTATAAGCTGGTGGTCTAGTTTCTTTTTTTTTCAGGTAGATGTCCAATTTTTCCAACATTATTTATTAAAGAGGCTGTCTTTACCCCATTGTATGCTCTTACCTCTTTTGTCAAATATCAGTCGTCCATAAAGGTATGGGTTTATTTCTAAGTTCTCTGTTTTGTTCCATTGATCTATATGCCTGTTCTTATGCCAGTACCAGGCTCTTTTGAGTACAATGGCCTTGTAGTATAACTTGATATCAGGAAGTGTAATACCTCCCACTTTATTCGTCCTTTTCAAGATTGCTGAGGCTATTCGTGTTCTCTTTTGGTTCCATATAATTTTTTTTTTTTTTTGTATCTTTCTGAAGCTGGAAACGGGGAGAGACAGTTAGACAGACTACTGCATGCGACCGACCAGGTTACACCCGGCACGCCTACCAGGGGGCGACGCTCTGACCACCAGGGGGCGATGCTCTGCCCCTCCGGGACATCGCTCTGTTGCGACCAGTGCCACTCTAGTGCCTGGGGCAGAGGTCAAGGAGCCATCCCCAGCACCCAGGCCATCTTCGCTCCAATAGAGCCTCGGCTGCGGGAGGGGAAGAGAGAGACAGAGAGGAAGGAAAGGGGGAGGGGTGGAGAAGCAGATGGGCGCTTCTCCTGTGTGCCCTGGCCGGGAATCGAACCCGGGACTTCTGCACACCAGGCTGACGCTCTACCACTGAGCCAACTGGCCAGGGCGGTTCCATATAAATTTTTGAAATATGTGATCTATATCTTTGAAGTATGTCATTGGTATTTTAATTGGTATTGCGTTGAATTTATAGATTGCTTTGGGTAATATAGACATTTTATTGATGTTTATTCTTCCTAACCATGACAATGGTATATGCTTCCAATTGTTTGTATATTTGTTGTGAACCGATAATGGCAAAAAGCCATTATAGATTCGAGGCTTAGCAAAAGGCTAAGTTCTCCCCCCTCCATCTCCATATTTGGCTTTGATGCTGAGTATTTGCACTCACTCCACTTGCTTCCTTGGGTTGCTGGAAGCAATATACATGGCCTTCCTCTGACTGTTTGTTTCAGATGTTTGTAAATTTCACTAATTATCCTGTTTTTGCCTTGAGAGAGTTCTTGTCTTAGCCTTTGATGTGCAAGTTTGTATCAGGGTCCTTGATTTGCATAGGTCTATATAATAAAGCAAACTAGGGCTATGAGTCACTCAGATACTGCCAGGCAGTTTGAGGAGTCCTCCTGGTCCCATCGTTTTTGTTCTGACAAAGCGTGTTTCCTCAATTCCGCACCGTTATTAGGAGCTGCGCTGGTCCGTGCCATATATTCCTTGATTTCTTTTATCAATGTTTTATAATTTTCTGAGTACAAGTCTTTAATCTCCTTGGTTATATTTACCCCTAGGTACTTTATTTTTATAGTGAAGGGGATGGTTTCCTTAATTTCTCTTTCTGACAATTCATTGTTGGTGTATAAAAATGTCTCTGATTTCTGAATATTAATTTTATATCCTGCCACCTTGCTGAATTCATTTATCAGGTCCAGTAGTATTTTGACTGAGACTTTAGGATTTTTTATATACAGTATCATATCATCTGCAAATAATGATAGTTTTATTTTTTCTTTTTCAATTTGGATGCCTTTCATTTCTACTTCTTCTCTGATTGCTATGGCTAGGACTTACAGAACTATGTTAAATAAGAGTAGTGAATGGGGGCACTCCTGCCTTGTTCTTGATCTTTAGGGGATTGCTTTTCATTTTTGCCCATTGAGTATGATGTTGGCTGTGGGTTTGTAATAGGTGGCTTTTATCATGTTGAGGTATGTTCCCTGTATTCCCACTTTGCTGAGAGTTTTAATCATGAATGGGTGCTGGATTTTATCAAATGCTTTTTCTGCATCTATTGAAATTATCATGTGGTTTTTCTCCTTCCTTTTGTTTATGCGATGAATCACAATGATTGATTTGTGAATACTGTACCAGCCTTGCCTCCCCAGAATAAATCCCACTTGATCATAATGTATGATTTTTTCCATGTATTGTTGGATCTGGTTTGCTAATATTTTGTTGAGGATTTTAGCATCTATATTCATCAGTAATATTGGCCTATAATTTTCTTTCTTTGTGCTGTCTTTGCCTGGTTTTGGAATCAGAATTATGCTCGCCTCATAAAAGAAGCTTGGAAGTCTTCCTTCCTCTTGAATTTTTTGAAATACCTTGAAAAGGATGGAAGTTAGTTCTTTTTTAAATATTTGGTACAATTCACTTGTGAAGCCATCAGGCCCAGGACTTTTCTTTGTTGGGAGTTTTTTGATAACTGTTTCAATCTCATTTGATTTAATTGGTCTGGTTAGGTTTTCTGATTCTTCCACATTGATTTTTGGAAGATTGTATGTTTCATGGAATTTGTCCATTTCATTAAGGTTGTCTAGTTTTTTGGCATACAGTTCTTCATAGTATTTTCTTACAATATTTTGTATATCTGTTGTGTCCGTTGTTATTCTCCACTCATTTCTAATTTTATTTATTTGAGTTCTCTCATTTTTTTTCTTGATGAGTCTAGTTAAAAGTTCATCGATCTTATTAATTTTTTCAAAGAACCAGCTCTTGGTTTCATTGATCTTCTGTATTGTTTTTTTAGCCTCTATGTCATTTATTTCCTCTCTGATCTTTATTATTTCCTTCCTCCTACTATCTCTGGGCTTTACTTGCTGTTTTTTTTTTCTAGTTCTTCTAGATGCAGGGTCACATTGTTTATTTGAGCCTTTTCTAGCTTTTTAAGGTATGCCTGTAATGCTATGAACTTCCCTCTCAGGACTGCTTTTGCTGTGTTCCATAAATTTTGAGTTTATGTAAGCTCATTATCATTTGTTTCTAGGAATTTTTTAATTTCTTCTTTAATCTCATTGTTAACTCATTTGTTATTTAATAACATGCTATTTAGTTTCCAAGTGTTAGAGTATTTTTCAGTTTTCCGGTTGTGGTTGATGTCTAGTTTCATGCCATTGTTATCAGAGAAAATGCTTGATATGATTTCAATATTCTTAAATTTGTTGAGACTGCTTTTGTGCCCTAACATGTGGTCTATCCTAGAGAATGTACCATGATCACTTGAAAAGAATGTATATTGTGCTGCTTTAGGGTTAAAGGTTCTGAAGATATCTATTAAATTGAGTAGATCTAGTATGTCCTTTAAGTTTGCTGTTTCTTTGTTAAATTTTTTTTTGAGGATCTATCTAGTGATGTTAGTGGGGTATTAGAATCCCCTACTATTACAGTATTGCTGTTGATCTCACCCTCTAAATCCATCAAAGCCTGCTTTTTATATTTGGGTGCTTTTTATGCCTTTTTGTACTTCTGTGATGTCAGTTGTAATATTCCCTTTATTATTTCTGATTTTCTTTGTTAGGTATTATTTCCTTTATATTCATGTTTTCTTCATGAGTCTGCCTGAAAGTTTTTTAATTTTGCTTATCTTTTCAAAGAATCAGCTCTGGATTTCATTGTGTATATCTCTATTGTGCCCAACCTTGTATTGTTTTCAAAGTGGTTGTTTCAATTACTTCCACAAGCAGTGTTGAATTTTTTTTATTGTAGTCTATCTTTACAAACATGTGGTTTAATTAGCTGATATAATTTTTACTATATTTTTGTCAAATTAATATAATTACCATTTTGTCTGCGCCTATAATAAGAATTTTCTTTCCTACTAATGAGGTGGCTCATAATACTTTGTGTTTAGTATGTATTTGTGTTTATAGTTTCTGAATTATTTGTTTATCTCTTGCAAGTTTATTATTTTTTCTTTTTGTTTCTTTTTATTTGCATAATTGCAATTTATATTATGAAGATATATGTTGGTTTATAATTTCAAATATTTATGTTCACTTTTTGTTATCTTTCCTTATGCACAAAAATATATAATTTTATTTTTATTAAAGTTTTCTAGCATTTCTATTAAATTCATAATTTTTGATATCCAGGATCCAGGTTTCAGAAGATTTATATTATCTTAAATCCTCTCCTCATGAGTTGCAGATGACCACCTTCTCCCTCTGTTCTCACATGGAATTTTCACCATATACTTACATTCATGGTGTCTTTTTATTCGTCAATTTTCTTCATATAAGGAGACCCATCAGATTTGATTATGGTCCAACTCAAGGGCCTCATTCTAACTTATCACCTCTTTAAGGTTCTTTTTTTTTTTTTTCCATTTTTCTGAAGCTGGAAACAGGGAGAGACAGTCAGACAGACTCCCGGCACGCCCACCAGGGGCGACGCTCTGCCCACCAGGGGGCGATGCTCTGCCTATCCTGGGCGTCGCCATGTTGCGACCAGAGCCACTCTAGCGCCTGAGGCAGAGGCCACAGAACCATCCCCAGCGCCTGGGCCATCCTTTGCTCCAGGGGAGCCTCGGCTGCGGGAAGGGAAGAGAGAGACAGAGAGGAAAGCACGGCAGAGGGGTGGAGAAGCAAACGGGAGCTTCTCCTGTGTGCCCTGGCCGGAAATCGAACCTGGGTCCTCTGCATGCTAGGCCGACGCTCTACCGCTGAGCCAACCGGCCAGGGCACTTTAAGGTTCTTAATGTGATAAAAATATATTCAGATTCAGAGATAGTGGTGATTAAATATTCAATATATCATATATATATTGGTGGGAAGGACATAGGTTTTAGAGGGATTTAATTTAAGGACATAAGGAACTTATATCATTATATCCAGGAAGAGGTTGAAATATAAACTATCAATGTGGACATGATTCAGTTTAAGATAAATGTGAGAAATTGAAACAGAAGGTAGTTGGACACCTCACATAGAATAATCTTATTTATAATGTAGGGTGAAGAAGATAAATCAATAAAAAAATCATTATAAACTTCAGAAAATAATTAGAACAACACAGTAGCACAGAAGCAAAGGGAATACAAAGTTTTTGAAGAAGAAAGCCATTGAATAAATTTTCAAGTTGTGTTATTGAAACCAAAAAAAAAATGACCTGCAGATCCAGCTGCCTTTCACCATGAAAACCATGTAGATGACACAGATGCTGATGAGAAGGGAAGAGGTTTATTCAAGCACTGGGCAAAACCCATCTTCTCTTCTGGTGCAGGGAGGAATTTTTATAGGAGTGTAGAAGGCGAGGGAAATAAGAAAAACCAGAACAAAGAAATCCAAAGGAGAGTGTTGAGAATTCTTTGCTGATAGTACTCAGCACAATTTGTTCAGATAAGTGGGTGAAGTACAGTACATCCCCCAGAGTGGCAAATTTAAAAGCTGGAATTTGTCTCTTTGGTTACAGGAACTGAAGCTAGCAAGTAACTTATAAACTGGAATTTTTGATTCATGTAACAAATGTCCTCAAATTTCCATAGTCAGGCTGTCTTCTTGGCCTTGAATGAGAATCAGAATACCAAGCCTCAGCATGGTGAAGTGAGGAGAAGTGATTATTCTTCTCACTTGGGTGTTAACCCTTAATGTGCATCAGGTGGAGGGGAACAGGCCTTTTAATTGTAATAGGAACTTGGCCAGAGATAAAAAGAGAGGATTGATGATATACTTTTAAATTGTTACAGACTACGTATCTGGGATTACTGAACTAGTAATATGGCATCATGGTTATAAGAGCAACAAACTGGATTTACTATTTTACAGAAATTCATTTATAAGCTTTGTTAGTTCATTCTTCATTGGTTCTGTTTTATGGCTAGTCAGACTATTATCAGCAAATCAACAAACTGGTATTTCCAGTTACATTATAATTGGTTATAGAAATTACATTGAATCTTCTCAAATTGATTTGTGAGTGAAGATTGGTAAGAAAATGACAGAAAAATAATGTAGATTGTTTTAAAAGGAACAGCTGATAAGTGATTCATAAACTTCCTGGAAAAATCAGAACATGTTCACTTGAGTTGGGAGGGTGATCCACTTTTTACTTTATTACTTATTGTACTGTTTTGATTTTACTTTTACTATAAACATGTAAGGGTGAACACACGATATGATGTAGAGCTGCATTGTAGTATTGGGTGTCCCTGAAGCCTGAATAATTATGTTAACCAGTGTTACCCCAATAAATTCAATTAATACAAGCAAATAAAACACTAAAAAGTAAAGTCATGTTTTGTGCTTTTAGAAAATAAAATATGAAAGAAATAAAAGGGGACTTATTTAAGATGAAATGTGAATGTTTTTTGCTTAAAAAGAAGAAACTTCCTGTGTTGTACCGGGATACGTTTAGTGCCAAAGGAGGGTGTTAAATGTCATTCCCTATAAATTCTATTATATTAAGTTGATTCCAAATGCCATCACCTTTTTATGACTACTTGGACTTTTGCATCTGCTTCTAGTCATTGTACAGCAGGTATAGTTATGTTTTAACATATAACTCAAACCATGCTTAATGCTTGTGGCTTTCCATGGATCTTAGATAAACATGCAAATTCTTCAAGATGGATTGCATGTTCCCATATAATCTGACTCTTGCTTACCTCGCTAATTCTATTGCATTTTATTCTTTTTTAAAAACTGATTTGAGAGAGAGGAGAAAGAAGAGAGAGAAAGAGAGAGAGAACGATTTGTTGTTCCACTTATTTACGCATTTATCGGTCATTTCTTGTATGTGATCAAACTTGCAAATCTTGGTGTAGGGGGATGAAGCTGTAACCAACTGAGCTACCCAGCTAGGGGCACATTATGTTCTTTATAAACTACATTTCAGATGTACAGGCCTCCTTTTCTGTTCTTTGAACTTAAAACCTCTTTCCCCTTCAAAAACAATATAGTTGACAGAATGTCTTATTTTCAGCTTGGAAACACTAGCTTATTTGTATTCTTTATACCTTAATTAAAAGTTTATATCTTCCATCTATTTTATCTAAAGTCAGGCCACATTTGACATCTAGATTCTATCGTATTTTCCTTTATTCTCATCACTAAATTGTGCATAATTTTTTTTATTAACATATCAATTTTGCATTTCTTTTTTAGATTTTAAGATCCTTGAAGGCAGAGACCCTGAATTCTTGTTTACCACTGTATTTCACATCCTATTTTATTTCTTGGTATATAAGAGGTAACCAATATATATTTAATTAACTAAACATTTTATTTTCATTTTTAATGTTTAAGTTGAGAAAATAACCTGGTTGAATAATGGAATATTGGCCTCAATGAGCATTTATTTAATCACACCTTCATTTAATGAACATTTATTAAACTCTAAGTCCAGCAACTATTAAGTTTCTAAGAGCACAAAAGTTATTAAAGAATGTAGTCCTGAACCTCATGGCTTTTATCAACAATTAAAATACAGTGTGATATATTCAGGTATAGAATGCTCAGGAGGACACACAGGAGGGTCAGTTAAAAGGCATGCTTGAAGGTGTCCTAAACTCAGGTGAGAATGGGAGGAGAGTAACACCTACCGAAAAGAATTGTATTAAATGAGGATATCTCAGTTAACATGGAAACTGACATGTAGTCAGTTCACAAGGATATGTGTTCCTTATTTTAATTTATAGTTAGTACCCTCAAGCCATTTTAAATGGTGATTCCAGATCTTATAATAAATATTACAAATTTTTCTAATGCCCATTAAATTAAAAACAAATTTTATAGATAAATGGTTAAATTTCCTCACAATATGGGCTGAGATATCTTTTCTAATTTTCAAAATTTTGAAAATATGTATCCTTATTGCTCAAAACTGCTCTCTCCCAACCCTTCCTCAGTCAGTACGTGATGAACTGTACTTAACCTTTAAGTTGACCAAACAGGAGCCAATTAACAATGAAGGCAGGAGTAGAAACAGCAGAAGGAGCTCATTACCAATGGAGGCAGGACCCCAAACAGAAGAATATCACAAGTCCAGGCTCGATGCCCGGTAACTGGCATCAACAGAAGCTGCCAGAAGGAAGCAACAGAGTATAAAATTAATCCTCTCATTCCTGATTGAGGCTGACTTCCTATCGAACTCAGTCCACCTGCACCCAGGCGCTTACAATTTAACTCTGTTCTACACTTTGGGCTCTGCATTGCTGATGCAACACCTGCCGGGTCAGGGACCTTTCACCAATTACTATATAGTTTTTGCTTGTGCCAGGCCTTTCTTATACCTAAAGGGTACCTTCTGCCTTAGCCTGAAAAAATTCCACCTGATCCTTTGCAATAGTAATTCAGAACTTCATTATTACAGAATATATCAAATCTAAATCTCTATGCCGTCATAACTATCTCCTCTGTGATTTACTGTTAGGTTTGTCACCCAAGTAGTCTAAACTGAGAGCAGAAAATTATTTCTAATCTTTCATTTATTTATCTGCAGCAGTAACAGAGTACTATTTACAGAGTTGGCTTCTTTCCTCTCCTCCCCCCTCCCCTCTCCTCCCCTCCCCTCCTCTCCCCTCCCCTCCCCACCCCTTCCCTTTCATACCCTCTCTTCCCCTCCCCTTCTCTCCTCTCCTCTGTTCTCTTCTCCTTTCTTTTCCTCTCCTCTCCCCTCTCCTCCCCTCCCCTCCTCTCCCTTCCCCTCCCCACCCCTTCCCTTCCATACCCTCCCTTCCCCTCCCTTTCTCTCCTCTCCTCTGTTCTCCTCTCCTTTCTTCTCCTCTCCTCTCCTGTCTTCTCCTCTTCTCTTCAGTCTCTCCATCTGAATTTGTCTCCATACACACACATACATGCTGAATGATTAAAAATATTTTTTTAGCCTGACCAGGTGGTGGCACAGTGGATAGGGCATTGGACTGGGATGCAGAGGACCCAGGTTCAAAACCCCAAAGTTGCCAGCTTGAGTGCGGGCTCATCTGATTTGAGCAAGGCTCACTAGCTTGAGCCCAAGGTCACTGGCTTGAGCAAAGGATCACTAGGTCTGCTGTAGCCCCCCCCCCCATCAAGGTACATGTGAGAAAGCAGTCAATAATTAACTAAGCAACAAAGAATTGATGCTTCTCATCTCTCTCCCTTCCTGTCTGTCTGTCCCTATCTGTCCTCCCTCTGTCTTTCTCTATGTCACACACACAAAAAACAGATATTTTTTATAGTTCAAATAGTGTCTCGAGATTATGCTACCTATTAATTAGCATTCATAAAATCATGGAAAGAGAAAAACATTAGAGCTCAAAAGAACATTAAGGATTCATCTGTTCTCTGATACCAGCCACAGAGGTTCCAATTCAGTAGATTTGTTGTCAAGGTTCACAACCTGCATTTTGTTTAATGTCAAAAGGCGATGCTAATGCATACTCCTGGTTGTGAAATTCTGATCTCTTTGACCATCTCCCTCCCATCTTTCTTATAAATGCAACCGACACCCTGAAACGTAACTTTTCCCAAGTCACAGGAGTATTTGATCACAGAAAAAGAAGAAGAAATGTCAGCTGTTCTGTGACATTTTGCAATGATGTTTCTTTCCTGTCTACTGACACTGGTTTTCAGGTAAAGAAAAATAACAGCACTCTGATTTTTTCTTAATTTCTTCTTGTGTTGCTACTTTATTTTCCTACAGGCACTATCCTTAAAAACAAACAAACAAAAACAGTAACTTTAAAGTACTGAGGCTGTAAAATTGATCAGGCAAGTACAATGACTCCATGGCAAAAGTTTATTTTAGAGATAATGTTGCTGATCAAACCTGAGAAACCATCAGAATTTTTTCCATTGAGATATGGGGCTCTACTAACATTTTCCATAATCCCAACTGAAATGAAAAATATAAAACCAAGCAAAGTAACCTCATTCTTTCTCTGCAGTAATGTATTATATCTTTTAAATAGGCATTCAACCCGTGGGGAAAAGAAAATATCATACTAAAATCCATAGTATAGTTGAAATGAGTTTAATCTCATTAGATATTGCCACCTTTGATACATTTTCTTAATTTGCTAAAATTATTGAATATATAAATTGTTCCATGAACCTATTTTAACAGAATTGGGGTAACATCTGCTTTATTAATAATAATTATAATACATTTCAGATATAGGCTTTGTAATTTGAAAAAATATCTTTAAACTGGTTCTTTATATTTTGGAATGGCAAATCATAAGAAATAACTAATTCTACCTGTATCTTCTTTAAATCCCTGAAAGTCAATATTGTCACTGTAATTTTGGAAGAATCAGGCATCCACTAATTTAATCTTGGTACATCTGGAGGTACAATGAAGGCAGAGACAGGGAGTTGTTTAATGCACAGTGGCTCAACATTTTTATGGAGTGTTTCTATACAGTGAATAATACTTGGAAGGAGAGACCAATCCTGAATGAAGAATTTGTAAGAAGATATTTATAAGCCTTCATGTTTAAATTTAAATTCACCATGAATTCTTTAAAAATTTATCTAAAAATAAGAGAAATTAATTTCATTATTGCTAAATTATTGTTAAACATTAAGAAATCACTGACTTAACCAAAGCCAGGCTAACTGAGAGTAAATTATTATCATTCTCTGTAAGAATATCTCTTATAAATTACCTCTGAAGTCCAAAGGATTGTTATGCATTTATTCTAACAAATTATGGCTCCATGGTAAACTGGATGAGATTTTAATATTTTAGCATTCATTAAGTTGTGAAGGCTTGAAGCCAGCATAGTGATCAGCAAACCTGCTTTGTCCTCTAATGAGAATAATTGTTAGCGTTAATTGCCATCATTGTCATACATTTATATAAATTCAGATTAACCAATAGAATTGAAGTTATTTTGGAATTAAGAAATATAAGTCTAGTTTTTATTGTTAAACACTTAGTATAAAAACTTTAGCATGTGGGATTTGGGTAATCACTTTATTTTATACTTAATACTCAAGCTATCCAATTAAAGCTAACGTACATAAAGTTGTAGAAGCTCATCTGGACTGTTCATTAGTCTGTGTCATTATTCATATTTTTCTGTTTGTAGCCAGTGATATATTTTGCTGAGTGACTAAAGCCTCTGGAGAGAAGGCATCCTCTCTAACAGTAGGTAGACTTCACGAGGATGGAGTAAACCTCTAAATATAAATCAGGTATTGCTGTCCAAAAAGACGAATTGGGTAACTGACATCCTCAAATACAAGTATCTACTTCAATAATGGATAAGAAAAGTCCAGAAAAAATAATAAGGAAATCAAGTTGGATCAGAAACAATTTTACCTGAATCATCTGGGAAAGTGAACCAGACTAATTTCTTCTACAAATAAACTGCATTTAGCTCATTCCATATGTGCATTGAGTTCCTCCTTAGTATTTTATAGGTTAAATGAGAAATTTGTAAATTTGGGGAGGGAATTCGGTTGTTATTGTCACTGGCCATTTTTATGGTCTTATTGCTTCAGAGCAGGAGACCATTAATATAAGCATCGTAAGCAACTGTATATGGATATACTACTGGCTTACCGATATATTAAGGAATCTGATGGTTCTTGATTATATTGTTGTGATGAAAAAAGATTATTAACCTAGCTCAATTCTTCAAGGCTGAGGGCCAAAATTTAAATTTTTCCAACCCCTAACAGTACGCTTTTTTTTTTTTTTTTTTTGTATTTTTCCGAAGCTGGAAACAGGGAGAGACAGTCAGACAGACTCCCGCATGCGCCCCACCGGGATCCACCCGGCACGCCCACCAGGGGGCGATGCTCTGCCCCTCCGGGGCGTCGCTCTGTTGCGACCAGAGCCTCTCCAGCACCTGGGGCAGAGGCCAAGGAGCCATCCCTAGCGCCCGGGCCATCTTTGCTCCAATGGAGCCTCGGATGCGGGAGGGGAAGAGAGAGACAGAGAGGAAGGAGAGGGGGAGGGGTGGAGAAGCAGATGAGCGCTTCTCCTGTGTGCCCTGGTCAGGAATCGAACCCAGGACCCCTTGCACGCCAGGCCGACGATCTACCACTGAGACAACCGGCCAGGGCCAACAGTACGCTTTTAATTTCTGACAAATGCCAAGAGTACTTTAACATTTTTTTTGCATGGATCTACTGATTATAAAATTGTAGCACTCTATCTACATTCTCCATCAACTTAAAATGATAGTGACCAAATTAGATACCAAACACAGTGATTTTCTTTTAAATAACTACATATAGTACTTTTTTAACTACAATGTAGTAGAAATAGCTTGACATAGAAAAGAATCTCTTTAGATAGATAGTATTCACTTTATTTCCATGAGACCCCTGGACATAAAATGATAATAAGTATTTTAAAAGATAAATCAGACTAAATTATAGAGAAATGAAAATATGTATGTTTTCTTCTCTTACAAAGCCCAACACAGCAGATAGTTGTCTGCTTCTACCTGACAATAAAAACTAATAACAATTCTGTGTGTTTCCATTGAATGTAGTAACTATTTAACTATACAACAACTTGCTGTCAGAAAATAAAGAATATTGCGGCCCAGAAATGGCAGAGGGTTTTAAAATAGAACATCTAGGCCCTGCAGTTGATTCAGTGGATAGAGCATCAGCCCAGTGTGTGCAAGTCGCCAGTTCAATCTCCAGTCAAGGCACACATGAGAAACAACCATCTGCTTCTCTCTCCTTCCCTCTCCCCCTTCTCTCTCTCCTCCCCTCTCACAGAGCCAGTGGTTCTAATGGTTCAGATGTCAGCCTCAGGTACTAAGGATGGCTCAATTGGTCTGAGCATCTGCCCAAGATGGAGGTTATTGGGTTGATTCTTCTCAGGGTGCATGTGGGAGTCTGTCTTTCTATCTCCCTCCTTTCACTTAAAAAAATAAAATAATAAAATAACATCTGGTCCATTCTTCCTGGTATGCATATGCCTTTTGTCTTTACTATGCTAGATTTATGTCAATATAATTATAAAATATAGAATATAGCCAGTGAAAATTTCTACAGAGAAGTTGTTATAATCCCAAATCAGATAATATTTGAATACCATGCCTTTTTTATTTTTTAATTTTTTTTATTTTTCTGAAGCTGGAAATGGGGGAGAGACAGTCAGACAGACTCCCGCATGCACCTTACCGGGATCCACCCGGCACGCCCACCAGGGGGCGATGCTCTGCCCCTCCGGGGCGTCGCTTTGATGCGACCAGAGCCACTCTAGCGCCTGGGGCAGGGGCCAAGGAGCCATCCCCAGCGCCCGGGCCATCTTTGCTCCAATGGAGCCTCAGCTGCAGGAGGGGAAGAGAGAGACAGAGAGGAAGGAGAGGGAGAGGGGTGGAGAAGCAGATGGGTGCTTCTCCTGTGTGCCCTGGCCGGGAATCGAACCTGGGACTTCTGCACGCCAGGCCGACGCTCTACCACTGAGCCAACCGGCCAGGGCCCATGACTTTTTATATATGCTCTGATTCATTATCTCACCCCTCACACATACTTCATTCTCATTAATGTGATCAAAAATACTATGATTTTTTTTGTTTATTAATCACCTACTATTTGGTAGGTTTTACAGAACCAATGGACAATGAAGATTAACACTGTTGTCTTTTGTTCCCTACTTTAAGAGGGAATTACTTATAATTAATTACTCTTACAATTATTTGTTTTAAAATGTTACATATTATATTATTACATATGTTTATAATATATAATAATATATATCTGGAAATAAACATTAAGCTGACAATAGTGAGTTCTCAACAGTGAATCAGCATTATATTTCTGGAGAGAAATTGAGAAAGTATGTATCTCACATAGAATGACAATCATTAGACTACAAGGACCTTGCCACTTTCAAAGATTAGTGATGGTCAGTATGTCTGGGACACAAACAAGTGAAGAATATCTCAGGCTGGAAAGGTAGTAGTGGCTGTAGAGGATAAAGCTTTGTGGACTTGTGAACCATAATAAAAATTAGACATGTTATTCTAACAAGAAAAAGAAACAATTTAAGAGTCTTAAGCAAAGTGCTAACATGATAAGCTTTGCATTTTAAATATAGTCATTTTAAACAAAGTGCTATCAATTTCTTTGAAATAGCCACACAGCAATAGAAGAAGATACAATTGAAATACATTAGATGTGTCGCTGGCTTGTGCTGTGGTTAGACAGTAAAATTGAAGAAAATGGTGGAAGATTTGGAATAGAAATAGTATATAGAATGAATAAAATTTAGTGATCCTTTACTTAGTTCTCACAAAAACCACAATGTGACTAATAAGAGAGCATACAAAATTTTTCTGACTTCACTCAGCATATCTCAGAGAAAAAGTTAAAACTTAAATATTCAAATTTAAAGCTAAGTGTGTCTGTATGTGTGTTTGCATGCATACTAAATGTGGTAGGAAGATAAATAAAATGAAAAATAAAATTTAAAAGTGGATATTGGATTTAGCACTGTGAAAGTTTTTGAACTTTGGAAATGTTATTTTGTTTTATTTGTTGGTATGTATAGTTTAATATATGTATATACTAGATCAGACATTTTGAGTTTGAATTCTAGCTTTGTCATCTGCCAGTTATGTAACATAAGGAATATAACTTAATGACTTTGTTGCTTCACCTGTAAAATGGTGTAGTATTGGTGCCTAGGTTATTGGGAATTTGGAATGAAGTGAGTTAGTAATTTGCTGCCTGGCACATACCATGTGTTCCATATGTGTTGTTGCAATGATGATAATGATGCTGAGGATGATAAATGACAAGATAGATTTTATAGGTTTGATGAGTCAAAGGGAGGTGAATAAGTGGAAATTACAAGTATTAGCAAAATTGCTTTGAAAAGTAAATTTTTGAAGTGATACATAAGATAGGGCTCTGCAGTAAAGAATTTGACCATCCCCCAGAAGAGACCTGGTGTTTGTCCTCAACTCCTTGGGAGTTACATTTATTTGCCTGGAAATCTTGGAGTAGCCATATAATAACAATGTGATTTAGGGTGAGGGTTGACTACACCCTACAGCAGGGGTCCCCAAACTTTTTACACAGGGGGCCAGTTCACTGTCTCTCAGACCGTTGGAGGGCCAGACTATAAAAAAAACTATGAACAAATCCCTATGCTCACTGCACATATCTTATTTTAAAGTAAAAAAACAAAACAGGAACAAATCCAATATTTAAAATAAAGAACAAGTAAATTTAAATCAACAAACTGACCAGTATTTCAATGAGAACTATGCTCCTCTCACTGACCACCAATGAAAGAGGTGCCCCTTCCAGAAGTGCGGTGGGGGCCGGATAAATGGCCTCAGGGGGCCACATGTGGCCCGCGGGCCATAGTTTGGGGACCCCTGCCTTACAGTCTTAAGGTGAGGCTGGCCATGTCAGAAAAATTAATCATAATTTAGGGTGAGGACTGTGGATTAGATATTATCAGTTGATCTGAATTTAATCATGTAGGCCATCAATCAATCTGCATATGTAATGAAGCCTCCAAATAAAAAATCTGGACATTGAAGATTGTATGAGCTTCCTTTGGTTGATGGTATTCCATGCATATTGTTACACAGCAATTCCAGGAGGGAATTATGTCCTGAGTAAATGGAAAATTTGTAACCGTGTGTGATTTTAGGCATCTTCCTTATCCTCCTCTGAATTTGCAGCTGGTGTTAAATGTGAGATTGGTCTCTAATGGACACTTCCCCTTAACCTTGTAATTGAATCCTAATTCTTCCAGTTGGTGTTTGAAGCCTGGAGCAGACTAGGCAGTCTTCAAGCCGTGCAGTTTGGCTAACTTGAGGTTGGCTATAACTGAGAAATTTTTGTAGTTCAAGAATATGCTTTAAGTTTGCTAATGAAAAACTTTGAGACAGTTATTTAAAATATAAAGTACTTCAGTAAATAAAGAAAAAATAAGCCCCAAACTACCTATTGAGGGAAGAGTTATAAAATGTGACATCCTGTTTTCAGAATCTATTAATGTCTTTATCTAATTATAGCTATATAAATGAATGGGGAGAGGTTTTTTTGTTTTGTTTTGTTTTGTTTTTGTTTTTTTTGTATTTTGTATTTTTCTGAAGTTGGAAATGGGGAGGCAGTCAGACAGACTCCCGCATGCGCCTCACCAGATCCACCTGGCATGCCCACCAGGGGGTGATGCTCTGCCCATCTGGGTCGTTGCTCTGTTGCAACCAGAGCCATTCTAGCGCCTGAGGCAGAGGCTATGGAGCCATCCTCAGCGCCCGGGGCCAACTTTACTCCAATGGAGCCTTGGCTGCAGGAGGGGAAGAGAGAGACAGAGAGGAAGGAGAGGGGGAGGGGTGGAGAAGCAGATGGGTGCTTCTCCCGTATGCCCTGGCTGAGAATTGAACCCGGGACTCCTGCACGCCAGGCCGATGATCTGCCACTGAGCCAACCGGCCAGGGCCGGGAGAGGTTTTTTTAATCTAGATCATCTAGACATGTAGTTTAAAAGTATAATATATTAAGTTAATATTGTCTTGAATTTCAAGGAAGAAAAAATAGTGAACTGAAATAATTTTTGCATTCAAATACTTTAATAGAACGTTATCTTCTTTACTCAAGAAAAAAATCACTAAATTTAGGAATAATTATGAAAACTAAAATGTGGAATATTTTTTTTGACAGAGACAGAGAGAGAGTCAGAGAGAGGGACAGATAGGGACAGACAGGAAGGGAGAGAGATGAGAAGCATCAATCCTTCATTGCAGCATTTTAGTTGTTCAATGATTGCTTTCTCATATGTGCCTTGACCAGGGGGCTACAGCAGATCAACCTTTGTGTGGAGTATTTTATAAACTAATGTTTTAATATGGTTGGTATTGATATAAATTCTACTTGGAAAAAACAAAAAAGATTTTCACACAATCCTTCCCCAAAATCTGCTCTTACATCTTGATTATGTGTTCTTAGATCATTTTCATTTTACAAGTATTCTATTGTACAACAACAGTTCTCTAAATTGCTGAACTCAGTTCCAAGTCTGAGTGGTTTTACCTCTCAAGATCATTCATTTACAACAGCTTCCTCATTTCTGAATTCCTTATTTTATTTCACTTCTTGGTTGGCTAGATTTATCATTGATTTTATTTTTCAGTAATGTCTAATATGTAACACTTTCTGAGAATCTTTTAAGTCACTTGACTCACAACTTGCCAGTATACTAATCTTGGATCATAATTTATTTCCATACAACTTTGTTGACAACATTTTCATCCAAGCTTAAATGTTGTAGGGCTGAATATAAAACCTGTCTTAATTTCTCCACTTATGCAGAAAGCCTTTTGATAAACAGATACTTTTAAAAGATAATTTATGTGCTTCACACAGAACTAGTTTTAGTATTTTTCAAGCTCTAAAATATAATGTTGAACTCAATAATCTTATATTACCTCTAGGTACCAATTTTTAGAATCCCAGCTATTAGAATAAAGATAAAACAAACCTTATAAAATGAATTCAAAATTTATTTGCAATATAAACTAGAAATGACAGCTACAAAGAGGATAGTTCTGTGTTTTAATTCACTCAGCTGTGTCAGCAATCAGGTCTAGAGTTGTCAATTTTGGGTCTAAAGTGTGTGTCAGCCAGTGTTGTCAACTAAACAAAGGTGCCAAAATTGAGGGAAAATTTCCATGGGAAAAAGATCAACAGAAAATTTGGAAACATGGACTTTTTTTACTTTAGTTTTCTTTCAAATAGCCTAATAATATCAATTACTGCAAACAACGTGAAAGTCATTGCCTCTCAGAAAAAAGTTGTAAAGAAATAACAATTATGGTCAATAAGGCAAGACCCAAACAAAAGCATGAAGACACTAGTTAACATTCTTTAATAAACAGCAATCAGTTGCTTAATGTCGTAACTTTGATTTCCAGCTCTACTAGAAAATATCCTTGCTAATTTGAGTCACTTAATCTTATCTTTTCCACTCAACTGCTCAGTTTCTTATCTACAATACAAAAGATTCAACCTTTTTAAAATTGCATTCTGTACATAGTCAAGTGCTTTGCTGAATTGGTCCAAGTGTTGGGGTAGGGAAAAGTGAGTAAAATGAAACCTAAAGAGAAGGGATTCCATTAGCCTTTTGACTTTCATCTCTTTTGCAACTGATTTCTGCATATTATCATATATGAAAGAGAAAATAATGTCTGATAATAAAAATTTAATACAAAATTTATTTTAGCTTTATAATTCAGTTATAAGATTGTCCTTGCAATATATAACAGTATCGACAGATTAAAGATATAAAATAAATAGCTATTTATTTTAATTGATCAGTCACCTACAGTATATTTTATTATACACTCTCCATGCTTTTCACTCTCAAATTTATTCTTCTTCTTTAATATATGACATCTTCAGAAAGTAAGACTTACTCAAATTTTCCTTAATGGAGTAGCTGTCTCAATGAGATGTTGAGCATCATATATGCATGCTATAGTTTTCAGTTCATGGACATAACTGGTGGAAGCATTGAGGTTAGTCACCAAGTGAAGAAGTAAGATGGAGAAAAAAATATATATATTTATGCCCACTTGGTACAACAGTTAATATTGAAGTAAATAAAAATAGTCAGTAATACACTTATGAACTAAAACTTGAACTGCATATTACATGGATAAAAAGCACACTGAACAATATTCTGCTGATTCCTTTACTTATAAGTTATTACTTATTGCTTTTATGTGTAAAGGTCCAAGAGAATGGAAAATTACATTTAAAATTCAAATTAAGAATATCAACTCTGCCTGACCTGTGGTGGCGCAGTGGATAAAGTATCGACCTGGAAATGCTGAGGTCGCCGGTTCGAAACCCTGGGCTTGCCTGGTCAAGGCACATATGGGAGTTGATGCTTCCTGCTCCTCCCCCCTTCTCTCTCTATCCCTCTCTCTCTCCTTTCTAAAATGAATAAATAAAATTTAAATAAAATTTAAAAAAAAGAAATGGTTTAAAAAAAGAATATCAACTCTAACCAAATAGAAAACCAAATAGAAGATGACGGAAGACAATTTGACTTTGGGTGATGGGTATACAACATAATCAAATGTCAAAATGACCTGGAGATGTTTTCTTTGAATCTATGTACCCTAATTAATCAATGTCACCCCGTTAAAATTAATTGTCTAAATAAAAAAAAAGAATATCAACTCTAATTAAATTACCAAAATATAACCAGTAGTTATATCAGAAATGCTTTAATGGTTCAATACCGGAAAAGTTTATTAACTTATTTTTGAGGAAACTTAATATTACAGAAAAACTCTTCCTGGGTTGTGAATGGTTGCAATGATGGATCCAATTTTCAGTCTTTCTATATCCTTTTTACCTTGTAACCATTTTGCTCTTTTACCACTGAGATCAAAGTGACCTGCGCCATCACTTGACAGTGAGTTCAACCACATGACTTGCTTTTTCCAATGGTGTATTAGCTTGTACACTGAATTTTGCTGTATTGAACCTTTGCCAGCTTTATGAGAACATGCCTAGACTAATCTGCTGAAAGTTGAAAGACACATGGGACACAGTCAAATCACCAAAATGGTTCTAGCCAAGGCCAACCTAAATCAGCCAACATCTCTAGCTGTTATGAGTAAGCCTACATAAGAGACCACAAAATATGAGTGGGCAGAGCCAAGACCAGAAACATAAACCAGCTGATTATAGCCTAAATTGCAAACATGCAGACTAGTGAAATAAACAAATATGGAATATGCTAAACCAATACTTTTAATTTTTTTAATTTTTAATTTTTTTTTTTACAGAGATAGAGCGAGAGTCAGAGAGAGGGATAGATAGGGACAGACAGACAGGAATGCAGAGAGATGAGAAGCATTAATCATCAGTTTCTTGTTGTAACACTTTAGTTGTTCATTGATTGCTTTCTCATATGTGCCTTGACCATGGGGCTACAGCAGACTGAGTGACCCCTTGCTCAAGTCAGCAACCTTGGGTCCAAGCTGGCGAGCTTTGGTCAAACCAGGTGAGCCCGCGCTCAAGCTGGTGACCTTGGGGTCTTGAACCTGGGTCCTCCGCATCCCAGTCCGATGCTCTATCCACTGCACCACCGCCTGCTCAGGCAAAACCACTGACTTTTGTGTAATAGATAATTGATACAGAGAACCTAATGGTTAAATACAAATGTATGAATAAAGAGAGATTTATTTATTTTATAACATCTTACATCTATTATATCAGGATGTGATTATAATACTTGCTGTCGAACAGAGCAAGATTATGATTTAAAACAAGAAATCATATTTCATTTAAATATAAGAAACCCAAATTCAATTTTTAACAGTATTCCTTGTATTGATACCAAAAGAAATTTATTTTTTAGGGCCTTCTGTAACATTATGATGATAATGGAGGGAAAAGGAGTCTTGGAATCTAATAATGTTACTTGATACTAACACTAATTTTTTTTTTTTTTTTATTTCTTACAGAGACAGAGAGAATGTCAGAGAGAGGGATAGACAGGGACAGACAGAAGCGGAGAGAGATGAGAAGCATCAATCATTTGTTTTTCATTGCGCCTTGCAACACCTTAGTTGTTCTAACACTAATTTTTATATGAATTGAATCTATATCTTTATCTATCTATCTATATATATCCGTGATGGCGAACCTTTTTATAAAAACCACCCACTTTTGCAGTGCTTGTCAACCTGGTCTCTCCTGCCCACTAGTTAGTGGTCATTCCAGCTTTCATCCTGGGCAGTAGTGGAGCAACCAAACGGCATGCGATTGGCCCACCATGAGAGCTGGAACGCCCACTAGTGGGTGGGAGAGACCAGATTGACCAGCACTATAAAAGTGGGCAGTTTTTATAAAAAGGTTCGCCATCACGGATCTATATCATATAGATATACTCTTGAATGTCAACAAAGCAGTAGACTAAGAGCTGTCAGGTCATGTTTCCCTGTACAAATGTCACATAAACAACTACAGAGAAAGAGAGCGAGAATAGCGAGTGCTGACAGGAATGTGAAGAAAATGAAATTCTTGTGGGTTGTTTGTAGGAATCTAAAATGGTTCAGCTACTATGGAAAAGAATATGACAGTTCCTCAGAAAATTTAATGTACAATTATCATATGGTCTTGCAATTCCACTTCTGGGTATACACTCATGATTACAGGGAGAATCAAAACTGATATTCTTAAACCCATGCTCATAGCAGCATTATTCACAATAGCCAATGAGGAAGGTAAACCAAGAGTCCATTTACCCATTTACAGATCAATGGATGAACGAAATGTGAATATTATTCAACCTTAAACAGGAATGACATTCTGACACATGCTACAACATAGACAAATCTTGAAGACATTTTCCAGGTGATATAAGCCAGACACAACAGAACAATATTGCATAGTTCTACTTACGTGCCTTCCAGGGGTGGGGCCAGGGTAAGCTATTGTTTAATGGGGACATAATCTGAGTTTGAGAAAAATTAAGATAAAAGTACTGGTTGCAAAACAAAGCAGATGTACTTAATGCCATTGAATTGTACACTTAAAAATAGATGGAAGCCAAATATGGGTTAATTAAGGTAGAGAAAGGGGAAATCAAAGATGCAGAAGACCAGTGTTGTTTCTATAATTCCCTTTTAGTTTCATTGAACTTTCAGTTCTTGGAAAGACAGATGCTTGTTAGAAAATTCTCCTTGAAAATATGGATTCAAGTAGTCTAATTAGAAGGAAAAGGAAAGAGTTTGGGTAAAGGTAAGGTCAAAGGGTACACAAGAAAGGCCCAAAAGCAATTTTCTATGTTCTTGTTGGAAGAGGCCAAACTTTCTTCACAGTGTTTCTAAGTAACATTCCCTCCAGGCTGTGATTTTACAATAAACTTTTTACCTTATAACTCAATATCTTTAGACACAACATTATTCAAGGGTACATCTTTTGGTTTTACAAGCCTTGAACTTTCTAGTCATGTCATAGAGCTTTGTGATGTACTACTGTTCTGCTCTCAGAAAAAGTTGAAATGAGATTTCATCTCTTGCTATGAATTCTCTCATACTTGAGTATATTTAAGTCATTTAAAACTTAAAATAAAGCAGTTTTAAATATTTCTTTAAAAATTAAAATGGAGAGATCTCTCAAATGAAATTTTTCTATTTTAAAAAGAAATTTTTAAATAAGTCATACAATCTCTTGCAGGAAGTATTTTCAGAACACATAAGAATTAAAAAAAAAAAAAGGATAACAATATTTTGTTTCTCTCTCCTTCCTCTTTCTCTCCCTTTCCTCACTCTGGGTTCATGTGTGTGTGCATGTGTGTATGTTCTTTTATTTAAAATTTAAAGTATTAAATACATTATAATGTTTATGCTCATAGATATTAAGAATACTTGATTTTTTTTATTTTATTCAGAGACAGAGAGAAAGTCAGAGAGAGGGATAGGTAGGGACAGACAGACAGGAACGGAGAAAGATGAGAAGCATCAATCATCAGCTTTTCGTTGTGACACCCTAGTTTTTCATTGATTGCTTTCTCATATGTGCCTTGACCGCAGGTCTTTAGCAGATCGAGTAACCCCTTGCTCCAGCCAGCGACCTTGGGTCCCGCGCTCAAGCTGGCAAGCTCAGGGTCTCAAACCTGGGTCCTCGGCATCCCAGTCCGATGTTCTATCCACTGCACCACCGCCTGGTCAGGCTGATATTAAGAATAATAATCACATTTTTAGCTAAACTGGTTTGACTATTTTTCTCCTAAAATATTTCTGTAGGTGCCTATTGAGAAAAAAAAGCTTCAAGAAAAATATATATTGAGACAACCATTCCCTGTAACTGCTTTCTTTTTTTAGTTTAGCTAGTTATTGCTCCAGCATGTTCATTGGCTCCCTAGAGTACCAAAAGATCAGAAGGAGCAGCCAGAAGAATGTAGCATAGTCTCAGCTAGCAGTCAGACACTCAGTGAGCAATCCGACTTCCTATGCACCTGCACATGCACACACACAAATCCACATGGGAAATAACTTTCTGATAGATGAACAGTATTAATTATAATATATAACTGTATTAATCCCACTTTCCCCCAAACAATTTAAGGTATTGTATGAAAATATATTCTATTCCAAAATTATTTATATGCCATTTAATGGTAGGAGAAATAGGATAAAACCAAGAGTTAGAGGAATTCAAAAACATATAAACAAAGGTCTAAACAAATACTTGCTAAAAGATAGAGTATATAGACTGGAAGCACGTCTGTATTTATGAATTATAGACTGCAAGAAGAAGTAAGTTCTTGTACCTCTTCTTAAGGATTTTGGCTTTATCCTAACTGCAACATTACAACATTGATAAAATTAGCATCAGTGATTAAATTTAGATTTAAGTTAAAAAGTTACTCTGTACCTGATTTGAGTCAAGATTAAAGAGAAGAAAGTTTTAAAGGAAGAAATAACTAAGATCAGACAAGATGGGGGATTCTACTACTTTTAGCAGTAAAGCAGTGGGGATTAATTATTGATTGGATGGAAGGGAGAGTGATACATCAAGGCTAGATCATAACTTTTGTTCTCATGCATATTAAATATACATATATATGTATAAGATATGTGTATGTATATAGAAAATGCAACTAGTTGGTTAAAAAAATAAGTGAAAAACAAATACAGAAATGTACCTGTATGTTTCTGTTAGTAAGAAATATAAAATCAAAGTTAGCCCTGGCCAATTGGCTCAATGATAGTGCATTGGCCCAGCGTGTGAATGTCTTGAGTTTGATTCCTGGTCAGGACACACAGGAGAAACAACCATCTGCTTATTCACCCCTTCCCCTCTCACTTCTCTCTCTCTCTCTCTCTTTCTTTCCCTCTGGAGTTGGCCCTCCTGAGAATGGCTCCATGGCCTCCACCTTAGACACTAAAAAAGAGCTAGGTTGCTGAGCAATGAAGCAACATGCCAGATGGGTAGAATATCGCCCCCTAGTGGGCTTGCTGAGTCTGGTGCTCTCTCTCTCTCTCTCTCTCTCTCTCTCTCTCTCTATATATATATATATATATATATATCTGACAAAAATTGATGAAATTATATTATAATTTCATCAATTTTTGTCAGATTTGTGTGTTTATTATTACATTTGAAAATGTAGCAATTACCACCCCTTAATATATAGAAAGCCTTTATGGAGGCCCAATCTATACCCATATACTTCTTTTCAACCAGGCCCCAGTGGACTAGATGCTATTTACTTCTCATCTTACACAAGACAATCCATAAATCAACAATTGCTTTTTCAAGTTTCAATCTCATTCACAACTACAAGCTCCTTGAAGGAAAGTCCCTATATCAGATTGCTGGTTCCTAAAATCTAACATTATGCCAATGAGTAGATGCTTAGTATATGTTTAATAAGTAAATTAATACACAAATGAAAGAAAAATATGTAAAATTATAGACAAGGTTTGATACCTTGTAATTTTATTCTACTTTTTCACTAACCTCAATTTGCATTTATAAACTATTTTTATGGAAGCTTGACAATATCAATGGTGAGCCTGGCATAGCAATTGCAACAATGAACTTTTAGAATTACACAAAATTGAGTTTATATTTTACATATGCCAGAGAATCTTCTGCCAACATACTTTTTAAAGTCTATAAACATCAGTTTCTTCATCTGTAAAATGGACAAATTATTTTCATAAAAGTAAATGTATTAATAAATATGAAGACTGTACGCGCTTTACCAGGTACTTAGCGAATGCTTAACTGAGGCAGATGGTATTATTTCTACTGTTAAATCTGCTAAAGCACATTTGCCCATATAATTAAAGGTTAATAAAGTAGTATTAACATACTTGATTTTCACTGCACATTTTTTTTTTCTGTGGTGGCTTACTTTTTCATTTAAAGTCTTAACACAAAAGTTAATATTCACAAATGAAAAGTTATCAGCAATCTGGTGTTTGACATATAGTAGATATTTTAATGGTGGTGAATACTTGCCATTTATTTCAATTGGTATACATTTAAAATTAAGTACATTTTAAATTAGATTTTTAAGCCTCAAGCTGACATTAGTTGCTAATCATTTCTTTCGATTCCTGGAAAGTGTAATTAAAATCTAAGGAGCAGATAGATCCTTTTAGATTAAAGGATGGTGGGCTATGTCTCTTCATCTCAGATGCCTTGAGTGTGAAAATTTCACAGCTAGCAGTCTTCTTAGGATGAAGCAAAGGAAGAATGTGAGAGCAAGAACAACTGGATAAAAGGTTCAGAGTTTCTGATACTTTACTTGAACATGGAAATTAGACCTTTACCTTTATACCAAGCATTTAATATTCTCATGCAACATACTTAATTGTAAAAAAGAGGAAATTCAGAATCTGGAGCATTGGTTTTCAGTCTTAGCTGCATACTAGAATCATCTAGAAAACTTCAAAAACTACTGATTGTTATGTCATAGCTCCAGAAATTTTTATTTAATTCATATAAGGTTTGTCTTGGATAGTGGTATTTTTAATAAGCTTCCTGGGTGATTCTTATATGCATTAAAGTTTGACAATCTTTAACCTAAAGATAAGGAATGAGGTACAGTTGAAGTAAATACACAAAAGTTCTTCGATATCTGTTTAGGAATAAGAAAAGAAATTGCAAAATGTAGTTATTCCCAAATTACTAGCTAACCACACTTGACGTATCATGTTTCCCAAGCCAGTATAAAATGTATATAACTTTACAATAGTTTATAAGCAAAGTCAACACAAGTTCTTCACTAGCTTACTTATCTCAGGTTTTATTTTTACCAAATTAACTTATTTCCAAAACATATTAGTTTCCAATGTGACTAAGATTTGGAGAAGTAAAAAAAAAAAAATACACTATTTCTCTGCCAGGAACAGTGAACATCAGAGAAGAATTTATATCTGAATTTTAACTCAATCTATATATACAGCAATACAGTATTGCCAATTCTATCTTTCAATTATGAAAATTCTAATGTTCTTAACAACACACTAAGTGCAAAGTGGATCTATGTATATTTTTTTCCTAATATCAGGAGAAAAAAATGTCTATTTTATATGGAATATTCATCGTTAAAAATCTCGACTATATGGGAAACCATTTCAATTTTTGTTTCCCGCACATCTGATTCCTATGTTAAAGTCTATTGAAAAGCAACGAGATGATGTATCATGTGCCCTCAGAGCTTTCAGAGTGAATATTATCCAGCTTTTCTGGTACTCAACACACTGTCTGGAGATAATGATAATGACAAATTTCCATGCAAACTCCCTCAGATATTAGGAAGATGATTTCCTTCAACTCATACTGATACTTTGGATTTATATCAGTTTGGCTCTCTTTAAAAAATGCCCCCTAAGAACCAAACATATTATTTCACTTAAACAACTGAAGGTATTTTGCAAACAACACACTATGCCCAGGAATTACAAATGAAAGGCAAAATAAATTAATGTGCTCCTCGAAGGTCTGGCCTTTATGTTAAGCTGGGAAATACCACATGACTTAAACTAGAGCCATATCTCAATTTTATATGCCCCTGATTTTGTAGCCACAGTAAATTCTTTGAAAAATTTGTATTCATACTACCAATAACAATATTCAAGATTGAGTGCTTGCCAAAAAAATAAAAATAAGAACAGAATCTTTGGGAAGTTCAGAGAAAAGATGTGATGAATAAGTTGTAGTACAATGCCAACATAAAATAAAGAACAGCAAAATAATTGCAATGTGGTCCATGTATCTCAACACTAGTATAGCTCAATTTGTTATTCTCCTCAGTGAGATATAAGCCACAAAGAGATCTTATATGGATGCCAATTTTATTATCTATTTATGCCCTTTATTTTCTAATCTCACTGAGTGACCTTAGTTAAGATTCTTAACAGTTTCACACTCAAACATATTACCAAAATAAAAATCTAATTATTCATTCTACTTCGCTATTCACATCCATCTGTGTGCTACTGACAGATTTAACATCATATTGCATTATTCATTTTATTTATTTACCTAAACATACTTTTACTAAATATTTACTAAATTTTGGGCACTATGCTTCACACACAAGATGCAATAGTGAGAAAAAAACAAACAAGCAGTTTTTCTACCTGTGAAGTTTAACAGTCCCAACATAAAAATCTGATTTAAAAAAGGCATATTTAAAAAATGAATTAAATACTGCTACTTACTGTTCATGACACGTATTTATATTAATGTTGCTCACAGATTCCCATTAGGAAATATGAACAATAATACTTTCCAATAGAATTAGTTAGCAAACTATAATGATAATCACTGGAAATTGTTTGGCAGGTAGAAGTTTCAAGAAATAGCTGTTGACATCTATGGACATCTTCAGGTGCAGTCAGAGGTTGTAGTTTCATTTATTTATTTTTTTTACTGATAAAAGCCATTTTATTATTTCTCAGTAGACCTGATGTATGAATTTATTGTGGACAGCTTTGCACAAGATATAAAATCATTTATATTTTTCCTTTAGCATTTAAGAAAATGAATTATTTTTTAAAACCCAGGTTATTTCAATCAAAACAAAAGCAAAAGATAAAATAGAAAACAAAAACACTTTTAAAATAAAGACTATGTGTGTTTATCAAGGCCCTAGGCAAGGTTTAAGAGAGAATATTATTTCATTATTGCTCTAAACATGTCTTTAAAAAGAGATACAAGGTAAAACCAAAGGGGAAAATTCCAACAATAAGGGAGCCTCAGGAAGCAAGTGCCAGATTTTTCAATGCAGCAGAATCTGAATTTACTCATTAAATGCTAGCTCGTTTTCTACAACTCCAAACAACTAATAAGACTTATTTATAGTTTGAATTACTGTATTATTCTCCAAGTATGACAAACCTTCTCCTGAAATACCTATAAGGTTTCATGAGAAATTAAATCCAAAAACAGATATATAAGATAGATATTTCCTTTCTTGGGATCTTGCAGTATTTTACTGACAAAGAGAATTAGGATAACAGGTCTGTACTAAAAAAAAAAATTACAGAAAACCAAAAAAATAATATTGAAAATGTTTTTTAAAAAGTGTTTATGGAGGATAACTTAGCATCAGGAGTATATGAGGCCCTAAATGCATTGCCTTTTGTGTTCATGAATTAAACTAACAAAGGAATAATGTGGATAAATACTGAACAGAGATCAGGTTATACATTCAGAATGTTTATGGACAGATTTGAAGTAAACATTGTGAGTTTCAGTTTCTAAGGATTTGTAATAGGGGGAAACAATTGATGAGCTTTGGGAACACTAGATGGTCACAATGATATTCAGACTAACAGAAAATACATGGTTATGACTTCACTCCAGATGGTGGGTTTGGCAACATTTTATACAGCTGAGAGTACAGAGAGAGTTCAATAGGATGTGGAGCAACTGAAATTCTTATATGTTTGTGTTAAGAATGTAAATAGATACAATCACATTGTAAAACTGTTGAATTCTTCTGTACAAATATAAGTACCCATATTATATGTTCCAGTAATTTTCCTTTCATATATACATCTAATCTAATTGCATATTAATGTGTCCCAAAGTACATGCACAAAAGTCACAGTAGTATTACTCATGTGTCCTCTTGAAATAAGTTATTTTTGATCAGTGGACTGTTTGTTAGTTTAATGCAACTTATTACCTGTATATCATTCCTTCTCTTATAAGTCAAATTTTATCTTTCTTTGTGAATATACTATAATTAATATATAAATATATATACTATATATACTACTGTATATATTTTATATGTACTATACATATATAGTTTGTGTATATTTTTCTTATACAATATATATTATAAATATATATAACTATATATATAACAACTTATAGGTCTGAATTCCTCTTAGTGAGCTCTTAGGTGGTTTTCAGGTTTTTGCAATTACAATGATATCAAGAAACTTTCATGTATAACACGATTTGTAAAATTGTTGGGTTTTATGATCTGCACATCTTCAGCTTACCAGATATTGCTATATTGTTCTCCAAAGTGTCTATGCCAGGATTCATGTGACCAGTTTATAAGTCTTCCAGATATAAAATGTATTTCACTTTAGGAAAGTTCTATCTAATTGTGTTTTTTCTTTCCTTCCCAGTATAACTAGAGAGATTGAAAATCTCTTGACATTTTCTTATTATTATTGAGTTTCTTCTTCTGTAATATGCTTATTCATATATTTTGCCCAAGTTTTTGTTGGATTCTTTTTTTTATCATTTTTTATAATCAGCTTATATATGCTTAATATTGATCCACGCCAATCATATGCATTGTAAATATTTATCAAAGAGTATCTGCTTGTCTTCTTACAGCATATATATATCTGTCTTTAGTAAAGGACATCGTAATATCACTATTTTAATATTATTAACTATGTTATCAGAGCAGCCTTAATGCAATAATAAAAGTAGATCAATTTACAGTATGCTAAGTGGATTATAAAGTTTATTTAGAACCTTGTAAATCTTTTACAATTTTCCCTAGTAAATATATACATATTGTTATTGTATTTATTAATATAATACAGAATATATAGATGTATTGCTTGCATAAATAGTATCTTAAATTTTTGATAATTTTGCTGTAATAAAGATATTTATTTTTATTATTCTTGTAGCCACTAGCCACCTTAAAAAACTCTGTTTTTATTTCTAATGATGCATCTAAAGGACCTGTTTGGTCATTTTCTATGTAGATGTTACATAGTACTTCATATAAACAAAATATACTGTATCCAAATGTAATCTATTAATTCAAATGAATTTCAAAAGATATATTTTGAGAAAAATGCATTACAAAGGAATCAATATAATAATGCTGTAATATAATGTTTTACAAGATAGAAAACAATTGTCAGTGGACAATCTGCATCAAGGACATTAAAAATACATATACTTTTGGCCTGACCTGTGGTGGTGCAGTGGATCAAGCGTCAACCTGGAATGCTGAAGTCTCTGGTTCAAAACCCTGGGCTTGCCCGGTCAAGGTACATATGGGAGTTGATGCTTCCTGCTCCTCCCCCTTCTCTCTTTCTCTCTGTCTCTCTTCTCTAAAATGAATAAATAAAAATAAATTTAAAAAAATTAAAAAAATACATATAATTTTAAATCCTTATACTTTATATTCCTTATACTTGTCTTATTTGATGAATAGAACACAAACATACTTTTCTCATTATTTGATTAATTAAAATGCTTCTAATATTTAAACATTGGCTTTAATATTTGTTGCAGATTTTGATATTAAACATGTTTCTCTCCACGGTTAACTTGCCAAGTGCTTATGAAAGTCCGTTGAATGTTGTCAAAGACTTTCTTTTTCTGTTAAAATGATCATATGGATTATTCTCTATAATGTAATATTGTATGAATTACATTAATAGAGTTTGCAAAATTAAGCCATAATTGCATTTTAAGTTAACATCATGTTGATCCTTTCTAAATAGATATTTAACTTTTATTCAAATATTATATTTGGAATGATTGCACCTATGTTCCTAAGTAATATTGGCTTGCAATATTAATTTTATACTGCCCTAATTTATTTTTAATATTAAGGTTGTATGAGTCTCATAAAATAAGTTGAGAATTACCACCTCTTTTTCTCTTCCCTAGAAAACTTTACGTAAGACTGGAATTCCATTTTTCATGAAAGTTTGGCAGATATCATATTATCAGAACAATTACATGGGTTTGACAGGACAATTTGTGGTTGGATTTTTAAATAATTCCAAGATAACTTTAAAGTGGCTTATTAAGTTGCTGAGATTTTTGTCTTTCTTTTGAGTCAGTTTGATATTTTAGTTTTTAAAACAATCTAATTTGTACTATTTTGCTAATTTATTGACAAAACATTATTCTAAGTGTATCATTATTTTAAATATCTGCACTAAATGTTACACATCATTTTTATCTTAATATTATGTATTTATACCTTCAAAATTTTTATTAAATTCAGCCACGATTTGTCTAGTTGATTAAATTTTTTATAAGTAAATCTCAATAGGTTCTTTATTTTTATTTACATAAATTTAAAGTGTATTATTAACTGTACTTTATATATTGTGAATCAATGTGTGAACCCAATACCTTGCACATAGTAAGGGCTTTATAAATGTTAACTACTATTACAGATCTAACTCCACCCATCCTAGTATGCCGGCCAACTATCTTGGCTTACGTTTGGCTTCTTTCTATTCTCTGCAATTTCCTAGTAATTTCAGTTTGACATTTCTTAAAGAGCCCATCTCTGTTTTCTCCATAGTACTTACCTAGCATAATGTCTCAACTAGAGTATAATTTATATTATAAAAGGTCATTAGGTGAATTATATTAGGAATTTTAAATTTAACTAGTATTGTACATTCACACTACCAATTGGTAGACCTCACATGGCATATGAAAATAATTTTCTTTTTAAATTAATCCTTTTTGTAGTATATTCTATTCATATTCTAAATTATTTTTAATTAAATTATTTTTTTTAATTTATTGGGATTACATGGTTCACCAGATCATTCAGGTTTCAAATGTACAACTCAATATAACACCATCCACACACCACATGCTGCACTCTTCACCCCAGGCAAAGTCTCTTTTTGCACCTCACCCCACCCCCGCCTTGCCCTATTCTCTCTATATCCAACCCTCCCTTTCCCTGTGTCTGTGCTGCCCTATTGTCTGTATATAGTGTTATGGGTATCTGTGTTTTGACTCATCCCTTTACCTTCTTTCATCCAGCTCCTTATTTCCCTTCCCTCTGACAGCCGCCCATCTGTTGTTTCATGTGCCCATGCCTCTATTTTGTTTATCAGTTTATTGTGTTCTTTATATTCCACATATAAGTGAGGTTCTATGGTCTTTGTCTTTCTATGACAGGCTTATTTCACTTAACTTAATAATTTCCAAGTCCATCAGTGCTGTTACAAAAGCTAATATTTCCTTCTTTTTAACAGCTGCATAGTATTTTATTGTGTAAATGTACCACAGTTTTTTTTTTATCCACTCCTGCACTGGGGCTGTTTCTATATCTTAGTCATTGTAAATAATGCTTCAGTGAACATGAGGGTAGGCAATAGAATTTTAGACATCTCTTGTAGAAAGTTTTTGTCAATACATCTCCTTGGGCAAGCAAAACAAAGGGGAAAAATAAACAAATGGGACTACATAATACTGAAAAGCTTTCTTTATAGCAAAAGAAACCATCAACACAATGGAAAGACAACCCACTGAATGGAGAACATATTCATTGACACATCTGATAAGGGGTTAATAAGTTTTAAAGAACTTATAAAACTCAACACCAGGAAGACAAACAATCCAATTTAAAAAATGGGCAAAAAAGAAAAAAAAATGGGCAAAGAACCTGAATAGACATTTCTCCAAAGAGGATATACAGATGGCCAATAAGCATATGAAAAAACATTCAATGTCACTAATCAGAGAGATGCAAATTAAAGTCCCAGTGAGATATTGCTTCACACCTGCCAGAGTAGCTATCATCAATAAATCAACAAACAACTAATACTGGTGAGGAAGTGGAGAAAAGGGAACCCTCGTGTACTGCTGGTAGGAATGCAGACTCATGCAGTCACTGTCTAAAAAGCAGTGTGGAGTTTCCTCAAAAACATTTAAAATAGATCTGCCATTTGATCCAGTTATCCTCCTTAGGAATATATCTTAAGAACTCTGAAACATTAATTTGAAAGAATATATGCACCCCCATATTCTAAACTCTTTTGACTCTTCTTTGAATTACAAGATTATCTTATCCCATTCATGCTTCTTATTAAAAAATAAAATACCGGCCCTGGCAGGTTTGCTCAGTGGACAGAGCATCGGCTTAGTGTGCAGACAACTTGGGTTTTATCCCCGATTATGTCAGGGCACACATGAGAAGCAACCATCTCCTCTTCCCTTTCCCCTCTTCCTTTTCTCTCTCTTCCCCACCTGCAGCCACTTATTTGGTTGGTTCAAGCATAACCTGGCCACTGAGGATGGTTTGGTTGGTCCCAGCTTAGGCATCATGTGCTAAAAATAGTTTGCTTGATCCATGCATTGGCTGCAAATGGGGGTTGCTGGGTGGACTCTGGTCAGGGCTCATAAAAGAGTCTGTCTCACTCTCTCCCCTCCCCTCACTTAAAAAACAAACAAACAAAAACCTAAGCCTGGGTGACTTATAAACAAAAACACAATATATTTCTCACCATTCTGGGAGCTGGCAAACAAAGATCAAGGTGGTGGCAGATTTGGTGTCTGGTGAATACATGCTTCCTGGTTCATAGACAGCATTCTTTTGTCTGTGTCCTTACATGATGGGGGGATAAAGGAACTGTCTGGGGTCTCTTTTATATGAGCACAAACCTCATTCATGTGGCTCTGTCTGCATGACCTAATCACCTCCCAAAGGTTCCAGCATCTGAATTTTGGGGGCACAAACCATTTAGTCTGTGTCAAGAGCAATATCATTCGTTCTCTCTAAATTTAAACGTTAATAATGTTGTTACCTGATTGGGTGGTACTAAATGGTTTTAGAGAATATTTTTAATGCAGTCTCTGAGAGGTGTGGAGAGGGATAAATTTTGAGTAAATGCAAAGACATTGGAAATACCAAGCAAATAACCACTGTTATTTTTCACAAATGTTAGGCTGACAGGTTGCTTAATATAAACAGAATAATGTGTGTCCTGACATTTTCAAATTGTTTAGTAAGTTTTAGAACTGAGCACTTCATCAAGTCTTTATTTCTTCAGTATTCTTTTCAGAAAATTCTTCCTGCCTAAAGTAAGTGTATTTCTCCTGAGTTAGATTTTCTCCTGAGAAGACCACAAACAATTTACGTTTTAAAAAAGCACTTACAATTTTCAAATCAGAGAGAAATTGCAGGCAGACCTTCAAATATACATTTATGCTTATACCAATTTAATGTCTATATATATCAGATAATTGCTATGGAATGAAAGCTAACTAAATTTTGGAGAGAAAGGAAAAGTCTTATTTCTAACAATCATCTTGCTCTTTTCTAATGTTCAGTTTTATAAAACTGTATGCATCCAATATACATAAGAACTTTATCTTAAGAAAGTAAATAAATGAGCATACTTAGAAACAGAAAACTAAACAATGAAAGAATATTATTAAAAAATGAATAGTGTTTGGTTTACTGTTTTATGAATGGTTCAACACAAGAGTCATTACCACAGTATACAGGAGTTAAAATTGAGTGTAAATAAATGCACACATACATTTCTCACCAATTCAGTTATGTTACATTAGCTGGATAGCTGTTTAAGGGTGATGAAAATATAAAAATATTCATAGTAATATCAGAGCAATGGCTGAAATGTTTAATTTTTATGATATTGATAAATACCAGGTACTTACTAAAATAGATTAATAATAGATCTTTATAATATTTAATTAACATATCAAATGTTACTATGTTACTATCTAAAGATTTATTTGTTTAGGCCAATAATATTCTTTTTCAGTTATCTTAACACCAGGTTTTTTTTTTAAGTAAATACTTGGTATAAATTAGTATGATCATGTTTGGCTTATTGCTTCTCTACTAATCAATGTCTAACACTGTTTTCTCATAGTATTTATATTATCACTTAATATTAATTTATCATTTCTTGACTGATTCTGTTCTTTATTATGCTATGCAGCAGGATTATCTGAATAGATGTCAGTGAATTTTAAGGAACCCAAATATAAAGATTGCCTACAAATTTTGCTTTCAAGGATAATGAGTCAACAAATATCAGTATGCTTTATAAACAGGTGAATTAGAAGTCCTAACCTCAAAATATTTTTTTTACTTTTTAAGTAAAACACTTTGAGGAATTAACCACTAGCTAAAAGGAAAATTCACAAATTACTGCTAAATAATCAATTACAAATCAGCCATTTTTAAAATAAATACTATTGACTTTAAATATACAATTTAGCCTATATGGGGGAAAATGGCATATTTATAGAGAACTATAGCCAATTGAAATAGTGAATGTTACCCTAGATCAACTCATGATGGTGCCACCATTTAACAGATTAAGATTTACAGAATGTCACTGCTAATGGCACACAATGGTTGCAGCTGCACTGTTTGGGGCATCCAGGGAGTGTGCTTGGCTAGGAAAGCACTGCATCCACATGCGTGATGTTGACACTCAGGCCTTATATAGCTCTAATAAACTCGACACTTTATGCACAGACATGCCAGAATCTAGAGCCAAGCAAGACTAAACTACGGAGGTTGACAGGCATGAATTTAAGGTGCCTGCCAAAAACATGTACAGCCGTACTAGCAGCAGGAAGTTGGTTCCATTGACACACCTGCTACAGACACCTGGTTTACAAAAAGCTTTATTCTTTCCTCCAGTAGATACATGCAGCACTTCGTTCATTATTGCTTACTCATGTCAAGGTATACGATTCAGAGTCAGATTTATATTATTTATTCCACTGAGTCAACAAGAGGAGTGGCCCACTTTAAACTATTAATATCTTGCCTCCCCCCAACTTCTACAATGCAGCAAGACATAATAGATATGTACAATCTTTTCTTTTCCCTCAATCCTACTTGTTAGGCATAGCTGAGCTTTGCTGGTGGGCTATTATGCCAAACAGGGTCCTAGTAGACATCCTTACCTTCAGTTTCTGTATCACTCATTTCTACTTCGGAGCCTTTTGCCTTGTGCTGACTTGTGGGACATTAGTCTGCATTAATGCAGTTGCATGGTCTAAGAAAAAAATCTAGAGTTTCAGAATGAGAAATACTCAAGGACCCGAATTAAATAAAGCCATCACATTAGATCCAAATAAGTCAGTCCAGATTCAGTTTTTACAAAATGTGATTGTAAAGGCAAATATTTCTTCATTAGAAGATGAGCTCTACCTGTGATTTCATCACTCTGATAGTCTAAAATGAAGAAGAAGGACTGATATTGATTGGCTATTTTACAAATCTCAACAGTTGTTGAGGTTGGAGTAAGAATACGCATATATTAGAAACAGAACTGAATGTTTTTCAAGGTAAGTATGATAGGTTTGATTACATTTTCATTTCCTGTCATGAGCCTCTGATGTGAGGTAAGTATGCCAGGAAACAACATAGGGAGGGAAGTAACACAGGAAAACTATTTTATTCAGATAAAAATAGATCACTTCTAGAGGCATTGTGTAGTCACTATTGAGACCTTATTCAAATGGTTGACTGGTATCATTGCTAAGGTCTCAATGATACCAGTCAACCATTTGAATGACCTAGTAGTTTTAATGAAAAGGTGGTCATAGAAAACAAAGAATAATATCAGGGCTTCAGGCAGTAAATTTGTTCTTTATGGGTCATGGGTCATGCTATATGATCTGTGCCAAGTTCAGCATGATACAGAGTGAATAAAAGAGCTATGAGGCTTTCATTAGGCCCAACATGCCAGAAAGTGCTTCATAATAAGTAACTTTGCAAAAAAACTAAGACAGAAAAAAAATCTAAGGTGTCCTGAGATCTTGATTTCTAAGGATTTCAGATATAGCTTCCTGCAATTACTCCTATTGTTGGAGCTACTATAGCCATTCGTATGCATTCATAGTAAAATCACCTTATTCTCCTGAAAATATTTTGTTCTCTGTACATGATGAAATAATCTTCTTTAGAACATTGTATCTTTCTTTTATTGCCATGAACATAGTATTTTAAATGACTAAATTAGTATCTCTATGACTCCTGAAAATTTGGCCAGTGTCAAATATTTGAATCAAATATACTAATGCCCCAGATATCCCAATATTATTAAAAATATTCAGTGAAGAATATGTCACCCACAGAACTAGCTAATGCATTCTAGTGAAGGACTACCAGTTCTCTCTAGAATGCAATAAAGAAAGTTACAGATGATATTTCTAATGCCTTTATTTTCTTTGTTTGAGTAACTTCTATCCTGGTTATTTTTTTCTAACTTTAATAAACTTAGGTGTGCATTCAAACTACAATATTTTAAATGATTTAAATATTGATATTAAAGATGAAAAAATGTGGCTAAAGGATTATACATATTAAAACCAGATCATCAAAGATTACTAATAACACATTGGGGGTCACAGCAGCATCCTAATATTAACATAATATTAACTATGTAAAACTATACAGTTCAGTAGCACTTAGTACATTTCTATCTAGTTTCAAATATGTTTATTACCCCAAAAGGAAACCCAGTACACTTTAGGTTGTCACTTTCCATTCACCTGAAAACACCAATATGCTTTCTGTTTCTATTGATATACCTATTCTATATATTTCATATAAATGGAATTATAAAATATATGACTTCTTATATTTGGCTTTTTCTCACTGAACATGTTATCAAGAATCATATATATTTTAGCATGTATTATTACATTCATCTTTATTACTGAATGATATTCCATTATATCGATATGACACATTTTGCTTATTCATTCATCTACTGATAGATATTGTATTACTAATATGAATGTTAGGGTACAAGTATTTATTTCAATACCTGTTTTCTAATCTAGGAAGTGACATTCCTAGGCTATATGAAATTCTGTGTTTAAATTATACTTTTTAAGGAATGGGCAAACTTCTCAGTGACTGAGCCATTCTACACTTAACATATTTTTTCCCAATATTATTATTATCGCCACCTAGTATATGTGCAGAATAGTATCCTGTTGTGCAGCCACATGTTTTTAGATTAAAAAAACGAAACATAATCTATGAGAAGAAAAAACTATTAAAGTGGGCTTCACTAAAATAAAAACTTCTGTGAAGAAGAAGCTGTTAAGAGAATTGGAAGGCAAGACACAGATAAGGGAGAAAAAATATTTGCCAAATACATATAAGATATAGGACTGATATTCAAAATATACAAAGAATTCTTAAAACTCAACAATAACAAAATAAACAGTCTACTTTTTAAAAATAGACAAAGTAGATATATAGATTGCAAAATAGCACATAACAAATGAAGCTCAATATCAAGAACTGCAAATTAAAACAATAAGATCCACCTACACAACAGTAGAAAAGTTAAAATCCTCCCCCCAAATAAAACCAAACAAAACAAAATAACATGATAATACCAATTGATGACGAAGTTGTAGATAGAGCAAGAGTCCCCTTTATTGCTAGTAAGAATGCATAACGTTTGACCACTTTGGAAGAAAGTTTGATGGTTTCTTACAAAGTTAAGCATAATGTTATTATATATTCCAGCAACCACACTCCTAGGTATGTGCACTGATCTAAAACATGTCAACACAAAACCCTGCAGCTTATACTTACAGCCACTTTATTCACAAAAGCAAAAATACTGGAAGAAACAAAGATAGCCTTCAACAGGTAATGCATAAACAAATTGTAGTCTATTATACAATGGATAATTTGTCAGCAGCAAAGAGAAAGGAGCCACAAAATGACCTGGGTGAATCCAAAATGTGTAATGCTAAGTGAAAGAATCCAATCTGAAATGGAATACATTCTGTATGTTTCCAGTTACATAACATTCTGGAAAAGGAAAACCTATAGAGTAAAAAGATCAGCGGTGCCAAGAATTCAAAGCAAAGACATGAGATTTGAGTAGGTGAAGCACTGTGAATTTCTTAGTGTGGTGGTGATACAAGAATAGTGAGTTTTTGACATTGTGATCATTCTTGTAAAAATCCACAGAACTTGACAGCTCAGGTTAAACTTAAATGAATACAATTAAAAAAATATTTAAGAGATTGGGTAAGTCCCAGGAGAAATTCAGAGTGTAACACAACAATGTAACTAACTGCATTACAAATATAGAAATAACTTCACTGAAGGCTGTGGGGCGAAAAGGAGCTGATCTAAGTATCAGGTAATGAGTGGGGTCTGAAAGACTAAAGGTAAAAGGAATTGCACAAAAGCCGTTCTATTTGAATATTTTCCCAGTGGGGGTACAGGTTAACAATTCTGAAACTGTTATATCTGATTACTAGAATTAAACAATTAAGTAAATAGCTGGCAGATGGTGGGAGCCAGGTTACTCATTGTAGAAATGAGAATTTGCAAATAAGGTGAAGAGGCAAGAGTGATCCATATGGTAATGGATTAGAGTTGGAGAACATCAGTATGAACCTGTGTTTAGGTTAATATAAATGCAGATGGTTACATATAAAATATTTATAGATATGTGTATATACATGAGTTAGTATACACCCATATATTTCCCCTTTTTGTCAGTGAACTTGCCCTAACACCCAGTGTTCACTTTTTTATAACATTTTTTAAAATTGCATTTATTAGGGTGACACCAGAGAACATAATTATACAGGCTTCAGGTGCCCAGTTCTATAACACATCTTTTACAACATAGTGTGTGTTCACTGCCCACCAATTCAAGTCTTTGTTCATCACCATTTATGCCCTCTATAACCTCTTCCACCTCCCCCACCCCAGAAATCACCACACTGTTGTCCTTGTCCTGAAGTGTTACTTTTTTGTTCCTATTTGCTCTATCCCTCCACCTCCTTCACCCAGACCCTCTGCCCTACTCCTAGCTGTCAGCCTGCTCTCTATGTATGAGTCTGTCTCTATTTTGCCTGTTAGTTCACTAAGTTCATTAGATTTCATTATGAGTGAAATCAAATGGTACTTGTTTTTCTCTGAGTAACTTACTTTACTTAAGCATAATGCTCCCCAGGTCCATCCATGCTGTCCCAAAAGGTAAGATTACCTTTTTTATGGCCGCATAGTATTTCATTATGTAAAATAACTTCTTGGAGAAATGTTTCTAGACTCATGTACTAATATATAAGATAAATCTGTAAGATATTTCAGTGCTAGATAATAGTAATAAATAGTCAGTTTTAAAACACATTGATGAATGAAAGTTAAAAGGCCAAGGAGCTATTCGAAAGTGCTCTCAAAAGGAAAAACTAAAAAAGAATTTAAACAACATGATAAACATGGTAGTATTGGATTAATTAGATTATATACCAAGGCATGAAACAAATATCCATGAGCCCCTATTAATATAAATAAATAATTGAATAAATAAATAAATGTAAGAGAAAAATAGTACAGGCAGAAGAATTTCAAGTATTTTTTGGTTGATACTATACCCTAAAGAAAGAAGATCATGACTTCCTGCTCCTTAGTAATTTTCTTTTAAAATCTGCAAAATGGAAAGGATAATAAAAAGTGTAACTTTACAATGAAGGCAGAGGCACCTGGAGAACACTACTTCAGCACAGTGATCAAGTTCAACATTAACTGGGAAAAGTCATGTTTAATAGTATGTACCCTTTAAATAATGTGATGAAAATGGCACCTGCTCTTTGCCACGTTCCTCTCAAAAACCAATGACCCCAGTCTAACTGTGAGGAAAACATCAAATTCCAATAGGACATTCACCAGAATATCTGACCTGTACTTGTCAAGCAGTCAAGGTCATCAAAAAAAAAAAAAAAAAAAAAAAAAAAGAAAAGTCTGAAAAACTGCCATAGCCAAGAAGGGTCTAAAGAAACAGCACAACAAAATGTAATGTGATCTGAACAAGCCCCTGAACAGAAAAAAAGGGGACAGTAAATAAAAATGATGGAAACTTAAATAAAGTATGGATTTATTTAACAATTACATATCAATATTCATCCATTAATGGTGAAAAGGTATCATTTTAAGTAAACAGTGAAATTTCTAAAAGATTAGTAAAATTCTGTATATGTTCATAAGAGTCACTATATTAGTATCTCCAATTGACATATGATCATTTTATTTTTAATTAATATTGATTAATTTATTTAAAGGACTGAAGAACCTTTACCTTTAGATTCTAGCTATTACATTTTTTTCACAAGAAATAAGCCCACGAAAAGAAAATTCATCTAAAAAATATCCACTATAAACCAACATTATCATTTTCTTTAGAAAAATTATTTTTTTCTTGAGTGAAAAATATTTAAAAATGTTCTGTCTATAATATGTAATTCTGAGTCTATATAAAATGGGTGTATTCAGTTTATTTCAAAACCTAAGAAGTAGAGAATAACTGATGTTTTGAAATTATAGTGTTGCTTGTGTTTTTTTTATTCCCTTGTGTTAATCTAGTTTTTAAAGCTGATTCAGATGAACATTGAATAAACAAAAGTATATTTTTCAAAATAACTGTTTATTCCCAAAATAAATATTTATGATCTCCATTTACAATTAGTCCTTCTCTACTCTTCCAATCTGTCTTCATATTTTAAGGTTTTATTATATTGATGTTTCCTGTACCAACACATCAATAAGACAGGAGAATTATTCTGTTTTTGTGTATTATATACACTGCTCACAAAAATTAGGGGATATTTCAAAATGAATATGAACAGTCAGTGTGGCACTCTCGTCCAGTTTGACATGCCTCTGTTCACCCCCACCCATATGATTGTTACTTGTTACTCAATCACAATAATTGAGTTTGCATCTCATTTGCATTATCAAACAACTTTCTTTGACTCGTTTGCTTTTCTGATGTTCTTGTTTAATAAAACATCAAATGCTTCTTTCTTTATCGCTTCATATTCATTTTGAAATATTCCTTTATCCCTTAATTTTTGTGAGCAGTGTATATATATATACACTATATATATATACACCATATATATATATATATATATATATATATATATATACACCATATATATAAAGGTCTACCGGAACGTTCTGTTCATTTCTATCACAACAAGTTTTGACACGTAAGCACATGTTTATTTGGCGCATGTGTGCCTATTTTTATCACTTAATGTATACATATTGATGTAGCGAATTAACTAAAACAAAGTTGATTCACGTTAGTCTTATGTGTGAAGCGATAGTGTACCCATGGCTACTGATAAAGTTCATTTACGCCATTGTATTGTATACGAATTTCAACAAGGAAGAAATGCTACAGAAGCATGTAGAAATTTATTGAAAGTGTTTAGTGAAGGTACAGTTTCTGATAGGACATGCAGAAGATGGTTTGAAACATTCGAAACAGGTGATTTCGACCTTTCTGATAAACCACGTTCTGGGTGATCATCTTTGATTGATGACAATGTTGTTAAGACCATGTTGGAGCAAGATCCTTTTCTGACAACATCGGAGATTGAAGAAAGGCTTAATTCAGCTCAGCAAACCATTTCAGACCATATTCAGAAGATAGGATTGGTGTGGAAATATTTTATATATTATTTAATAAAGTTTAATGGTAAGAAAAAGTTGTATTTTGTTTTATTCCAAAAACAAACAGAACTTTCCAGTAGACCATATACATATATGTGTGTGTGTGTGTGTGTGTATACATATATATATATATAAATACTGTCAGGAAAAGACTGCAACAAATGTAGGAATTATAAAATAATATGGCTACAAACTTGTGTTCAACACAGTACATAATAAATTAAATTGCAGGCACCTGAAAATGAAGAAAATGAATCTCTCAAAAAGTAAACAAATACAGAATAATATTTTTTGTCACATATACTGGCTACAGCAACATTTTTATTTCCAATTCTAATCTATCTAGACAGCACTATGTAACACACACAGACACAGAGATCCACACATATACACACAAACTGTTCTTTTAATGATAGATGTTGTCAGACCCAAAAAGGAAGATAATTTTTAAGGAATTGAAGTTAGTTAACATTTGCCTATTTTTTCTAAGGCATAAAACTAAAAGATTTACTTCAACATTTTAAGGTTTAAAGTAATACAAGTATGAATATATCAGAATAAATGTTTAGTGCTTTAAATTTGTTATGAGAATAATTCAAGTTTTCTGCAGATACAGAGTAGAGTAGATTAAATAGCTTGAGTATACCTACAGGACTTATGTATTTCATATTTTGATACTGACAAATTCTGGTAAGAACCATTGAATATTCAAATGAGTTTCTAATGCAATTCACCACATTTTCATTGTGTGTACTTAATGCATAATATCCACCATCTAAACATGTGTATTGCTTTTATCCCAGGACTGTGTTAATATTCTACGCTTGTCTCTATAGTCTAATTTTCTGTCATATCCTAGAATGAACTTTTTGATTTGTGCATGGCCTCATGTGGGAATGTTTTGTCGGTCCTTTGAGCCTTCTCTATCTGTGCTTTCTAGATTGCTAGGATAAAAAGCTCATTGAGATGGATTAGGGTACCAATGATATCATCTAAAAGCATAGCCGTGAAATGTTCATCATTGATAAAGAAAATAAGTAGAATTACATCCAAATCAAACTTTACAAATAATTCACCAGTCTTACCGAATTTTAACTGAATTCACTCATGTTTTTTACTTCCATTCTTCATACTCTCTGTAATTCTCTTCTGCTCTCTTCTTCCATACACAAGGCTGAATTACTCTGCCTTCACTGCATATCTTCAGTATCCCTCAAGAGAAATGGCTTTAAGTAAAACGGTGCTCATAGGAACCAAAATATATAAAATAACTAGTGTTGGTTTGGTTTTGGGTTTTCTTTTTAAGTGAGAGGAAGGGAGATAGTGAGACAGACTGCCGCATGCGCCCTGACTGGGTCCACTTGGCAACTCTGCCTTGGGCTGATGCTCAGACCAGCTGAACTATCCTCAGCGCCCAGAGCCCACATTCAAACCAATCAAACCACCATCTACAGGACAGGGAGAGGCAGAGAAGGGAGAGAAAAGGGGAAGAGGGAGAGGGAAAGAAGCAGATAGTCACTTCTCCAATATGCCTGACCAGGAGTCAAAACCAGGACATTTATACACCGGGACTATGTTCTAGCCATTGAGCCAACCAGCCAACACTTAGTTTTTGTTTTCATTTTAGCCTAGTGATTTTCATAATTTTTCTAAGAGATTGCAGGCCTGTTTTTAAGACCCTCATGATATTGGATGTTAATCGCTGCCATGCAAGAAGTATGGCTAACAATATTTTTTCTTGAGTCTTTGCCAAAGTGTTAATGCTTTCATGTGGAAATGTCATTATATTGTCTTATGGAAATGATCAAATTTTATATTCAAAATATCAAAAAATAGTACTGGAGAAAAATGGATATAAAAAACAACATTTGGATAATCCCTAGTTTAAAAAGAATAAATTTAATGTCATGTGTTAAAAATGTCTGTCATTAAATTTCAGCAATGTTGCAAAGTAAAAACAATAAAAAATGTGCATTCTTAAGGTTCTGGACATATTCTACATAAATGGTAATCCGTATCTTAGATAAAAGAAATAAGAAAAAGAGACTGAATTTTGCCTTCCACTCTCCATTCCAAAAGTTTTATGTGATGTGAAATACACTGCTCACAAAAATTAGGGGATCAGGGAATGTGCATATACTATAGTACTTTCAGCCTTTTGTATAGTGCACTTTCACCAATGAAATAAACGTTGGTTTTTGCATCTAATTTGCATAATAAAACAACTTTCTGTGACTTGTCGTTTGCTCTTCTGATGTTCTTGTTTAATAAAAAAAAGCAAATGCTTCTTTTTTAATCACTTCATATTAATTTTGAAATATCCCCTAATTTTTGTGAGTACATTTTACTTTTAAATATAGATACTCTGAAGATGTAATACCATACTCTAGTGGGTCATTTATTTGTTTTATGCTGAGATTCAACATAATGTTGGGTTGGGAGGGCAAACCTAATGTTTGAGATACAGAAAGTAAGGCAAGAAGGGAAAACCCAAGCTTAAAGGGAGGCTATTACGGAGCAGCAGAGTCACCTGGACACCTGGCACATAACGAAGTGAGGGTGCCAGAAAGTGAAAAAGCAGATAGAAGTAGGGTAAATCTCAAAAACTGATTTTTTTTAGATTATATTTATTTATTTTAGAGAGGAAAGGGGGGGGAAGAGAGGGAGAGAGAAGAGGGGAGAAGTAGGAAGCATCAACTCCCATATGTGCCTTGACCAGGCAAGCCCAGGGTTTTGAACTGGTGACCTCAGCATTCCAGGTCAATGATTTATCACTACATCACCCCAGGTGAAGCTCAAAACTTATTTTGTTACTTTTGCAAATTCAACCGAATCAGAACCAGCCTCCAGTTTTATTATGTACCCATATCAATAAAAAGTAAAATTGAAACAACATACTATATACATATACTTTATAAATATCAGTATGTAATACTTTACTAATATGCCTTTGTGTTCTAAAACATATGCAAAATTAAATTTTAAGTGAATGAGATTAATTAAAAAGTATGTATCTTAAAAGTTTCTCTTTATTCTCCATTGTGTCATTTTACTCATATCCTGGCAAATAAATTGGAAAACCATTGGTTTAGGCAGTAGTTGAGCCAGACAAACAATAATTTAAATTTTTATCTTTGAATATCTCTAGCAGTGTGTTTCTTTCACAAAATGCATAACCTCTTTAAATTTCAGTTTTTTAAAGTGTCTCTTATAAAGTGAGGATAATACTAGTGCTTTAATTATAGAATTGTTGAAAGATTAAGTCAGATAGCCCATACAAACTGCTTAAATCATGCCTTGCTCAGTATAAGTATTCAGTGAAGGCTACCTAGGTCAGCAATAGTTCTCTGTGCCTCTGAAACAAATCTGGAACACTGGTAAAGCTTATAAATGTGCATAAAAGAATATATTTAATTAATCTATACCTTTTTCAAGTGAAATATCCACACCACCATCACCACCACACAGCCACTGAGATTGTAACAGAGGGAAGCAAAAAACACAAGTCCTGTCAGGTTTCTTGTTCCATTTTTCTAACTCATAATTACTAGAGATAAAACCCATATAACTTATTTGCATTGTTTTACTGCTTGACATTATGTTAATTTTCTTTTCTGTTAATTTATTGTTTGTTGGACTGGTTTCTGTGGAACCCTTAGGACACACTTCAAAATGAAATATTTTTCAGCCCTATTAAAATATTTCAATAAATTCAAGCCCTGAAAGTGCTTGGTGAGGACCAGCAGCACTCTCTTATACAATGGAAAGAAGTTGTGAGAATATGGAATACGGTGACACAGCAGCAGCAGAAATGATATGCTTGGTCACATATTTTAAAAGAGATAATCATAACATAGGAAAATACAACAAATAGTAAAATTAATGCCCATTACTCAGAAATTATTTTCTTTATCTCTTGCCTCTACAGAAAGACTCACATAAGCCTATCTTGTTTTTTGTAGAAATAGTCTTTTATTTTGTTTTGAGGGAGGATGCTTCATTTTCAGCATCTCTCTCTAGAGTCTGATTTTAATTAACACCAAATATTACATTTGCTAAATTTATATTATGAATCCAATCTTGAATTCCATTTACACTTAGAACTCCATGATAAAGGTTTTATAGGGCGTTCACATTACTCTCTTATTACTATCCCAAATAAAATATAGAAAATCTTAAGAACTACTATAGGCTTTAGTCTGAATGTGGCCAAGACCTAGAAGTCGGGCCTTGCAAGGGGAAGTGCAGACAATCAGAAGAGTGCTGGGACATCGGGCACATTCGTGGAGGTGATGCATACTTCTCAATTCTGGTTTCCCCAAATGAATTGGGACTTTATTACCTGAAGGACACTTCTAATCTTTCCTACACCTTTGTTCAGTTACTTAACTGGCAAATTCAAGGAGAAAAAGAGCATCCTTGGCTCAGCCTTACTCTGTTCTCCTCAACCTGGTTTCTTCCAGCACTAGCTGTTCCCAGCTGGTCTTGCCTAATTCTAAGGTTTCGTGTTAGGAAGTTTATTTGTCTCTGACCTAAACCAATACTCTCTAATATCATCCAGGTGAAAGGTGGTATTCTGCCTTCTCTCTTATTTCCGAGATTTTTCAGAAATTAGGAAGGAGGTACAATCTATTGGCAGCTTGACTGGAGACCACAAAGCAACAGAGAGAAGAGTTGGACACCAGGTTATAACTGAAGCCAGCAGAGGTTCCTGTGTTCATTTGCATCAGGAAAGTAAAAATCGACATCAGGAATCCAATCACACCACACGCCCTAGAGCTCTTGTACAGGTCTTTTGTTCCTATAAGTAATGAAGAGCCAGGCTTAGAATCAAACACAAGAAATAAAGCCCAGGTCCAAAAAAGAAGCATGGTAACGGAATAGTAATGCACAGTGGGAAGAAGAAACTACGGCACTTACTACTCGCATGAAGGAATTGGTGTATCATGTTGTAGTGGATTATCAGAAGGGTTGATGACACCAATAGCACAATGGCCATTTCATTGATGACCATCAGTACACCCACCAACACTAATTCATACTGAATAGTAAGTACATATCAGGCAGTAGGTTAAAAGCTCTAATGCATTAATACATTCAATTCTCATCACAACCCTAAGAGACAAGAAATGTACTTAATTCTTAGGTGTTACCGATCAAGTATTTCTTAAATCATTCCCAAGTCAGAGCAGAGTTAGCTGAGAATCTTGAATGATGTCAAACATAGAGGTGGAAGGTAAGTGGCCACAATTATAAAAGTTAAAGATATAACAGGGCAACTCATTATAGCTATGGTCCTTTGTGAAGTGTAGGACTGTATACCCTAAAGTGAGAAGAGACCTTGTGTGATCCTCTGACTTACACTCTGATCTTTAGACATTATTTCCATTTTACAGAGAAAGAATATGAAGCACAGAGGGGTTAAATGACTTATTGAAGATCATACAGTTACAGTGATAGAAAACTATAAAATCACTTTTAATGAAGTCTTACAAATCTATTGATAACTCTTTGGGTGAAAAACTGTTTGAAGAGCCAAATTAATCTTCCTAGAATGCTCATGATTCATGGACTTTACCTTTCCCTCACCAAAGTGCAGACACTTGGAGCTTGGTGCTTAAAATAACTACCTCCTACTGCCTAATCCACACCCACCCTCTTTAACATGGTGACTGCAGGGCTCCATGGCAGTCCAGGTTGTCCTGTGAGGTGCCAACTCCTGCAGCTTTCCTCTAGACATCTCTTTAGGAGCTGAAGTCGACATACACACAATTTCACTGCTCATAAAGACAAGCAGCAAGGAGAACACAAAAGAAGCCAATTTATCCATTTTTCTGTACCTGGAATCCATGTGGAGTCAAAATTGGTGGTTTGCCTTGGCTCTCTCTGCTAGGATAATTTGGTGTAATATTTCAACTAAATGTTATGTTGAAACCGTGCCAATCACACTGTGCATTGTAAAGACCACATTACAGAGTGCGTTACCTTCCTAACGTATCTGAGTGTATGAGTAAATTTCAAAGCAAAATAGCATCCATGAATAGGAGATTATGTCACCCTTAATTTCATATTGCTATTCAAAGACAGAGAGGAGACTCGTGTGCCTTACTTTATTGCTGATTTGATATGATTTTCACTGACAGTGAAGATCAAATGCTCTGATTTGTTTTAAAATTTTTGTGTTTTGTCTCATCTCTCTTGTGCTTTTGTATAAACATACAAATGCACTCTCTCTGAATCCCTAAAAGATATAGCCTTGGACTGTATATCTAATTTTCTCCTTTTCCTTTAAAATTAAATATCAAGGACTGGGTATCTTCCTCCATAGGAAGGTCTAGATTTTCTCCTGTGTTTTTTCAATTTGCTCAGAAAAAATTACAAGCCAAGTCTAAACCTTATTTTTTATCTGAATTATTGTAATAAGTTTATTGCTCTTTTTACTATAATTCTCCCTTCTCCCACTCCAATTACCCAGAGTAAAAATGTCAGAGTTATCAAGCACAGAACATACATAAATAGTAATGGTTTATGTTTTTATACTTTAATTTCACTAGTTTTAAGAATCTGTTCTTTGTTTTTAGTTGCGTTAAGTCCAAATCCATTAGCCTAATAATTAATAATAGATGTTTGTCAGACTATCATAGTTCATGTAGTCTTGTCTGGCTAAATGGCTAGAGGTGTTTATGTTTGTTTGGTTGGTTGGTTTTCTCGGCTCTTAATAAATTCTAATGCTTAGCCTTTTGTTGTGCCATATACTGATTCAGAAAATGTTCCACTGTGGCAGATATTACCATTCTCTTTGGTAGCCAGTTCCCTATTGCTCCTGACATTCAAGTAGTTGTACTTTTCTGTCTCTTACAGTTCAGTGGGACTATGGGACTATTCCTGGATGTAGATGTGGATCAAACTCAGGACTGCATCATTTAATATCAAATGCTAGCTAAATCCTAAAATTGTCACTGCCATTCCATGGTGATCATGGAAACATGTGATAGGATGAATCCTTCATCCATATGAAACAGTGAGCTTCCAACAGTGCATGTTGAACAGATACCATACGTTACAAAAAAAACCTTTGTTGTTTTGAGTCACTAAAATTTGATAATTATTTTTAACTTCAGCATATCTAGCCTCTTCTGAATTGTACACATAATACTCAATCGTTTAAAAGGTATCTCACCTGAGCAGACAGTGGTGCAGTGGATAGAGCGTCAGACGGGGACGTGGAGGAGAACCCAGGTTCAAAACCTGGAGGTCGCCAGCTGGAGCACGGGCTTATCTGGTTTGAGCAAGGCTCACCAGCTTGGACCCAAGGTCGCTGGCTTGAGCAACGGGTCACTCAGTCTGCTGTAGCCCCCTGGTCAAGGCTCATATGAGAAAGCAATCAATAAACAACTAAAGTGCTGCAACAAAGAATTGATGCTTCTCATCTCTCTTTCTTCCTGTCTGTCCATCCCTATCTGTCCCTCTCTCTGTCTCTCACTGTCCCTGTCGCAAAAAACAAAAACAAAAAGCAAACAAAAAAAAAACAGAAAAAAAAGATGTCTCAAAATTTAAAACCAGGAAGTGTTGCTTTTTTATTTACTAATCCCTTCCTTTTCCTGTCAGTACTTTATATTTATCTTGGTCTTCATAATTTTGCATCAATTGATTTATTCAATTAATTCTTCAATGAATGTTTACTGTATAATCTGCCTAGTATTAAACCATTACCAAAAATGGGATATTAATAGAAATTTTTTTATCAATATTTAAACCACGTTCATGACTTTGGGAAACAATTAACTAAATTTTACATAAGTTTAAAAACTTACTTATTTGTTTCAAATGTATAGACATCCTGTGTGCATGTTTTATATTACATTTGGAAACTTTCTTGGGTCAGATTTGCTTTCTGCTTTACTTCTGTCTTTTCCTATTTCACAAAGGCCAATAATCAAAGAGAAATTTCACATTTTTTTCTTCCAAATACTTGCTATATGAAAGACTCCTTCAACTTTTACAGGAATTGAAAAAATAATTTATTTTGATATATTCAGAATTTTTTTGTTGTACTTTCCTTTAGAAATCCAAATATCAGTGAAATGTTTAGTTTTAATAACAGTATGTGAGAAGTAAATACAATGGAAGTTGAAAATAATGGAGAATAATTAATTGTTTTCTGACTAAACTTAACCATAATGATAATATGCTTAACCTCTGCAGTAAACCAATATTAGCATTAAAAACAACAAATACGCAGATAAGGCTAAAAATTCTTATATAAATATTTGTTAGTGTTTACTAAAGTCAGTAGGAATGAGAACACTAACAAAATAAATATTTTCTAATTATACCCAGTCCTGAGTTCTGTCCTGTGGCAATACATTTTAATAATAGAAGATGTTCAGCTGAAATACTTAATTTTAAAAGATTTCATGAAAAACTTTAAAATTTGAATGAATGTCTAAATATAAATATATTTTAACTCTGTTATCAATGAAAGTCTGATACACCTTTCTTGGATACCAAAATACATTCATTCAACTTAATAATCTTGGTTGATATTGTTTAGTGCTAATGAGAAGGTTAGGTATAAAACACATTTGGTATGCTTCAGTGTTGGTCTATTTTTTGGTCCGTTTCTACAATAATGAATGTATTTGTTCTAGTGCTTACACTGTTTTCTATATGGGATATGCCAGTCTATAGCTAATCTAGCAAACTCTGTAGACAAAAATAAAGTATAAGCATATATGATTCAGTGTTAAAGGATAAACTATGCTCAAAATTATGAAAGCTGAATAAAATTTTTAAAACCTTTTGAAAAGCTGTAGGTAAATTTGTACTTAATTGTTCCTTGAGTAAAGTATTAGTTTGCAGTGCCACTTGGCCCAATGAAACTGTCAGCATTTTTCTCATCAACCCTGTTTTTTAAATGATGGAGTATACTTTTACTTCAAAATTGATATTTAAATCAGTGTGAATGAAGTTAAGCTGACCTAAAAACATCCTTGGTGATTTCTTTTACTGAAAAGGCAGGAAGACAATATTCTCTCTTAGGAAGAACACAGGCCAAAGAGTTTGAAAGATAACTCAATAACTTCAAGTATCAGAGCATTACTGTGTCAGTAACACAAATATACATAGGTTTTTGAAGGTGTATACACACAGACACACACACAGAGATACGCACAAACACACACAGCCTACCACTCCACCTAAACTTATATACACATATGTACATATGCAGTGAAGGTCATGCAGAGGGCAGAAATTTCACAATAGAAGAAAGTCTTCTAGTGTTAGAGGTTTAGGCCTCAAGTCTTAACTACCAAAATTTAAACATAAATCCTAACAAACTGCTCATACTTCTCTTAGCCATGATTTATTCATCTGCAAAATGAGGATTGAATTGGAACTTTTAATAATTTTTTGGTTCCTTTTACATCGGAAGCTCTCTGATGACCTAAATATTTTCAACTGTTACCTTTACCCCCCCCCCAGACACTGTATACAATAAGCAAAATGAAACATGTCCATAACACAGCTCATAAAATTAATAGTGTTCTTCCACTTGCAAGTAGACTGGAGTAGTTTGTGGTACATGATTATTTCTGCCATAGAAAAAAATAGTGAATTAAGAAATATATATATATAGCTAATCTAACAGGTGTGAGGTGGTATCACATTGTAGTTTTGATTTGCATTTCTCTAATAACTAATGAAGATGAGCATCTCTTCATATATCTGTTGGCCATTTGTATTTCTTCCTGGGAGAAGTGTCTGTTCATGTCCTGTTCCCATTTTTTTATTGGATTGTTTGTTTGTTTGTTGTTGAGTTTTATAAGTTCGTTGTAAATTTTGGATATTAGGCCCTTATCTGAGCTGTTGTTTGAAAATAACATTTCCCATTTAGTTGGCTGTCTGTTTATTTTGTTGTCAGTTTCTCTTGCTGAGCAAAAACTTTTTAGTCTGATGTAGTCCCATTCATTTATCTTTGCCTTCACTTCTCTTGCCATTGGACTCAAATTCATAAAATGCTCTTTAAAACCCAGGTCCATGAGTTTAGTACCTATGTCTTCTTCTATGTACTTTATTGTTTCAGGTCTTATATTTAGGTCTTTGATCCATTTTGAATTAATTTTCGTACAAGGGGACAAGCTGTGGTCGAGTTTCATTCTTTTGCATGTGGCTTTCCAGTTTTCCCAGCACCATTTGTTGAAGAGGCTTTCTTTTCTCTATTGTGTGTTGTTGGCCCCTTTATCAAAAATTATTGACCATATATATGTGGTTTTATTTCTGGACTTTCTATTCTGTTCCATTGGTCTGAGTGTCTATTTTTCTGCCAATACCATGCTGTTTTGATTGTTGTGGCCCTATAATATAGTTTGAAGTCAGGTATTGTAATGCCCCCAGCTTCATTCTTTTTCCTTAGGATTGCTTTGGCTAATCAGGGTTTTTTATAGTTCCATATAAATCTGATGATTTTCTTGTTCCATTTCTTTAAAGAATGTCATAGGAATTTTGATGGGAATTGCATTAAATTTATATATTGTTTTGGGTAATATGGCCATTTTGATTTTATTTATTCTTCCTATCCAAGAACAAGGAATATTTTTCCATCTCATTGTATCTTTTTCGATTTCCCTTAACAATGCTTTGTAGTTTTCAATATATAGGTCCTTTACATTCTTTGTTATGTTTATTCTTAGGTATTTTATTTTTTTGTTGCCATCGTGAAGGGGATTATTTTTTTGAGTTCGTTTTCTAATATTTCATTGTTGGCATAGAGAAAGGCTATGGACTTTTGTATGTTAATTTTGTATCCTTTCACCTTACTGTATTGGTTTATTGGTTTATTGTTTCTAGTAATCTTTTTGTGGAGTCTTTCGGGTTTTCGATGTATAGGATCATAACATCTGCAAAAAGTGATACCTTTACTTCTTCTTTTCTGATATGGATGCTTTTTATTTCTTTCTCTTGTCTGATTGTTCTGGCTAGAATTTCTAGCACTATGTTAAATAAGAGTGGAGAAAGTGGACAACCCTGTCTTGATACGTAAAGACACATGTAGCCCCATGTTCATTGCAGCATTGTTCACAGTGGCCAAAACATGGAAAGAACCAAAAAGCTCTTCAATAGAAGACTGGATAAAGAAGATGTGGCACATATACACTATGGAATACTACTCAGCCATAAGAAATGATGACATCAGATCATTTACAACAAAATGGTGGGATCTTGATAACATTATACAGAGTGAAATTAGTAAATCAGAAAAAACCAAGAACTACATGATTCCATACATTGGAGGGACATAAAAATGAGACTAAGAGACATGGACAAGAGTGTGGTGGTTACCGGGGGTGAGGGGGTTGGGGGGCGCGGGAGGGAATGAGGAGAGGGGGAGGGGGAGGGACACAAAGAAAACTAGATAAAAGGTGACAGAGTACAATCTGACTTTGGGTGATGGGTATGCAACATAAGTGAATGACAAGATAATCTGGACATGTTTTCTTTGAATATATGTACCCTGATTTATTGATGTCACCCCATTAACATTAATAAAAATTTATAAAAAAAAAGAATAAAAAAAAGAGATATGTAATTTATTATCTCCCATAATGATTTATATGTGGCTGGTGTGTTCATTACATTTATTTATTATTTATGTTGATCTATATTAAATTATCAGAAGTATAAATATTGATAATCATCATATCAATCTGGTGGATTAATCAATTATTATTATGAAATGTACATTTTTGTTTGTTTTTTAATTTTTATAACAGTTTATTTGAGACAGATTTATAACATAAGCTGTGGAACAAGATTTCAGATAATCCCTGAAATAAGTTTTTCAGCTTTGTTTGTGCATTTGAAATTAAGGAAGGGATGTAAGAAAGATTGGAGAAAATAAGGCAGGGATTGGACTATAGGATAGTTAACAAAATTATGTGCTCTCTTGAGGGTTAATACCCCACTTCTGGCATTTCAAAGGTGTGTTAACCTAGATGCACAAGATCCACGGGCATGGCCGCCATAAAACCTGTCACTAAAAATTTTGTAGGCCCATGTTGTGATCGTCCATCATAAGTTTTCTAGTTAGGAATTTGTGATCCACCTACCCTGTAAGGTTCTTTTTCATAGAACCTCATTTTTTTATTCATAGTTTCCCCTTTTGGTCATAAATCAAACCAAAGGATGCATTGATGACCAACCTTTTGGTCAGGTGAGAAGGCCTCACAGCTACTAGGAAGGCTCATTCCCAGGAAATCTCAGTATTTTACCACTGGGGACAGGGAGATACTGGGGACAATATTTTAATTCTGGGATCTGAGTCAAGGCAGGATTTTTCCCACAAAAATGAAAGGGCAGGTAAATGGAAAGCAGTGGAGCCTTATGACCCTCATTTTGAAAAAGCACTTGGGATCATTTCTATTCTATAAACTATCGTGATCTAATTGTTGCCTTCTCATTTTTCTATATTTGGCATTTAGTATAATATTTATATGAGCCACAAAGAGTATTAACAGATATCTTATGCATGTTCAGTAATCATAAACAGTTGGACTACATGGAAAAACCCAAAGAACAAATATAATTTTTATTATGACTAATATCATTAGCAGACAGGTAAAGACAATCAAACAAAATGGATTCTGAGTTAAAGAACAATCTGTAGATATATAGGCCTTGTCAATGTCTTGGGATAACTGTCTACCTTTGGTGTCAGTGCCTCCTCATCCTCAAAGAGTCTTTGACATCCACAGATGGGGTAGATGTCCATTCATGGTTAGATAAGATCCTTTTCCAGTGAGGTTGGAGTGTGTTTTATTCATTGTTCTTTCCAATAAACATTTCCAGGTGGCAGTCCATGATCTTTAAATTTGCTGTCTTCTGAAGGATTGCCAAAATCACCTGCTGTGAATCGCAGAGCAGATGAGACACCATGAGCTTTTATTTGTACCTAGCACCAGGTCTAGGTCCATTGATGGGGTAGTTCTGGGTGGGCTTTTTTTGATTCCTGCCAGCTACCAAAAAAATATTAATGCCAAACCATTTCTGGGTTTCTGGGACCCTCTGACATTGTACCTGTGGCTCCACAGATAGTACAGGTCATATAGGGACTGACCATGAAATGTCCATTATTATGTCTAGTAGTTCTGACATATCTATATTGTATGATATTGGTATAGGTGTACCAATTTTCATTTGATAACTGTTTTCATAGCATATTTTAAAATCCTTTTATTTTTAAGCATTTTCAGACTCATATTTAAGGTGTGCTCTGAGAAGCAGCACATCCATATTTAAATCTTTTACCATTATAATCTTATCATGAATATTTAATACTTTTAGAATATATGTAAAAATATATATTGAATTTATATCTGCTGTGTTCCTATTTTACATTGTATTTTTCTTCCTCCCCTGTCTTTCTGTGTTTTGGAGGAATTAAATATATATTATTATTCTATTTTTCTTCTTCTTAATTTTACATTAGTTTAATATTATCTGAGTAGTTAAAATATTTTATCTTATAGATTAAAACATATATTAACTTATTATAATTATTTTCACTTTATTAACTTTAAAATATTACTGAAAATACTAGAAACTCAGATCCCTTGGCTCGTTACTTCTTATCCCAGTTCATATTGTTAACATCTTTATTTTATACATTTTTATAATACTTTTATATATTGTATTCTATACACTTACCCATAAACATTATAATTATTATTTATGGCAATCTTTATTTACATTTATTCATAATTTATTCTGTTGCTGATTTCCTATATTTCTGTGATAATTTTTGTTGTCTCACATCTGTTACTGAAGGTGTGCTGTTATGTGCCCTCTTACTGTTTTTGTTTGTTTTCTGTCTGAATGCATTTTTACTTCACCATAGTTCATAAGGATATTTTTTTCAACATAATTTCCTAAGTTGATAATTTTTTTTACATTGGTATTATTTTACCTTTTCCTGGCTTTCATAATTAGTCCTTTATTTATAAAGGGAAATGTGTCTTTTTTTTTGAGGATGGTTATGCCTTTGGTTGTTGCTTTATTTTGCTTTTGTTTGTTTGTTTTCCTATGTTGTATTTCTCTGTAGTGTTTTTCATTTACTTATGGCTGAGGTTCTTAGAGCTTTTGGAATCTGTGAGCTGGTATATTTATTTAGTTAGCATTGTTTCTTCAAATAATGTTGGTTCATCATATCTCTCTCCTCTTCTTTGAACACTTCATCAGATTTTTAGTTTCAGTTATCCACATTTGGGTAGAACTTCACTTCTGATAATGAGTGTACAGACAAATTAATACAATAGTTATTTTTTCTAACTACAGGTGAGAATCACATGAGAAATTTCTAATTTAATGTTTCTGGTGTGAAGTAAAGACAGGGGTTTTAGCTCTCGAGGTAACTCTAAGATCTGGTCCTAACAACCAGCATAGAGTCTGCAGTAAATGCAGAATGAAATGTAACTACGTAAAGTCATATTTTACTAGGGCCTTTCTCCATCCTTGACACTTTCCAGAAGAATAAATCTTATAATGAGGGAAGGTTCCCTTTAAAGGCATTTAATTGCCATTCTATACATAAGTCTGATTAGGGAAGATACAGCCCATGCAGAAATATGAGAATAACATCCAGGACTGTGGAAGAGCATTGAGGCCGATGCCAGCAGTTCTTTAAGACACTGTCCTGAATTATGCAACTATATGTCTCTATGACTTTGACTTCAATTTAATAAAACAAATATTTGTTGAAAGTTACATACACAGTGTCCTATGCTTAGTACTGAAGGTACAAGAATACATAGTATTACATTTTAATTCTTAAGGAAAACAGAAATTGTTACAAAAGCAAAGGAAATAAAAAATAATATCAATATGATATTGTACTTTGGATTACAGCACAGGCCTTCTGCGACAAAGTGATTGTATAACACTGAGATAGCTACTGATGCAGGAGAAATGGCTTTAATGATGTTAGCTGTTTCTAGCATTGTTAGGAAAAAGTGTGTCAGGCTGTCAAGTTTAATTTTTAGCTTATCTGGAGGCCACTGGTATAGAAGTTTTGTTCTTGTGTAGACAGAACAGGAAGCTTAAATAGTGCCTTGTAGAGGCAGACTGTTGTTTTATCTTTTCTGGTTGACAATAGATATACTTTTGAATTCCTCAGCTTTGGTTTCTTAGCCCCTCTATGCCACATACAAGTATCTCAAGTTATCCTGATACACTAACTAATAATTCTGCTGTTACCAATAAAAGAGAGGAAAAAAAATGAAAATGTGCCTAGTACAAAAATAAATGCTGAAGAGGTTTTACCCATTTTTACTTCCTCCATTATTAGAATGATAATTTAGTTTATTGTATTACATTAGATATTACAAGCACATTAAACCCAACATCAATCCTTGACCCACATTGTCAAACTCTAAATAAACAATTTCTCTATATTTAAAGATTTAAAAGTTGTCAGGGGCAATGACAAATAAATATGTCAGCCATCAAGGGAAGAAAATACCATCATTTAGTGCTTTAGAGGCCTCAATTCACAGCAGTTTTCATTCAAATACAGAGAGTTGATGAACCATTCTATATCTTAATATGAATGTATTGATTCATTTTAAGCTGCATATTGTTTTAATAACAGTTAATTTATCTACACTGAAGATGAATACATTCAGGACATTTCCTGTCTCAGAATCAATCACTTAAATCAACTAAATTCAAATGAACAAGTTTAGTTTTCCAATTATCAGCTTTACACTTAGATCTCAGTAGCTATATAAATTGACCTTCATTCTCGTGAGAGCAGAAAGACCCACTATTTGTGATAAAGCAAAATAATGGAATATTGAGGTCATAATAGAGAGTAGACATCTTTCTTTTTAAACATTCTGTAAATTTTAATCAGTAGACCAAATTGTAAACTCCATAGCAACCTGACATTTAAGGGTTCAGGAGGCAGATTTCAGCACATGCAGAATCACACTACACTTGGGAACATTGATTAAGATGACAAAAGTAGAGTCAGGAGACAATTCTCCAAGAATGCCTAGAGTTTATTTACATTCTGGGAGAGGGAGAGAGGCACTGACTGCTCTTTCTCCCTAGTGACCTTTTCAATGATATTTGAAGAGCAAACAGTCTTGAAAGATAGAAATATCTCCTCAGAGCAAAGGGCAGTTCTGCTTACGATGGTGGAGAGTATAGTGAGGCCATCTCCTCCTAGAACAAATGGCAGGCACGTGTCATCATTGCAGAAGCTTTGGCTTCCTCATCTCAAGGGTCCTCTGTGGCACCACAACCCACAACATATATGTACAGGTGTCATCTAGCCCTCTTTGTTGAACCCTGTGGAAGTCAAGGCTCAGGTAATTGGCACAAAATCGTTGCTACTATGGCTTATGCAATTGCTGTGAGCAATATTCTACATTCATCTCTGTATTAGGGGTGTCTTGATTTAGAAATTATTGCAGCCCACTTTATTAGCTTGTAATAAAGTCTCATGTCTTTCACTGGTCTTGAGGAAAATAAGCTAGGTTTGTTTTGCAAACTTGCAAATGAAAAGTATCATCAGCTTGACCATAGATACATACTAACCTGGCATCACAGAAAAATAAGTACTATATTTTTAAACTATATGCCCTATTAAAATTAAAAATAAACAACCTTTAATATTTAAGTGCACAGACAATATTAAAATAACAACCATAAAAGAGCTATTAAAAGAACAAGAAACAGAATTAGAAATTTGATGTACTAATTCAAAGAAAGTTATAATAATTGTGCCAACTTCAGTAGAGGATGAGGGCATTAACTGTATGAAATTTTTACCATCAGAGGCCTATAGTACTTTCACTCATTTATCCAACAGGCACCTATTAATGGATTCACTCATTCAACCCTTTCCTGTTTCAGTGCCTGAAAAATAATAAGCATCAGTTGAATTCTGTCACTAGACTATTTTAGCTGTTATGTGGTATTGTATTAGCTTTACCCAGGGAAAATAATTACTATCTAATGCTACATGCAATGATAAAAAATTATCAGCTATCAGCAACTCTGGATATACAGATATATCCAAATATATTCATTAATACATACATGCATATATAAATAATTTGATATACAGATACAATTTCAAAAATCCTGAGAATAAATAAAATCAATAACAACATTATTTATTCAAGTGACTCATAATGCCTTTCATAAAAGTGAATCTGAAAGAGAATATTCATTTTACATTAGTGAGAATAGTGATAAAGAAAAGTATAGATATAATATCTACAATCCATTAAATGATGCTTTTAAGCTTCTACAAAACAAACTTATGAAATGCATCTTTTTTATAAAATGTACTAAATCACATTTTATAAGCATACTATAAGTATAGCTATATATTAATACACAAAAATAAAAACAAAAGTAATTATTTTATCTATAAAATAATTGATTTAGGTATAGTAATAGAGAAATGCTAAGGATGCTATGATAAAATGTATTTATTCAGCAAAAATATTTATAGATTATTCAGCAATAATATTGAGACTCTACTATTTAAAAATAACATTTTTAAGCTTTGAAAGAAATAGTAATGAATGAAAGAGATAAAATTCCTTCCCTCATAGACCTTACATTCTAGGATAGAAGACTGGTAAACAAACTACATAAGTAAATCATATGTTAGATAAAATGACTGAAAGTGATAAATGTTTAAGGGGGAAAAATGACAATGGATAGAGAAGGAAGTTTAGAGAGAAGGTGCTTTTTCATATCAGGATGTTAGAGAGTTCTGATAAGATGGAGCAGGCTATGTAAATACTAGGGAAAAGACTGTATTAGATGTAGTAAACTGAGGAAAAATGATGCATACATAAGGCTATATAATGTCTCTGACTTCAGAGTGACATGAAATAATGTCTGATAAAAAATGACATTTGATTAGCCAGTATAGAAATAATTGTTGTCCCTGATGAAAGACTTACATTAAATTATATGAAGGAAATTCCAGATGAGCCTATGAAATGCTTGAAAGTCTACCATATATTGCTAAGTAACTCTATGTAACATTCTTTTAGATTATTTGACATTTCTCCTCTCCAGCAATTCTGTCTACATCTTCTACTCTCCCCATTTCTAGTGTTTATTAAGTTAGAACCTCTACACAACTACAGTTGCAAATTGGCAAGACCACCAACATAGGAATCCACATATTTTCCACATGTTAAAGTAAATAAGATGTTTTGTGGAGCTACATTAGGACCAAATTCTTCCTTTTCCTCTGGATCCCATCCTCTGCCTTTGTTCAGGACATTGATCCAGCTGTCCCTCTTTTTTATTTTTGCTATTGCATTCTCATCAGTATCAAGCACAAAGTAAAGTCCTAATATTGAAAAATGACATGTTCCCATAATCCCAATTCTAGCCTCATTTATTTGTGCATATTCACAGAATAGTTACTCAAAAGAATTCTCAATACTCCCTTGTTACTTTTTCTTTTATCATCTTTTCCTTTATTGCATGGATTTCTATCAGTATATTATCAATTTTTATTTTTTGTAAATATAATAGAAACAGAGTGGAAAAATGATCATTGTTCATATAAAATATGTTTATACATTCTTTTAAATGTACAAGAATAAAAAAACATTTAGAGAAAAAAGAAACATTTCATTTTTGGAAAAAAAAAACAAGCTAAAGTAAGCAAGAAAAAGAGTGTTCATCAAAAAAATTTTTAACAATATTCACGACTTACTTATTTTATATGACTTATTTTACAAGCCAAGATTTTCAGATTGGTGACGGTCTCCTTTGCACTCTAAACACAGCACCCAGAATGCACACCTGAGAGTTCATTCAGCTTGTCTTCCTCTCGTCTGCCAATGCATCCTTTGTTATTACCCTCAAATTAAGGAACAATAGGCTAGACTGAGTCAAGAGGTGAGCTCTAAAGATTTTAAGTGTATGAGTTTTCATAAGGACTATAATTGCTGACTGAATATATTCACTCTTTGTGAATATATTAATTTTTTTCTAAGAGAAGTGAAAAATTGGGATGGAAAGAATCTTAGAGAAGATGGAAGAGAAAGAAATTGTTTTCTGTGTCACACCTGTCTATCGAGTGACTTCCTGCATAGAGGCCCCGCTGAACAGTCTGTTTCTCAGGAGGCCAGACTCTCTCTAAAGGCCACATTTGACAGTGTGACTACTAATGCCAAGCCATGACATGAAAATCAGCAAGGCTTTCTCTACTTTTGTAGACTTATGACCTTTTAGAAACCTAATACAAAATATGATTTATTGACGGAAGCATTTGGGAATTGCTCGGTATAACATATGTTTACAGACATTAACTTGCTTTATACAATAAGCAAGGAAAGACATTTTATAGATTTTGCATATATGCTGTGTTGAATGGGAGGGAAATTTATAATAAAATATAAAAAACTAAATTAAAACAGTAACAATGCAGCATTGTTGATTTAGGTGCATTTTAAACAAATAGATTCAAACAATTTTGATTTGATTTTAACTTATCTAATAAAGCTTCCACCAGAATTAGAACAGAAGAATTTTTTGCAAATATGTGGGGTTTACAGAGTACTTTTTCTTCAAATGCCATTCTGCATATAAGATTCTAATTTTCTTTAGCAAGATCGGTAAGAACATCAGTACACCTTGGAATAAGTGGAAGGTGTTGTGCTATAGCAAACTTTAAGAAATATTTCACTTAAATTTTGTCTAAAGTGATTCCAACATTTTGAATAAATTTAACAGGAGTAAAGAAGCAAAACACACTGGGTGAAAAAAAGTGAAGTGATTAAGCAAAAAAAAAAAAAATCTCATAGACACAGACAACAGTATGGTAATTACCAGAAGGTAAAGGTTGGGTGAGGGGGCTAAATGGTAAAAAGAGACTTGAATTTGCATGAACATACAATGCAATATGAAAATGATGTTTTACAGAATTATTCACTTGAAAACTATATAATTTAATTAACCAATGTCATCCAAATTCAATAAAAAAATTTAAAGAAGAAAATGTTATAGAAATAAGGATCTGAAAAAAAAAGCTGCCTTGGCTTTTTGGCTCAATGGTAGAGCATTAGCCCATTGTGTTGATGTCCTGGATTTGATTCCTGGTCAGGGCACACAGGAAAAGCACCTATCTGCTTCTCCATCCTTCCCCTTCTTGCTTCTCTCTCTCTCTCTCTCTCTCTCTCTCTCTCTCTCTCTCTCTCTCTCCCTACTTCTCTGGCAGCCATGGCTTGTTTGGAGTGAGTCAGCCCCAGGCACTGAGGATGGCTCCACGGCCTCTGCCTCAGGCTCTAAGAAGAGCTCAGTTGCTGAACAATGGAGCAAGGCCCCAGATGAGCAGGGCACTGCCCCCTAGTGGGCTTGCCAGGGGGATTCTTGTTAAAGTGAGTGCAGGAGTCTGTCTCTCTGCCTCTCCTCCTCTCACTGAATTAAAAAAAAAGAAAAAAAAAGAAAAGAAAATCACCTAATATTTCTCCAATATCTGTACTTTCATATGTGGTATATGTGGGTGTACATTTGTGCATACATAATTTATTCTTTCTACTGTTTCATATGTCCTAGATGAACAAAGACATTATAAAGTGATAAATAAACCATAGTGATTGAGTAAAACCTGTATGAACTCTTTCTGAGGAAAGGAAACATGGGGAAAAAATAAACATATTCACTTTCATTTTAAATAATTAGATAAACAGAATAATTTAACTCAATTATATTATTTATAATTTAGAATTCAATTTCTTAAATGCAGTAGCCATATTTCAAAGGCTCAACAGTCCCAAGTAGCTACCACTACTACTGTATATCTAACATTTATATCATGGCAAAAGTGTTCTACTGTACAGTACTACTCTAGACATTTTTAAAAACAGGTCCCGGCTGGTTGGCTCAGTGGACAGAGTGTTGGCCCAAAATGTGAATGTCCTGGGTTTGATCCCCAGTCAGGGCACACATGAGAAGCAACCATCTGCTTCTCCCCCTTCTTTCTACTCCTACTCTCTTTCCCTCTCCCAAAGCCAGTGGCTTGATTGGTTCCAGTGTGGTCCTGGGAGCTGAAGATAGCTTGTTGATCTGAGTGTCGGCCCCCGATGAGGGTTGCTGGGGCGCATAAAGGTACCTGTTCCTTTTTCTCCACTCTTCTCACTTAAAAAGAAAGAAGAGAAATTTTAAAAAGATAAAAACCTTTGCTGAGCCTGACCAAGCGGTGGTGCAGTGGATAGAGCGTCAGACTGGGATGTGGAGGACCCAGGTTTGAGGCCTCGAGGTCACCAGCTTGAGTGTGGGCTCATCCGGTTTGAGCAAGGCTCACAAGCTTGAGCCCAAGATCACTGGCTCCAACAATGAGTCACTCGGTCTGCTGAAGGCCCACGGTCAAGGCACATATGAGAAAGCAATCAATGAATAACTAAGGTATCGCAACAAAAAACTGATGATGGATGCTTCTCATCTCTCTCCGTTCCTGTCTATCTGTCTCTATCTATCCCTCTCTCTGACTCTCTCTCTGTCTCTGTAAAAACAAACAAACAAAAAATCTTTGCTGAATTTTGAAATTTTTTCCCTTGCTGTTTTTAACCTCTAAGGGCATATTTCTAGCAGTATACAAATACCATATTTTTTATTAAAATTACCATGCATGCATAATATAAACTGCTTTATTTATTTATTTATTTATTTATTATTAAGTAAACTAAGCATAAATTTGTTGTTCCTATTTTCTTATTATACTTTCAAAATATCTATGGTCTCTTCATTCTTTTTTTTTTTTTTTTTATATAATTTTATTTTTTTAATGGGGTGACATCAATAAATCAGGATACATATATTCAAAGATAACAAGTCCAGGTTATCTTGTCGTTCAATTATGTTGCATACCCACCACCCAAAGTCAGATTGTCCTCTGTCACCTTCTATCTTGTTTTCTTTGTGCCCCTCCCCACCCCCTATCCCTCTCCCATTCCCCCCTCCCCCCCGTAACCACCACACTCTTATAAATGTCTCTTAGTTTCACTATTATGTCCCACCTACGTATGGAATAATACAGTTCCTGTTTTTTTCTGATTTACTTATTTCGCTTCGTATCATGTTATCAAGATCCCACCATTTTGCTGTAAATGTTCCGATGTCATCATTTCTTATGGCTGAGTAGTATTCCATAGTGTATATGTGCCACATCTTCTTTATCCAGTCATCTATTGATGGGCTTTTTGGTTGTTTCCATGTCCTGGCCACTGTGAACAATGCTGCAATAAACATGGGGCTGCATGTGTCTTTACATATCAATGTTTCTGAGTTTTTGGGATATATACCCAGTAGAGGGATTGCTGGGTCATAAGGTAGTTCTATTTTCAGTTTTTTGAGGAACCACCATACTTTCTTCCATAATGGTTGTACTACTTTACATTCCCACCAACAGTGTATGAGGGTTCCTTTTTCTCCACAGCCTCTCCAACATTTGCTGTTACCTGACTTGCTAATAACAGCTAATCGAACAGGTGTGAGGTGGTATCTCATTGCCGTTTTGATTTGCATTTCTCTAATAGCTAAAGAAGATGAGCATCTTTTCATATATCTGCTGGCCATTTGTATTTCTTCCTGGGAGAAGTGTCTATTCATATCCTCTTCCCATTTTTTTATTGGATTGTTTGTTTGTTTGTTGTTGAGTTTTATGAGTTCTTTGTATATTTTGGATATTAGGCCCTTATCTGAGCTGTCGTTTGAAAAAATCATTTCCCATTTAGTTGGCTTTCTGTTTATTTTGTTATCAGTTTCTCTTGCTGAGCAAAAACTTCTTAGTCTGATGTAGTCCCATTCATTAATTTTTGCCTTCACTTCTCTTGCCTGTGGAGTCAAATTCATAAAATGCTCTTTAAAACCCAGGTCCCTGAGTTGAGTACCTATGTCTTCTTCTATGTACTTAATTGTTTCAGGTCTTATGTTTAGATCTTTGATCCATTTTGAGTTAATTTTTGTACAGGGGGAGAGACTGTAGTCCAGTTTCATTCTTTTGCATGTGGCTTTCCAGTTTTCCCAGCACCATTTATTGAAGAGGCTTTCTTTTCTCCATTGTGTGTTGTTGGCCCCTTTATCAAAAATTATTTGACTATATATATGTGGTTTTATTTCTGGACTTTCTATTCTGTTCCATTGGTCTGAGTGTCTATTTTTCTGCCAATACCATGCTGTTTTGATTGTCGTGGCCCTATAATAGAGTTTGAAGTCAGGTATTGAAATGCCCCCAGCTTCATTCTTTTTCTTTAGGATTGCTTTGGCTATTCGGGGTTTTTTATACTTCCATATAAATCTGATGATTTTTTGCTCTATTTCTTTAAAAAATGTCATTGGAAGTTTGATGGGAATTGCATTAAATTTGTATATTGCTTTGGGTAATATAGCCATCTTGATTATATTTATTCTTCCTAGCCAAGAACAAGGTATATTCTTCCATCTCATTATATCTTTTTCGATTTCCCTTAACAATGGTTTATAGTTTTCATTATATAAGTCCTTTACATTCTTTGTTATGTTTATTCCTAAGTATTTTATTTTTTTTGTTGCAATCGTGAAGGGGATTGTTCTTTTGAGTTCCTTCTCAGTTGTTTCATTGTTGGCATATAGAAAGGCTATTGACTTCTGTATGTTAATTTTGTATCCTGCGACCTTACTGTATTGGCTTATTGTTTCTAGTAGTCTTTTTGTGGATTCTTTGGGGTTTTCGATGTATAGGATCATATCATCTGCAAAAAGTGATACCTTTACTTCTTCTTTTCCGATATGGATGCCTTTTATTTCTTTGTCTTGTCTGATTGCTCTGGCTAGAACCTCTAGTACCACATTAAATAAGAGTGGAGAGAGTGGACAACCCTGTCTTGTTCCTGATTTAAGGGGGAAAGCCTTCAGTTTAGTGCCATTTAATATGATGTTAGCTGATGGTTTATCATATATGGCCTTTATCATGTTGAGATATTTTCCTTCTATACCCATTTTGTTGAGAGTCTTAAACATAAAATTGTGTTGTATTTTATCGAAAGCCTTTTCTGCGTCTATTGATAAGATCATGTGGTTTTTGTTCTTTGTTTTGTTGATATGGTGTATTACGTTAACCGTTTTACGTATGTTGAACCATCCTTGAGATTCTGGGATGAATCCCACTTGATCATGATGTATTATTTTTTTAATATGTTGTTGTATTCGATTTGCTAGTATTTTGTTTAGTATTTTAGCATCTGTATTCATTAGAGATATTGGTCTGTAGTTTTCTTTTTTTGTGCCATCCTTGCCTGGTTTTGGTATGAGGGTTATGTTGGCTTCGTAAAATGTGTTTGGAAGTATTGCTTCTTCTTCAATTTTTTGGAAGACTTTGAGTAGAATAGGAACCAAGTCTTCTTTGAATGTTTGATAAAATTCGCTGGTATAGCCGTCAGGGCCTGGACTTTTATTTTTGGGGAGGTTTTTAATGGTTTTTTCTATTTCTTCTCTACTGATAGGTCTGTTTAGGCTTTCTGCTTCTTCTTGACTCAGTCTAGGAAGGTTGTATTTTTCTAGGAATTTATCCATTTCTTCTAGGTTGTTGAATTTAGTGGCATAAAGTTTTTCATAGTATTCTACAATAATTCTTTGTATATCTACGGTGTCTGTGGTGATTTCTCCTCTTTCATTTTGGATTTTGTTTATATGAGTTCTTTCTCTTTTTTCCTTGGTAAGTCTTGCCAAGGGTTTGTCAATTTTGTTGATCTTTTCAAAGAACCAGCTCCTTGTTCTATTAATTTTTTCTATAGTTTTTCTGTTCTCTAATTCATTTATTTCTGCTCTGATTTTTATTATCTCCTTTCTTCGGCTGGTTTTGGGTTGTCTTTGTTCTTCTTTTTCTAGTTCTTTAAGGTGGGAAGTTAAGTGGTTCACTTGGGCTCTCTCTTGTTTGTTCATATATGCCTGAAGTGATATGAACTTCCCTCTTATCACTGCTTTTGCTGCATCCCATAGATTCTGATATGTCGTATTGTCATTTTCATTAGTCTGTATATATCTTTTGATCTCTGCACTTATTTCTTCTTTGACCCATTCATTTTTTAAAAGTATGTTGTTTAGTTTCCACATTTTTGTGGCATTTTTTTCCTCTTTTTTGCAGTTGAATTCTAGTTTCAAGGCTTTATGATCAGAAAATATGCTTGGTACAACTTCAATTTTTCTGAATGTGCTGATGTTGTTTTTGTGGCCCAATATATGGTCAATTCTTGAGAATGATCCATGTACACTGGAGAAAAATGTATACTCAGTCACTTTGGGATGAAATGTCCTGTAGATGTCTATCATATCCAGGTGCTCTAGTGTTTTGTTTAAGGCCACTATGTCTTTGTTGATTCTCTGTTTGGATGACCGATCTAGAGCCGTCAGCGGTGTATTGAGGTCTCCAAGTATGATTGTGTTTTTGTCAGTTTTTGTTTTAAGATCAATAAGTAGCTGTCTTATATATTTTGATGCTCCTTGGTTTGGTGCATATATATTAAGAATTGTTATGTCTTCTTGATTCAGTGTCCCCTTAGCCATTATGAAATGGCCATTTTTGTCTCTGAGTACTTTTGCTGTCTTGTAGTCAGCATTATCCGATATGAGTATTGCTACACCTGCTTTTTTTTGGATGTTATTTGCTTGGAGTATTGTTTTCCAGCCTTTCACTTTGAATTTGTTTTTATCCTTGTTACTTAGATGAGTTTCCTGTAGGCAGCATACAGTTGGATTTTCTTTTTTAATCCATTCTGCTACTCTGTGCCTTTTTATTGGTGAGTTTAATCCGTTTACATTTAGTGTAATTATTGATACTTGTGGGTTCCCTATTGCCATTTTATATCTTGCTTTCTGTTAGTTTTGTGTCTTGTTTGATCCTTCTCTTTTGTTTTTCTATCTTTTGTTTTTATTTGGTTGTATTTCTTCATTCTTTACATTGATATTTTGTATCTTGTTTCTTTTTTTCTTTTTTCTTTTTTTTCCTTTTTTACAGAGACAGAGAGAGAGAGTCAGAGAGAGGAATGGACAGGGACAGACAGGAACAGAGAGAGATGAGAAGCATCAATCATTAGTTTTTCGTTGCACGTTGCAACACCTTAGTTATTCATTGATTGCTTTCTCATATGTGCCTTGACCGTGGGCCTTCAGCAGACCGAGTAACCCCTTGCTTGAGCCAGCGACTTTTGGCTCAAGCCAGTGAGCTTTTTGCTCAAACTAGATGAGCCCGTGCTTAAGCTGGTGACCTCGGGGTCTTGAACCTTGGTCTTCCGCATCCCAGTCCGATGTTTTACCCTCTGCGCCACTGCCTGGTCAGGCTGTATCTTGTTTCTTATCTTTCTCATTTGTCTGCTTAGAAACTAGCTTCTTATTTTATAGATTTTCTTCATTTTTTTTATGTTCTCAAAATTCTTATGTTTTCTTCTCTTTATTTTTTTCTTTTTTTGTGCTTTATTTACATTTAATTTTCTCTTGTATATTCCATTTCCTTAAAATAGAAGATTATATTATTTTAGGGAAAAAGTTGACTTTGGGTAAAAACTGAGAGAAAAAAAGTAAAAATAAAAAAAACCCGACATGTTTTCATTACCTTTTTCAGTTTACAGAGATTCCTTTTCCAGATTCCTCTAGCTAGAAACATGGACTTTCTGTTAGAATTTTATTTGATCAATTTTTTCTGGAGCTTTATCAGGGTGCCTGCCCTTGGCTCAAAGCTACAATAAAATAGTGAGGAAATAAAAGTAAATGAATAACTCACCTCCGTAAATATACTCTTTTCAAGTTTTAACTTCTCACAATTCACCTGCTTATTGCTTATGTTTCAGGATCCTCAGATAGTGCTTTTAGATATTTTTGTTCAGAGATTTTAATATGGGGGAAAGAAAGGCTCTAGCAGACTTGCTCTAACTTAACTGCCGTAGTAAGACTTGGTTGTTTTCAAAGAAAACAAAATGAGAAAGATATAATGATATATGTAACATATATAATGATATATGTAACATATATTTTCATGTCCCTACTCTTTTTTTCTTCATGTAGATCCTATTTTCCATCTACTTTCCTTCTAAAGTAAGTCCTTGACCATGTCTTATAACATAGGTCTTTTGACATGAAATTTTTAACTTTCTTTTAAATCAATTTTTTAAATGGTTTTATCTTGTTTTTGAGAATTTCATTCCTAGAAATAGATTTGTGCATTGACATATTGTTTCTTCTTTGGTTTTTTAGAGATTCCATTCTTTTGTAATTTAGTTTTCATTGTGGGGTTCTTTTTTTTTTCAGTTTATTAATAGGTATTTGCTGTCTGTTATTACACAATCAGATTGGTTTCACTTGTTTTTTTTCAGTAAAATTTTTTGGTTGACATTGGTTAATAAAATTGTATAGGTTTCAAGTGTACAATCTATAATACATATCTACATATTGCACTGTGTACCCACCCACCAAAGTCAAATTTTCTCTCACTATATATTTGACACCTCTTACCCTTTACAACCCTCCCCCATGCCAGCTATCATTAACATCTTCATTTTCCTCTTTATAGTGTGTCTTTCCCTGGTTGATTTTTAAGAGTTTCTCGGTCTTTGTTTTGTAAGTCACACTTGACCATGATATTCTTAGACACACTTTTCTTTGTATTCATCTTGCTTGAAGTTCAGTTAAATTTGTACATCTGTAAGTTGCAGATATTTTTCACTAAATTTGAAAATTTCTTTTTATCCGTGAGATGCTGAGATTTTTTTTCTGCCCCATTAAATTCTTCTTCTGAGACTCCAGGTATGTGTAATCTCACTGCTTTATAATGTTTTACCTGTTGCTGACTCTGTTCTTTTATTATTCCATCTATGTTTTTCTGGTATTCATATCATTATACTTTTTATTGATCTGTTTTCCAAGTCACTGACCATTCAATCTGGTATCTCCAATGTGATATGAAGCTCATCAGATGAATTTTTTATTTCCTATATTTTTTAATTGAGCTCTTAAATTTCAATTTGGTTCTTTTTCAAATAGTTTTCATTTCTCCATAGAGATTCCCCATATGTTCACTCAATATGACCAGTCATTTTTTAAGTCCTTGAACGTGTCAGTAATAGATGCTGTAAATTCCTGTATGATAATTTCAATACCTGGTTTATTAGGGCATCTACTTCTATTAGTTCCTTAAATGTTTTTTTTTTTATTATAAGTCACATTTTTCTGCTTTTATACATGTTTAAAATTTATGTTCCACTTTGTTGAAGATACATTATAGTTGGTTATAAAACATTTTACTTTTTTAAAAATGTTGCTCCCCCCCCCGATAAACAGTTAAATTATTTGTAGATCATTTTGATCATTCAGACTTAATTTTATTCTTTATTAGGGTGGGCCTGTTTTTGTTTTACTCTTAGCCTTAGAATGTAGACCCTATATTATAATAGAAGTTAGCAAACTGTAACAAGGTGACAAAATTCAATGGCCTGCTTTTCTTCACAAATAAGAATTTTCTTTAACATTGAAAATGATGTGTTAAAAAGAAAAAATGAATATGTGACAGAAATAATTACTGTCTGTCCCTTTGTGGAGAATGTTTGCCAGCCCTATTTCTAGGGCATAAGCTTTATAGTCCTCTCTCCAAGGTCCAGATTTTTCTTGCCTGTCTCATCTGAATGCCTGAGAAGCCCAGCAAGCTCTCTCAGCTACTAGGCTGGAGCTCCAAAGTTTAACAAAACAGATGGCCTTTGGCATTTCTGTTCTACTCTCAGCCCCATAGTGGCTGCTCTCAGCTATATCTTATGGTTTTATCCAGTTATCTGAGGCCCACGTCTCTGCCAAAAATATTTCATTGGTTCCTACTTGCAGATTCCTAGTTCACACCTCCACCTCTCCTCATCCTCTGGCACAGATATTAACTCCTGACCTTTGTACTTTTCTTCCACTTCAACAGCCTTGAACTAGGGTGTCTGTATTCTCAGTTTAGCAAGATGGCTCCTTGGATTAGGCACCACCACCCTGACTCACCAGGGAGAGTGGCCCCATTAGGTATCCTATGTGAACATAGACCAAAGCCTACATTGCCTGTTTCCAACAACCGGAACTACTTATCTGTCCAGTTTATAATTGTGTGTAGTAGGAGGGCAAGTTCAGTGTCAGTTACTATCTTATGACCAATGACAGGCATTCTTCCCATGTTTTATGTATTTTCTCTTACCCATTCTCCCAGTCTCACTGCTTTTTAGCCACATGAACACTTTTTAAATATAAAACATCAATCTCTTTCTTATATCACAGACATTGATACTTTCTCCTTCCTCTACCTGAAATAGATTTTCTCTCATCTTCATGGGGCTAGCACTGTTTACACCCAGCTTATGGATAAGTATCGAAGACCCTCCCCAGTCACTGTACCAGACTGGACTCGATCACCTCCCTCACTTCCATTTGGACCTAGTCTGTTTTATCAACTTCAGATTATCCACACGGTACATGTCAGTAGCCGATAATTATTGTTTTACTTATATACTTACTTGTTTATTGCCTGTTTCATGTGAATATTTGCTTCTTTTACTTAAGGTCTTTATCAGCCTGGTAACTAATAAATATTCAGTGTTTAAAACAGTGCCTTAAACATAATAATAAAAAGAACAATGATAAGAGTTAACATTTATACAATAATGATTATTTACCAGGTAGGATACCATAGGAACTTATGCATGTAGCAACTGAATTCTCACAAAGACTTTATGAGGTAGGTACACCTGTTTTCTGTATTTTAAATATAAAGAAATTAAAACAGCTAGAGGCTTTACGCTGGCAAATGACATAGTTAGAATTCAATTCCAGAAGCATAATAGACACTAAAAAAATAATGAATGGCTGAACCGACTAATAATTTTATTAAGTAAAGGCATGATAGAAAGGAGAGGGAAAAGGAATTAGCTTTGCATAAGGACCACAGGAAAGCAAGCAAGGCTGGGAAAATGCACTTTTTTACAGTGAACATGTGAGTTATTAAGTGTATATATGTGAGATCTTGGCCTCAGAGGGGGAGAAAGATGATTGAATTTATGTGTAAGTTTTCTAAAGTTGGAGTGAGGATATTTGAGAATGAGGTTCAAATTTTGGAATTTCCATTAATTTAATAGAAAGTGAAGTCACTGGGGGTACTGTGTCATAACTACTAAATAAAATTATATCTATATTTTGAAAGTAGAAAAAAATATAGATAAAAATTTTTTTCATCAAGAATCATCCTTCATGTAAAAACATGAAATATTTATTTCCTATGTGTTTTCCAAAATATATTTTAGTGTTCATTTATAGCAATAAAAACATAAAAGGCTTCCCTTTTCAAACAGAATGTTCACTGGAAAACAAACTGAAAATACAGGCATAAAAAGTTAAATTGCTTTCACATAAAAAGTCCATGTTTTAGTTTTAATGAGAAATTTATGCAGCACCTTCTGTATTAGTAGCGTCTGCTCAGCTGTCAAGCTGCCAGATAACTATAATAGACTTACCCAGAAATTTGCTTCTACATAGAATCACATTTTCCAGAGTTCTTGATTATGAGTATAAAGTCTTCATATTCCAGTTGTCCTATGTACAATTTAAAATATCTGCATGGGAAGCATATGTGAAAGTAGCTTATATTTACCTAATTATTAATTCAGGTGTCAACCTGTTTGCTCACCTGGAATTTCAGAATTACAATATGTGTTTGTCTTTTGAGTTGTTGAGAGAGTTACTATATAATCAGAATTCCATGAGTAAACCATGCTGAGAAGTAAACCATACTATAGTGGAGCTATTATAGCCAAAATTGAATATAATGTGCATCCACAGCTATGTATCAGTTATAGTCTGCAGTGTGACTTAAATATAGTATCTCTGCCCCTATCATATCTAAACCAATAATATTATTTAAGTCAAGGGTTGGCAGGCTATCATCTATGAGTATAATTGGTCTTATTGTCTGTTCTTATAAATAAAGTTTTATTGGAACACAGTTTACATAATGTTGACAGCTGCTTAGTGCTGGAGTTGAGTAATTGAGACAGATTTTATGGTCCACAAACCCTTAATATATTCCATAAAGCCTTTCACAGAAAAAGTTTTCTAATCTCCAATCTAACTAAGTACAGTTGACCCATGACCAACACAGTTTGAACTGCACAGATCTACTTATACTCAGATTTTTAAATAAATATTATAAATGCATTTGTCTTTCTTATGACTTTCTGAATTTTTTATTTTATTGTATGAATACAGTATATAATGCATATAATGTACAAAATATGCATTAATTGACTGCCTACATCATCAGTAAGTCTGGTCAACAATAGGCTATATTAGTAGTTAAGTACAGGATAATCAAAAGGTATACATGGATTTTAGACTATGTCATGGTGGGCATCCCTAACACACTTGTTGTTCAAGGGTCAACTGGACAAGCACTCACATAAACACACTGACATATCTTTGGTTGATACATAAATACTACATATTTAGGTAAGACTGGACATTTCTTGGCTACTTAATAAAAGTTTAAAACTAAGCACTAGCATTATTAATTCAGACAACAAACCTGTCAGGTATCTATTATTGTTATAACCATTTCAAGTGTAAGCAAGAGTCCAGCTCTTGAATAGCAGCATTTTCTCTATTAATAGCCACACTGTTGAAATGAAATCTTTAAGCTACACTAACACAGATTGAAATGATCATTTACATGATCCTGGACAAGTATCTTTAAGTTCTTCTACTTCAGAGACTTCATCTATATATTTAGTATAACAAACTTCATAAAGTGGTTTATCATTAAATAAGTTAATAATGACAAGTTCTTGGAAAGATAATTAAAACATAAAAATTCACAGCACCTAATAGCTTCCAAAGTGAAAACCTGGGGGAGGGGGACAAACAGACAGACTCCCACAAGTGCTGGACCAGGATCCATGTGGCATGCCCACTAGGGGGTGATACTTTGTTCATCTGGGCCATTGCTCCACTGCAACCAGAGCCATTCTAGCACCTGAGACGGTGGCCATGGAGCCATCCTTTGCTCCCATGGAGCCTTGGCTGCAGAAGGGGAAGAAAGAGAGATACAGAAAGGAGAGGGGGAAGGGTGGAGAAGCAGATGGGCTCTTCTCTTGTGTGCCCTGGCCGGGAATTGAACCTGCGACTTCCAAAGGCTGGGGTGACACTCTACCTCTGAGCCAACTGCCAGGGTCCAGCTCTTACTTTATTACATTATTTTTACTATCATCATTCATGTTAAATCTTCTAATAATCTAATTTCTACATATTCTTCCCACTACATCAGCTTCTAAGTTTTACATTTCAAGTTGTCTGACTGTCTCAGATTGTTTTTGACACAAGAAGTATTTTCTGGCCCTGGCCAGTTGGCTCAGCGGTAGAGCGTCGGCCTAGCGTGCGGAGGACCTGGGTTCGATTCCCGGCCAGGGCACACAGGAGAAGCGCCCATTTGCTTCTCCACCCCTCCGCCGCGCTTTCCTCTCTGTCTCTCCTTCCCCTCCCGCAGCCGAGGCTCCACTGGAGCAAAGATGGCCCGGGCGCTGGGGATGGCTCTGTGGCCTCTGCCTCAGGCGCTAGAGTGGCTCTGGTCGCAACATGGCGACGCCCAGGATGGGCAGATTATCGCCCCCTGGTGGGCAGAGCGTAGCCCCTGGTGGGCGTGCCGGGTGGATCCCGGTCGGGCGCATGCGGGAGTCTGTCTGACTGTCTCTCCCCGTTTCCAGCTTCAGAAAAATGAAAAAAAAAAAAAAAAAAAAAGAAGTATTTTCTGAATCTATCAGAATATGGCTTAGTTATAAAAATAAACAGAAACAAAACTCTGTTTTTCCCAAGAAAATATTGTTCTTTAAATATCTCTAATTTTTAAACACCTATGGGATTTGCACCTTGATTCTTTTCTACTGTAACCTTAAAATCAAAATATGTTTATATATATAATAAATATTAAATTATTTTAAATAAAGGAATACATTTTATTTTTCAGTTGGTTGATAGAGTTTAGTCAAAAACCTCTTATATTACTTATAAATAACATGGTTATAAGTCAAACCTTAACCTAAATATTCATTTTAAGGGAAAAAAATGGGTATTGTTTTATTTCATGGGTTTTATGTATAGAAATTGCTAAATACCTCTAAATTGGAATGATCCAATGCTTTCTTAGCATCAAAGTATTAGATAATAGCCTGACCAGACGGTGGCACAGTGAATAGAGCATCTATCCACTATCCAGGTTCAAAATCCCGAGGTCACCAGCTTGAGCTTGGGCTCATCTGGTTTGAGCAAAGCTCACCAGTTTGAGCCGAATGTTGCTGGCTTGTGCAAGGGCTCACTCTATCTACTGTAGCCCCCGGTCAAGGCACACATGAGAAAGCAATCAATGAACAACTAAAGTGCTGCAATGAAGAATTGATGCTTCTTATCTCTCTCCCTTCCTATCTGTCTGTCCCTATCTGTCCCTCTCTCTCTGTAAAAAAAAAAAAAAAAAAAAAAAAGATAATAATGCAAATCACTCTGAAGAGTCATTAATTCATCTGTTTGCCATTCAGACAAGGGCTTATCTGAAATGCCATGCCAAACTCTAAATTTAACTATTTCTTTTAGCTCTAGAACTTACCTTAAGTTATATACTAATTCCCTCTTTGCAATATTAGCAAGCTTAATATTAACATAAAGCAAGATTAGCCTTCAAAATCACTTCATTAGTGAACTTCAGCATCTTGGGCATTTTTCATTGCTGAGACAAAAGCTCTTTTCTATAATATTTGGAAAAGGACATTGCTCTAGTTAAAGAAAGCATTCAGTGTATATAACTAGATATACATTCTATCAAAAAAGAAAAAGAGGATATTTTTTAATTCTATGGGAAGTACCATGAAAATTAGGTAATCCATTTCTACTCCTAAGTAATTAAAATGATCTGTAATATAATTAAATGTGTAATGAAAAGTTAATTGGAAATTAAAGTATATTAAGCTCAAAAACAATCTATCTAACTAATTATGTAAAATAGGTACTTTCTACAGTGCCCATGTATATAGACTACATAATACATTTTAAATATATTCTCTAATATGGAGTTTTATTCATAATATTGTTTATCTTATACTTTTTATAATATCATTAGAAATATACAAAATTACTTCATTTTTGTTATAAAAATTATTTAGTTATTCAATTAATCATTGAGTAGATTCTACTCAATGTGTTATTTCTCAATGGGTTGATAGTGTTTAGTCAAAAACCTTTTTTGTGTGTTTTTTTCTCTGAAGAAGAAACTATTCAAAATAATTGTACCTAGTTTTAGAAAACCAGCATTCAGTTTGGAAATCAAGACCACTATACACATAAAGGCAACCAAGAAAAGTGCAGAACACATTAAACTCTCAATTCAGTAACATAGCAGATTCTTTTTTAAAAATATTGCTCTGTGGAACTTGATATACTCTTTTATTAATATTTATTAAGTACTTGCTAGTTTTAAAGACTCTGCTGGACATTTGGAAAAATTTATAATAAAAATGGGATGTCCTGACCCTAAAGTTTATTATTTCTATGTGCAGTGGAGGATACTGAACACCAGTCAAAGTCCCAGTCAAACCATAGAAATAGTAAGGGATTGAAGATAAGGTGACAATGTTGATGTCATAGCCTTCTATTCTTCCTTATTTTAATTACCAAGAATTAACTTTTGTGAAAATCAATTGTCATGAACTCTTTCCATTCCTTCTGTAGAGGTAAATAATGATGACATAGAGTGATTCTTTATGTATTTTCTTGGTTTAATTAATGGAAAAGAAAGACTGTGTTTTGTTTTATTGACTAAGATATTATATCCACTTCATCTATAGATGGTCTATTAGTACATGCAGACTCAGGGAAAATCTCCAAGATTGAAAATCTACCTCTGTAAGCAGAGGGCAAGGAAAGACCAAGAAAAGAGACTGACTACTCCAGTCTGAGTTCATTAAGGAAACTTACATATGGCACTTATTGGGTGGGGACAAGACCCAAAAAGTAGATATTCTCAGCACCACATAGCAGGCTCTAAAGGATTATTTAGTACAGAGCTTGATGATAACAGTACTGGTTGTTGACTGGCCCCAGTCAACATCTTCCATGCTTGCCTAGGGCAGGGAGAAAAAAAAAAAACAAACACCTTTCAGGAAGCAGTGCACCTTGAGAAATAGGGGAGGGTAGCTCAGATAGTCTTTGAGGGGATTTATGGGAAGTAATCTCCATTTTGGCCTGGATCTAGCTGGCAGTTCTCTGTTCTTTATGATGGGCTATATAAATAGTGTATCTGAAAACTTTACCAAAACTACAACTGTTGATAATTTAGTTTTAGATACATTACTTTGTAAAGATAAATGACTACTAAACATACCTTATTTTTTATTTATAAACTCTTACCAATTCCTTTAAAATCCTAACTTAAATAGTTAAAAGACTGACAAGATTTTGTACATCCTTTTTTTTAATCCTAGAAGGCAGTCAAAAAGGAAAACTACTAAATACTGAATATATAGATAATAAGGTATCTTACAACTTTAAATTTTGAAATAATAATATTTTTTGATGAATAAGATACTACCAACTGTTTACTATTATTTCAAAGTTAATTGAGAATTTCATCAGTCACTTCAAAGTCAGTCATTCTTTTTCCTTTTTCTTATATAGTAGAAGGAAAGACAAAACAGTAAGAAAGAAATGAGGACTGTAAATATGGGGTTAAGAAGATATGGAACAGTGGACTAGATTTGATGCTTTTTAATGAATGGTAGATAAGTTATATAAAATTGGAAGAGGAATATTGATATCAGAGAAAATCTGATAAATAGAGCAAATATTTGTCCAACTTTCTAAAATTTAAGGATTTTTTGTAAAAGCCTTGAAAATGTTAATTTTATAGCCTATAAAAATTGGATTGAAAATAAAAACAGTAGTATATTTTATTCAAGTGTAATAAAGATTTTTCCAGGCCTTGTTTTTTTTTAATATTTTTTTATTGTGGTAAATATATATAGCATAAAATTTGCCATTTTAACCATTGTCAAGTGTACATTTAGTGACATCGTCTTCACAATGTTGTGCAACCATCACTACTATCTATTTCCAAACATTTTTATCACCCCAGACGAAACTTTTATTCAATAACCATTAAACAATGATTCTTCTTACTCCTCCAGTTTCTAGTAACCTCTGTTCTCCTTTCTGTTTCTATAAACTCTAGGTATCTCATATAAGTGAAATCATGCATTATTTGTCTTTTTTTCCTTTTTATAGTATTTGTAGGAGTGACACTGGGTGACAAAATTATACAGGTTTCAGGTACATAATTTTACAACGCATGATCTGTACACTGTATTGTGTGCTCATTATCCCAACTTATTCATATCATTTTCTCCAAAGTCCATTGATTAAGATAAATACTATTTTACTAAAGCTAAGAGGTTTTTCTTATTACTCTTTTTTTTTTTTTTTTTTTTTTTTTTTTTTTTTTAAATTTTTTTTTTATTTATTCATTTTTTTAGAGAGGAGAGGGAGAGACAGAGAGAGAGAAGGGGGGAGGAGCTGGAAGCATCAACTCCCATATGTGCCTTGACCAGGCAAGCCCAGGGTTTCAAACTGGCGACCTCAGCATTTCCAGGTCGACGCTTTATCCACTGAGCCACCACAGGTCAGGCCATTTTCTTATTACTCTTGACTTTGAACATGTCCTAAACAAAACCCAAAATCTGTAATGGCAGAGAGCATACCAGATAGCCTCTCTGTGTATAGGGCCAGGCTAAGGCCTATTACCTTCAGTCCATCTGGTTCTGCTGTCTAAGAAATTTCCATACTTTCTAAGCCATATCTTTAACTACTGACTTGTTTAGATTCTTTTGAGCTTTCTAAGTGAAAAACTAAACTATGTATTCAAGTATGATCCAATAGGATAAAATCTATTATTAATAAGATAAATCATAACAATGACTAAAAATAAATCACATATTATCATCTTCATAGATACATCAATAACTATAAAATTAAAGATTTATTTCTCTGTTTATAAAGCTCTTGATAAAAAAGGAAAATTTAATAAAAAAATTTTTCTCAACATATTATATATATGTATTTTGATATATATGCATACAATAAAAAATGTGAATGTTAGAATTTGTAGTAGAATGATAAAAGCATTAATCTGTAATAATGGTTAAACATAAAACCATAACTGTTTAAAATCAGAAGTATTAAAATAAAATAAAATAAATAAAAATAAAATAAAATCAGAAGTATTGATACCATTGTTGATGAAGTATTGAGAAAATCCCATCATAATCCCATCCCTGACATCATAATAACAGTTATCAGGAATTTTTTTCATTAACATAGAAGAAGAGGAGCAAAAAATTGAGAAGGCAGATTTTCTTAATTGTATGGGGAAAATGTAAGAAAGCATAGAACTAACCTTTAATATTAGTGTACATACAATAGATGGCCTGTAATATGTGTATAATAATCATTAATTAGCTAGAAATGCAAGTGGAGCAATTAGAAAATATTTTACACATTTAACCAACCGATGAGATGACCCCAGATGTGCTTATATTTCATAGGCATTTGATAATTTGTTATACCACCGATCCTAGTATATGTGGTTTGGACCCACACATTATGCAGCAGAAGGCATAGGTAAACCACTGGTGCATTTCCTTTCTTTATCTTTCTTATTGCTATTACCTTGAAAATCTTATGATGAGACTGCTCACTCATTTATAGGGTCTCTAGAAATATAGCCAACCAGAGGGCATATAAGACCCACCACCCATGAAAATGAAATGAATAATAAAAAGCAGATAAAATTTGCATTTAAGCATTAGCACCAATGGTTTGCTATGATAAAAGCATTCAAAAGAATTGTTAGCTCTACATAAGTTATGAGAGAAATATACTAGAACTATTTTTAATATTTATTATTTATTTAATGTATTTGTTAGTATATTTACTAGTATAGCTCTTATATTTAATGTAGCTGGAGTAAATCCATATTCAATACATACATAAAGCAGCTATTTTACTGTTACCTATGATTTTCTGATAAAACATATTAACTGATATTTTATATATACATATAATAGTAATACTTAAAATATTTCTCTTTCTCAGAGAAGAATAGTGTCCATTTACAGAAAATGAATTTCTATTTATATATATATTTTTAACTCCATGTGCTAAAAACATTAACATCAATTGTTTATAGGCATTATTGAAAAGCAGTTATGAATAATCCAGAGATTTCAGAGATATTGACTATGCAATAATGGTGTTTCCTAGATTCTGACCTAGATACATCAATCAGTCAGGCAGATAACAATAGTATTTCACTTTAACTAGACCTATAAATAAATGAACACCCTTTCTGAGGTCCTATGGTATTTAAAAAATTTGAATTAGCTTAAGTCACTGGATGTCAGCATTGTTTCACTAAAATCTGTTTGTAGGCATTATTTTTGACTAGCAAGTTTACAATTCTTAAGTATCATCAAGATAGTTTTTCTACAATTTTTCAACATTATTTTGATCTTACAAGGAAAAAAATGTATGTAAAAAAAGATGCAAAATTCTTAGAGAATACATGAGAGGTTGCCTTCAAATAGCCAAATATCTTCTAGGTACTGATCATGCTATTTGAGGCAGAATAAAGACTTAGTAATAACAAATTCTTTCTGCCACCAAAATGCCCACAGATTGAACAAGATAAGCTTCCCATAGGGAAAGTGAGGGGGAAAAGTCTTATTTTCTTTTTTTTTCTTGCTTGCTTTTTACTTTCTTGTTTTCTTTCTTTTTCCCTTTCTTTCTTTTGTTCTTCATATGCACCAATATTTCTATAAAATTTTAATTGTGGATTACTAGTGTTTCTTTTTCATTATAAACATATTTTTTAAACTCTGAAGTCATAGCTTTACACATGAAAACCACATGATGATCACCATGAAGTGATTCAACAGCGATGCCTGAGGTAGTTTTTTATTAGACATGACTAACAAATGCGCAGGGAGAACAGTAGCATTCATTCATCCATCGAATGAAAAATTTGTCTTCCTTTTATTATAATATGCGCAGAACTCTTCCCAACAAAAGGAAGTACACATTGCAATGCACCACATGTCCTCCCATAGATAACTTCTTTTATGGGCGGCAGTTGGTGGAGGAATGCTGAGAGAACAATGGCCCAAGATCACAGAACATGTTCCAACCTGAGCTCCTATCTGAGAGAATGATACAGCAGTAGCTCACATCACAGCCAGCTACTGACGAAATGTGTGAACCGGGCTGGTTGGCATCCACATCATTCAATAAACGTGAAGTCTGAAGATGATACCCTGATGAAACACCAACCAAAAAGCAAAGGCCCTGAAATAATTATCCTGAAGGATAAAAATATTATGAATCAGAACAATATATAATATTGTTAATATAAGCATAGATCTCATCGGAAAAGAAACATTATAAACCTATCAAGCTTATGGTAGTCAACATGTTTTCTGTACCTTTAAGTTTGGCTTAAATTCTCAACTTTTACCATTGGCCACAAATACAGTGATTACTGAATTCATTTCTGGAATATCTGTCAAATACCCAAGACCAAATACTGTAATTTGAGTGTAGATTATTTTTTAATTAAAATTTTGTTTTAAAAGAGGGGCTACTTCAGCTTGCAACTCAAATAATTACACAAGCATTTATGGTTCTTTTCCCCTGAAGCAACCATATCACTGGTACACATCAGAGTTCTCAATATGGACATTTTTATTAGCCAGCTAAGGGCCTTTGTCCCAGACAATGTGATTTAAATAGGTTGGGTCAACAAAAGTCGTAGATGAAGCAGCTAGAGAACCTGCTCCTCAACAGAAACGTCAAACACCAGAAATTCTTCGGCTTGCAAAGCCTTAGAAAGTCACTACTGGGCCTTTCATAGAAAAAATAATTATTAACCTCTGAATTAAAACCATCTGACTCAACATGATTCATGCCTCAACAGTATAATACTAGATATTTCAAAAGGAAAGTAGATTTAAAATTAATTTATAGTTTTCTTCATTGTTCTACATTTCTATATTTTTCTAAAATTTATCAAAAATTAATTTTTAAAAGAGGTTTTAATCATCCAGCATGTGCTATTTCAGGAAGATCTGTTGTTACTCAGAGTATATTATATTTTTACAAATTCTATAAATTTATTATTCTGAAAGTCAAAGATATATGTGAAATATTTATAATTCTGTTCCTTCCCCTTTGAAAATGAAAACAGGAACAAAATGTGTGCTAAATACTAGGGATGAGCACAAATAAATTTAATTGATTATGCCAAACTTATACTGCTCACAAAAATTAGTGGATATTTTATAGCTTCATATTCATTTTAAAATATCTTCTAATTTTTGTGAGCAGTATATTTTTAAATAGCTGATTAGATTGTATTAATTAACAAATCATAACTCTTTCCTCAATACAAGTTACACAATAAATTCAGTCATTTTATTCTTATATTATTGGTACTTATTATTCATTATTGTACTTCTGAAAATATAATAGAAGTGCTATATCATTGAATTTGAAAAAACTAATAATGCTGTTTGCTTTTAACACAAAACTAAATTTCTAGTCACTTGTATTGTTCCAACATTCTACCCTATGGCCAAAATAAATGAATATAATTTCTAAGTCAATTTACTTCATGCCTGAAAAGAATTAAGAATGAATAGACTAAATCCTATTAAGTAAAGCAAATGCTAAATAATCATGGTGAGCACTCTATCAAGGCAGCTGCCACACAGTCCCTCCTGTTGACTACATTCAAAATTATTATTAGCACAGTACCAACTCTAAACACCCCTTCACCTATGGAGACTTTGAGCTGTCTACCAAGGGCATAGGGCATATTTTAAAGTTTAGGTTTGATTGTGCCTTGCAAAAAGAAAAAGAAAAAATGTATTAGGCTGTGATATATAAAACTATTAGGGTACACTGTGAAGTATTTCTCCTAGAATTTGTCCTAGACATGTAAAATAAGCTTCAGCTCTATGTTATCTTCTGTGTATTCTTAAAATTAAATCAAGTTATATCTGAGACACAATCAAAAGCACCAACTTTTGTAAGGTCTGAGCTTTTTTCCCCTGCTGAGTTAAATTATCTATTTCTTGACAGTTTCTCTGGTCTGAACTTTCTTTTACAATGTACAAAACCAGTTGCTGCCAGCATTGAAACTATCAATTTAAATAATCTGAGGCCTATAAAATGAAACTCAGACTTTATTTGTGAAGATACCTTCACATGGATGAAAAGAATATACTAGAATAGAATTAACAGAGAATTTAGTTTCTGTGGAAAATCTTGTAATCTTTCTCTCCACTTTTACTAAACCAAAAGAAAGTAATAGGTCAAAATATCAAAACTGAAGTAAGGTCACATTATTTTAAGGGATAATTTTAACATTTTTATGTATATGGTATAATTAAATAATGTATATTATATACAGGAAATAATATAGTAAATATTCACACTTTATTTAATTTAGCAATCATGTGTTCTAGGAAATCACTAATTTTTAAATTTTTATCTTCACAATTTTTAAAAAATGTAGAATACAATAGTCCTAAAATCTATGATAGCTATTATCTCATTAAAATAAGTTTTATTTTTTAAAACATCTGAATTAGAAATTCATAATGGTCATTTTGTAGAAAACACCAAAAAATATAAAAGGATAAAGAACATTGCATAATTAACCAATTTGAAATTTAAGTGTTGTGTGTAATGGAGCAATTTTTTTCTTTTTTTAAATTTTATTTTTAATTGATTTTAATTTATTGTGTTTACATAGATTCTAGTGTCACCCCGAATGCATCCACCCCCTTCCCCTGTATTCCCCTCAACATTCCCCTTGCCCCCCTCCCTCAACATCCTTTCCCCTACCTTCTAGGATTTTCTTTTCTGCTCTCTACAACACTGTGTTAGTTTTAATCAATGATTTCATAACAAAGGCTTTCTGCCACTATGTAACATGTATGATGGCTACCCTGTGGATGTGTAGCAAGAATGTGAAGCACATGCAAGATTCTTAAATATTGAATTATAAATTAAGAAGATGTACAAATGGTAAATAAGCCTACAAAAATTTTCAATGTTATATGTCATTTGGGAATTGAAAATTGAAACAAGAATGATACATCACTATTCAAAACACAGACAACACTAAAAGCTGGCAAGCAAGTGGTGTAAATAGGAACTATCCGTTACTGGTTGGGGAGAATCAAAATGGTGCAGTCACTTTGGAAGATAGTTTGGCACTTTCTTACAAAACTAAAAGTAACTTTGGCATATACAACCTACTCTTTGGTATTTACTCAAATAAATTAAAATTTTATATCCACACAAAAACCTGAACACAAATGTTTCAGCAAATTTATTTACAATTGCCCAAGCTTGGAAGAAACCAATATGTTCTCCAACAGATAATAAATTAACAAACAAGGGTACATCCATGCAATGGTATATATATATATTTTTAGCTATAATAAGAAATGAGCTACCAAGTTGAGAAAAGATAAGCAGGAAACTTAAATGCATATTGTTAAGTTAAAAAAAAAAGCCAATGTGCAAAGAATTTTTACAATGATTTTAACTATATGACATTCTGGAAAAGACAAAATTATTGAAACAGTAAAAATATCATTGTTAGGAGTCAGGAGCAGAAAGAGGAGAACAAATAGCTGTAGTACAAGGAATTTTTAAGTCAGAGATACTATTCTGTACGATACTGTAATAATATTGTAATGGTAGAAGCACATCATTATACATTAATTAAAATCTACAAAATGTCTAACACAAAAGTAAACCCTGTTATATACTCTGGGCATTTTTAAATAATATTGCATCAGTTTGGGTCCAGAATTGTCACAGATGGTCTACATTAAGGCAATGTCCTAATAAGGTGGGAATTGTATGTGTGGTGGGGTGGAGAATAGGAAGCAGGGAGCTGAAGTATATGGGAAGTCTATACTTTCTACTTTTTGTTTTCTATGACCTAAAATTGCTATAACAACAAACTCTATTACTATGAAAAAGAAAAATCCAACATAAAGTCATTTTAACTTGAAAGAAAAAAACATCACCTATAAGCAAGTTTTGGTTTTCTCTTCTGTTTTTTTATTGTTGTTCTTTATTATAGTTTCTAAGCCCTTTAAAAGTCTACTTGCTTCCATTGTTAGATTTTTGGGGGGAACCCCAGTCATTATTTTCTTTTTTCAAATAATTTTCCAATCAAATATCTGCGCATCTTATTTTCTAATATTGTTGTTAAGAACATTTGGACATAGCTATATGCCTACTCCCTTCCATCTCTGTCTAGCCCAGCCTTAACTATTTATTTTTTAAAATCTAAATACCTTTTCATCACAAACATTTTCAGAGGATTTTTTTTAACTTTCTATGGTTTGTTCCTTTTGTTTCCTCCCACTATTTCATTACTACACTCCCCTGATACTAAAACTAAAGACCATTTTTCAAACTATACAATTTTCTCTTTGGCATCCTGAGCAACTCTAATTACTAAAGTTAGAGGATAATGAAAAATGTTCCTTTATAATTTTAATCTTACCCTTTGAGTCATCAATATTTTTAAAGTATTTTTTAAGATTTTATTTATTTATTTTTAGAGAGAGAGGAGAGAGAGAGAGAGAGAGACAAAAGGTGGGAGGAGAAGGAAGCATCAACTCCTATATGTGCCTTAACCAGGCAAGCCTAGGGTTTTGTACTAGTGACCTCAGCAATCACAGTAAACACTTTATCCACTGCACCACCACAGATCAGGCAAGTCATGAATATTTATCTACATCAACCCAATAAAATGGTATTTATATATGTACACACACACACACACACACACACACACATAGACAAGTAGACATAAAATGTAGTGCTTTGATAAGATAAAATTCCTTATGGCCCACACTTATGAGAACCAGAAGACTCACAACTGTTTCCCTGGCTATATCAATTAAAATCCAGGCACAGAAACAAAAAATGGGCCTTCTGGCACAATATAAGCCAGTGAACATTATTAAAGTAGAAAACCTGAGAGCAGCAAGATGGTGATGGAGTAGGCGGACGTACCAACTTCCACCTCCCAGAACCAAAGTGGATTACAACTTAATTTTAAGAACCATCATCTGGAAAAACCAATTTGGGACTAAACTAAGAGGACTCTTTAACCAAGGACCACTGAAGAAGGCACACTGAGACTGGTAGAAAAAGCGGAAACACAAAAAGGGGTGCCAAGCTCCCGGGAGCGAACAGCAGCCTAAAAAGACTCATGGCGGGAAATGAGTTTAGCAAAGAGAGGTGGGTCTTGAGCCCCAGGAGCAAAGCCCCAGCCTGTAGCCCCAGAGTCTAGAAGAGGCGTACAGACAGTATTTAGCTGCGAAAATTGTCAGGATACTATTTGTGAGAAAGAGACAGATTTCTCAGACACAGGATTCTTCTAAAAGGGACCATGCAGAAAACCTCTCTCACAACCACTCACCCGGAGGTCCAGGGGACAGGAAAGAGAAGAGGACCAGAGCAGTGGGAAGAGAGTATGATCTAGGAGGCACAGGGAAAAACATTTTGAGGCACAGCCACCATAACATCTGGTCTGAGTCACTCCCCAAATCTAAAGTGAATATTTCCCCTGGAACTAGCAATAACAGCAAAGAGAACAGGACACCAGACAAACAAGCTCTCCCACTGCACTCAGAGCAAAGTCACTTAGAAGGAGGAAGCTTTTGTGACTACAGTATGGAGTGGTAGGGTCTGACCTAAGGCACCCCCACTCACATGGTTGAGGGCTCACTGGAGGGCGGACAGCAGTGGGACGTGGAAGCATGGTTCTGTCAGCAAGGGCAGAAGCCAGCTGGCCACAACTGAGGCTCGGGTGTGAGCTCAGTCTTGCCTTTTGGGGGTAAAGGGGCCACGCAAAAGTGGTCAGACCCAGCTGTGGGCCCACCTGCAATCCCGCCTGTGGGGGAAGGATGAAAACCTCAGAAGGGGCGGAGACCCACCACTGAGTAGGAGCATGCTGGCGTGCAGCCTCACTCGGCTGCGGAACCAAGGCTTGCCTCTGGACACACAAGCCGACTCCTCCCACAGGGGGTGGGGCAAAAGCCCAGAACAGGGTGAGTCCTGCAACTGAGTGCAAGTATGCAGCCCTGCTGGCCTGCTAAGCCTAGGCTTGCAGCCAACTAGTGAGTGGGATCCTCTCACGGGGGCCTGGTGAAAGCCTGGAAACAGTTGAAGACCCACAGCTGAGCAATGGTGCTCACCCCTGCCTGCCATGCCAAGGGTTGAGGCCCCTGGCATGGTGCATAGCTCCACCAGTGGGGGCAGGACAAAGGCCCAGGCCACGGAGGCTTGTAGGCCCAGGCACATGATCACAGTCACTCCCATGGAGAAGAGGCAGAAACCGCAGCAACAGCCCCAGTGGGCTGGCACCAACAATGCCCTTACCAGAATGCCCTAGGCAGCAGCAACAGAGGAGGTGGCAGGCCTGCAGACAGACCACACCTAGGGAACACAGAGGCTACACCCATTGGACTCCAGTGGCCAAAACCTTCTTATACACAAACAAAATGAGAAAGCAGAGAAATACAACACAAATGAATCAAGAGAAATCCCCAGAAAAGGACCTAAATGAGTCAGATTTAACCAAATTACCAGATGCAGAGTTTAAAATAACGATTTTTAGGATGCTCAAAGATCTTAGAACAATAATAGATGGTCATTATAAACACCTAAATAAAGACATAGAAAATATAAAAAAAGGACATTCAGATAATAAAAAAGATCAGTCAGAAATGACAAATACTATATCAGAAATTAAGACCACAATGGAAGGAATTAAAAGCAGAAGGGATGAAGTTGAGGATTAAATCAGTGATTTAGAGGACAAGATAAATGAAGGCATGGAGGCAGAGCAGAAAAAAGAAAAGAGACTCAAAAAGTCTGAGGAAACTCTTAGAGAACTCTGTGAAAACATGAAGAGAAATAACATCCACATCATAGGGGTTCCTGAAAAGAAGAGAAAAAAACAAGTGATAGAGACTTTGTTCAATCATATAGCTAAAACTTCCCTAAATTAATGCTGGACAAACTCTCACAAGTTCAAGAAGCACAGAGAACTCCATTAAAGAGAAACCCAAAGAAATCTACACCAAGACACATCGTAATTAAAATACCAAAGCTAAGTGATAAAGAGAAAATATTAAAAGCTGCTAGAGAAAAAAAAAGGCTATCACATACAAAAAAGCTCCAATAAGGATGACATCTGACTTTTCAACAGAAACACTTGAGGCCAAAGGGAATGGCAAGAAATATTCAAAATAATGCAAACAAGAGCCTACAACTCGGACTACTTTATCCAGCAAGGCTATCATTTAAAATTGAAGGAGAAATAAGAAGCTTCCCAGACAAAAAAAAAAAACAAACAAAAAAACAACTCAAGAAATTCACTACAACTAAACCAATGATACAAGAAATGCTAAGGGGTCTGTTGTAAACAGATCAAAGGAGAAAAAGAATATTGCAAAAGAGGAATACAGCTATAAAGAATAAAATGACAATAAACAACTACAAATCAATAATAACCTTAAATATAAATGGATTAAATGATCTGATCAAAAGACATACGGTAGGTGCATGGATAAAAAAATAGGACCAATACATATGCTGTCTACAAGAGACACACCTTAAAACAAAATATGCACATAGACTGAAGGTAAAAGGATAAAAAAAATATTTCATGCAAATGGAAATGAAAAAAAAAAACCTTGGGTAGCAATACTTATATTAGACAAAATGGACTTTAAAACAAAGGCTATACTAAGAGATAAAGAAGATCACTACATAATGATAAAGGAAGCAATCCAAAAGGAAGATATAACCATTATAAATATCTATGCACCTAATATAGGAGCACCTAAATATATAAAGCAGACTTTGATGGATATAAAGGGCAAGATCGACCATAATATAATAATAGTAAGGGATTTCAATACCCCACTAACATCACTAGATAGATCCTCAAGAAAGAAAATTGAAAAAGACACAGCAGACTTAAAGGACAAACTAGATCAATTGGATTTAATAGATATCTTCAGAACTTTCACCTTAAAGCAAGAGAATATACATTCTTTTCAAGTGTGCATGGTATACTCTCTAGGATAGACCACATGTTAGGGCACAATAGCGGCCTCAACAAATTTAAGAAGATTGAAATCATATCAAGTATTTTCTCTGATCACAATGGCATAAAACTAGAAATCAACCACAACAGAAAAACTGAAAAATACTCAAACACTTGGAAACTAAATAGCATGTTATTAAATAACAAACGGGTTAACAATGAGATCAAAGAAGAAATTTTAAAAATCCTAGAAATGAATAATAATGAGCATACATCAACTCAAAATTTATGGAACACAGCAAAAGCAGTCCTGAGAGGGAAGTTTATAGCATTACAGGAATACTTTAAGAAGCTATAAAAAGCTCAAATGAAAAACTTGACCCTGCATCTAGAAGAACTAAAAAAAGAACAGCAGGTAAAGCCTAGAGGTAGTAGAAGGAAGGAAATAATAAAGATCAGAGTAAAAATAAATGACATAGAAGCTAAAGAAACAACACAGAGCATCAATGAAACCAGGAGCTGGTTCTTTAAAAAGGTAAACAAGATCAATGAATCTTAAACCAGAAGTCCAAGAAAAATAGAAAGAAGACTCAAATACATAAAATTAAAAATGAGAGTGGAGAAATAACAACTGACACAAAAGAAATACAAAATAGTGTAAGAAAATACTATGAAGAACTGTATGCCAAAAAATTAGATAACCTAGATGAAATGGACAAATTCCTTGAAATATACAACCTTCCAAAAATTAATCTGGAAGAATCAAAAAACCTAAACAGACCAATTAAATCAAATGAGATCGAAACAGTTATCAAAAAATCCCAATAAAGAAAAGTCCTGGGCCTGATGGCTTTACAAGTAAATTCTACCAAATATTCAAAGGAGAACTAACTTCTATCCTTCTCAAGCTATTTCAAATAATTCAAGAGTAGAAAGATTTCCAAGATCCTTTATGAGGCGAGCATAATTCTGATTCCAAAACCAGGAAAAGATAACACTAAGAAAGAAAATGATAGGCCAATATTTCTGATAAATTTAGATGCTAAAATCGTCAACAAAATATTAGTAAACCAATTCCAGCAATATATACAGAAAAACATACATCATGATCAGGTGGAATTTATTCTGGGGAGGCAAGGCTGGTACAATATTTACAAATCAATCAGTGTGATTCATCACATAAACAAAAGGAAGGAGAAAAACCACATGATAATTTCGATGGATGCAGAAAATGCATCTGATAAAATCCAGTACCCATTCATAATCAAAACTCTCAGCAAAGTGGGAATACAGCGAATATACCTCAATATGATAAAGGCCATCTATGACAAACCCACAGCCAACATCATACTCAATGGGCAAAAATTAAAAGCAATCCCCTTAAGATCAGGAACAAGGCAGGGGGGCCTCCTTTCACCACTCTTATTCAACATAGTTCTGGAAGTCCTAGCCACAGCAATCAGACAAGAAAAAGAAATAAAAGGCATCCAAATTGGAAAAGAAGAAGTAAAACTATCATTATTTGCAGATGATATGATATTGTAATATAGAAACCCCTAAAGTTTTAGTCAAAACAGTATTGGACCTGATAAATGAATTCAGCAAGGTGGCAAGATATAAAATTAATACTCAGAAATCTAAGGCATTTCTATACACCAACAATAAACTGTCAGAAAGAAAAATTAAGGAAACAATCCCCTTCACTATTGCAACCAAAACATAAAGTACCTAGGAGTAAATTTACCAATGAGATTAAAGACTTGTACTCGGAAAATTATAAAACATTGATAAAAGAAATCAAGGAAGATACAAACAAGTGGAAGCATATACCATGCTCATGGTTAGGAATAATAAACATCATTAAAATGTTTATATTACCCAAAGCAATATATAAATTCAAATGCAATAGCAATTAAAATACCAATGACATACTTCAAAGATATAGAACACATATTCCAAAAATTTATATGGAACCAAAAGAGAACACAAATAACCTCAGCAATCTTGAAAAGAAGAATAAAGTGAGAGGTATCACACTGTCTGATATTAAGTTATACTACAAGGTCATTGTACTCAAAGCAGCCTGGTACTGGCATAAGAACAGGCACATAGATCAATGGAACAGAACAGAGAACCCAGAAATAAACCCACACCTTTATGGACAACAGATATTTGCCAAAGGAGGTAAGAGCATACAATGTAGTAAAAACAGCCTCTTTAACAAATAGTGTTGGGAAAATTGGACACCTACCTGTAAAAAAATGAAACTAGACCACCAGCTTACACCATTCACAAAAATAAACTCAAAATGGATAAAAGACTTAAATGTAAGCTGTGAAACCATAAGAATCTTAAAAGAAAACATGGGCAGTAAGTTCTCTGACATCTCTCGCAGCAATATATTTGCCGATTTATCTCCACGGGCAAGTGAAATAAAAGACAGAATAAACAAATGGAACTATATCAAACTAAAAAGCTTTTGCACAGCTAAAGACAATAATAACAGAATAAAAAGACAAACTACACTATGGGAGAACATATTCGACAATATGTCTGATAAGGAGTTAATAACCAAAATTTATAAAGAACTTGTAAAACTCAACACCAGGAAGACAAACAATCCAATTAAAATATCGGCAAAAGAAATGAATAGACACTTCTCCAAAGAGGACATACAGATGGCCAATAGGCATATGAAAAAATGCTCAACATCACTAATTATTAGAGAAGTGTGAATTAAAATTGCAATGAGATATCACCTCACACTAGTCAGAATGGCGCTCATCAACAAAACAACACAGAATATGTGCTAGCGAGTATGTGGAGAAAAAGGAACCCTCCTGCAATGCTGGTGGGAATGCAGACTGGTGCAGCCACTGTGGAAACAGTATGGAGATTCCTCAAAAAATTAAAAAATGAACTGCCTTTTGACCCAGCTATCTCACTTTTAGGAATATACCCCAAGAACACCATAGCACTGTTTCAAAAGGAGAAATGCACCTCCATTTTTATGGCAACATTGTTCACAATAGCAAAGATCTGGAAACAGCCCAAGTGTCCATCAGTGGACGAGTGGATTAAAAAGCTTTGGTACATATATACTATGGAATACTACTCAGCCATAAGAAATGATGACTTCGCATCATTTACAATAACATGGATGGACCTTGATAACATTATACTGAGTGAAATAAGTAAATCAGAAAAAACTAAGAACTATATGATTCTATACATAGATGGGAAAAAAATTAGACTCAGAGACATGGACAAGAGGGTGGTGGTTATGGGGTAGGGGGGAGGAGGGGTGGAAGGGAGGTGATTGGGGAAGCGGAGGGGCACAAAGAAAACCAGATAGAAGGTGACGGAAGACTATTTGACTTTGGGTGATGGGTATGCAACATAATCAAATGTCAAAATAACCTGGAGATGTTTTCTCTGAACATATGTACCCTGATTTATCAATGTCACCCCATTAAAAATAATAATAATAATAATAATAATAATAATAATAAGTGGGTCAGAAAAAAAAAGTAGAAAATCTTTGTCATCCCCAATTGCTAATTCCAAGGCCTTAACTGGCAGGTTTTACACACACTGGAAAATCCTTCTTTCCTCTGTTTCTGTTGCTCAAAGCTAATTTTAGTGGTATCCATATGTAATACATTCCTGTTTCAACATTTTTTTTCTGCATAAATTGAATGATATGCATGGAATTAAGATAAATGATGATAAAAACCTAACCTTATTTATTTATATGAAAAATATTGGAGGATGCGACTTAGGCATGCAGCCAGATGGATTTGCAGATACTTCCTAAGTTGAGCATATCCGCCACTATTTTAACCTTGACCATCACTGAACCTACTTATTAGGCCAGAATGCAACTTTCCTATCTATACACAGGCCATCCCTGGGTGTAAAGGTTCATTGATCAGCCAATCAGAAAGCTCTTTCTCTCTCTCACTTTTGTTTTAATTTGAGAAATAATGATATGAATATTCAGAAAAGCACACCAAATTTTATAGATGGTCATTTAAGGTCTTAGCAGAATATGAGATTTACCTCAGATGGTACAAATGAAAATATGTTAATAAGTGAATAATTTAAAAAGCATGAAGAATTAAAGGGACAGAAGAATGATATTGAGAAGCCTAGGGACCAAAATGTATGAAATCCATCACCAACCCTTGGGCTGAATAAGAAGGGGGAAAGAAATGTTGAAGATGGAGCTCACTAGGAGCTGCAACCAGGGAGATGGGGCTTCCTGGTGGGAGTTTGTATTCACAGGGAAATGCAGCTATGGAAAGAGACACACTTTAAGCCAGCCATGGCTTCACGTAGCTAGGGTACAGCAAAATCTACACATAACCAACTTTTAATTGAACATGCTAATTGGGATCCTCTAGCATTACTAAAGTGGAGAGCTGTGATAAAATGCAAATTGCTCAGACTCCCTGGGGGATAAGAGGATATTGGATTCTTTCATTAAAGAAATGATGCATGTAGGTATATGGACACATTCAAATTCTTGATATAATAGGCCTCTCTGGCAAGTAAATTCAATAGCTGATACTCCTTGGTGACTCTCAAGGCTGAGGGAAGTCATTCCCCAAACATATCACTCTCGCTGTCACTTTAGGGGAGGAAAATGCAGCATATTAAAGAAAAGTTGAACAAACTACTTTATCTCACTAATACTTTCTTTTCCAGTCAATATTTTACATAAAAAGAAATGTAATATACTTTTGCCATGCTAGCCAAATGTGTTTAACAATAAGCCCCTGCTTATTGTCATAATTTAATGAAGAAAAGAATTGAGTATAAAATTACTACCAAAGCTAAAATTAATTATAAGTTGAGTAAAGGCCAGTTTCTAAGAGATTGCATTTTTAATTGAATAGGCAGTGTGTGACTTGATGTTCTTGGTTTGGCCAATACATAAGGTCAAAATATAAAGGAAATATTTCATTGTTATAGTCTTATCAAATTAAAGGTGTTAAATATAAAAATTCATGTTGTTTAGAGTTTCTGGTAAAATCCAGAAAGAGAGTAAAAACAATGGTGTTTGAAATACGAACCCAACAATTGAGTGATGAATCTGATGTTTACAAATATGATGCGCAATTAACCCAGCTTCACCTTTTACTAACCACATGAGCTTGGTCACGTTATACTTTTCTTTGCGTCTTAGTTTCCTCATGCATAAAATAAGAATAATATAGTCTCCAAGTTGTTATGGTCACAAATAATTAATATATATAAAGAATTTTGAACAGTGGTTGGTATGTAAGAAATGTTCAGTAATTATCAGATATTGGTTTACAATTGTCGCTGCACTTACCAAACTTAGACATTAAATCACTCAAAACAGATTTCAGTGATACCCCAAGTGATGTCATAAACAAACAAACAAAAATATTAGGCTAAGGATGGAGTGATTCAAAAAAGTAATTTTTGCAAATTATATAATCAAGAACATGAATAATATATAAGGGTGAATCAAAGACTATCCACAGGATTCATAGTCAGGACATAGCTGATTTCATAATTCTGACTAAATTGTTAGGCATTTTATCTCCAGAAATGAGGTATGAGGACTATGATAAAAATAATTTTATATTTTTCAGGGGGAGGGTGGATAAGGAGTAAGTTTTTTTGCAGTATGATTTGCATTTAGCAAAATTCACCAATTTTAGTGTATAATTCCAGAGGTTTCTTGAAAAACAACTTCTTTAATACTTCTTAATGTGGAGATCTTAAGGTAATGAATTCTCTCAGCTTCTGCTTTATTTAAAAAGTCTTGATTTTGTCTTTATTTCAAAAAGGTATTTTCTCTGGTTATAGAATTCTATACTGAAAGTATTCTTTTTCCTTTTAGCACTCGATGTTGTTCCATTGCCTTCTGATTTGCATAATTTCTAAGGAGACTGATGCTTTAACTCTACTCTGAGTAATGTTTCTGTCCCTCTCCATCTGGTTTTAAGATTTTCTCTTTAGTCACTGATTTTCAACTATTTGAGTATTACTTATTCTGATAAGGTTTCTTTTATGTTTCTTCTGCTTTGGACTTCAACATCTTGGATCTGTAATTTAAAACTTTTATCAAATTTGAAAATTTCTAACAATTATTTTTAGATGTTCCCCATTATCACCTATGTTAGACTGCTTGATACAGTTCTACAGTTCATTGATGTTCTATTTATATTACTTCCATTCACTTTTATCTCCTTGGTTCATTTTCAATAATTTATATTTCTATGTTTTTAAGTTAATCTTTTATTCTTTAATATATTATCTGGTATTATTCCAGTCTATCTAATTTTAATTTCAGACAGCATACAGATTATCTCTAAAGTTATAATTTTGTACTTAAAAATCTTTTGTTTCTTTTTTTATTATATCTTCCTTTACATACTGAATGTACTTATAAGATTTACAATAGCTATAAATCTACATTTCTGGCATTTATGTACCCTATTTTAAAATAATTTTTTAAACTTTTTAAAATTTATTATGTTTACATAGATTCTAGTGTCCCCCCAAATACATCCTTCCCTCCCCATGTTCCCTAATATATTCCCTTTGTCCTCCTCCCCATAACGCCCTCCCCACTTCACTCTAGGATTTGCTTTTCTGTTCTCATCCCATCCTATCATTCCTTTCCCTCTGTCTGCTTTCCCTCAGGTCCCTTTGATCCCGCCTCTGTCTCTATTCTGTTCCTCACTTCATATTGTTCATTAGATTCCTCAAATGAATGAGGTCATATGATATTTTTCTTTCTCTGCCTGGTTTATTTCACTTAACATAATAGTTTCCAGGTCCATCCATGTTGTCGCATAAAATAATAATTCTTTCTTTTTCATGGCCCCATAGTATTCCACTGTGTATATGTACCACTGCTTTTTAATCCAGTTGTCCATTGATGGACACTTGGGCTGTTTATAGATCTTGGCTATTGTAAACAATGCTGCCATAAACATGAGGGTGCATTTCTCTGTTTGAATCATCGATGTGGTGTTCTTATGATATATTCCTAAAAGTGGGATGGCTGGGTCAAAAGGCAGTTCCATTTTTAATTTTTTGAGGAATCTCCATACTGTTTTCCACAGTGGCTGCATCAGTCTGTGTTCCCACCAGCAATGAAGGAGGGTTCCCTTTTCTCCACATCCTCACCAGCACTATTATGTGTTGTTTTGTTAATGAGCACCATTCTGACTAGTGTGAGGTGATATCTCATAGAGGCTTTTATTTGCATTTCTCTAATGATTAGTGATGAGCATTTTTTCATCTGCCTAATAGCCCTCTGTATATCCTATTTGGAGAAGTGTCCATTCATTTCTTTTGCCCATTTTTTGATTGCATTGTTTATTGTTCTACTGTTGAGTTTTATAAGTTCTTTATAAATTTTGGTTATTAACCCCCTATCAGATGTATTTCGCACATGTTCTCCCATTCTATCATTTGCCTTTTTATTTTGTTCACATTGCCTTCAGCTGTGCAAAAGCTTTTTAGTTTGATACAGTCCCATTTGTTTATCCTGTCCTTTATTTCCTTGCCCATGGAAAATAATCAGCAAATATATTGCTGCAAGTGATGTCAGAGCTTATTGCCTATGTTTTCCTCTAGGATGCTTATGGTTTCATGACTTACATTTAAGTCTTTTACCCATTTTGAGTTTATTTTTTTATTTCTTCCTTGATCACATTGTTGACCCATATTTTTATTTAATAACATGCTGTTTAGTTTCCAAGTGTTTGAGTATTTTTCAGTTTTTGTATCATAGTTGATATCTAGTTTCATGCCATTGTGGTCAGAGAAGATGTTTGATATTATTTCAATCTTCTTAAAGTTGTGGAGACTAATTTTATGCCCTAATATGTGGTCTATGCTAGAGAATGTACCATGCACACTGAAAAGAATGTATATTCTGCTGCTTTAGAGTAAAAGGTTCTGAAGATATCTATTAAATCCAGTTGATCTCGTGTGTCCCTTAATTCTGCTGTTTCTTTGTTAATTTTCTTTCTTGAGGAACTATCTAGTGGTGTTAGTGGGGTATTAAAATCCACTACTATTATAGTACTGCTGTTGATCTCGCCCTTTATGTCCATCAAAGTCTGCTTCATATATTTAGGTGCTCCTATATTAGGTGCATAGATATTTATAATGGTTATCTCTTCCTGTTAGATTGCTTTCTTTATCATTATGTTGTGACCTTCCCTTACTATATATAATCTTTGTTTTAAAGTCTATTTCATCAGATATAAGTATTGCTACCCCAGCTATTTTTTTCAATTCCATTTGCATGAAATATTTTTTTCCATTCTTTTACTTTCAGTCTATGTATATCATTTGTTTTTAAGTGGGTCTCTTGTAGACAGTATATGTATGAGTCTTATTTTCTTATCCATGCAGCTACTCTATGTCTTTTGACTGGAGCATTTAATCCATTTACATTTAAGGTTATTATTGATATGTAGTTGTTAATTTCCATTTTTTTCTTTAAATCTACATTCCTCTTTTACTTGATTATTATGTGTCTTGGTGTGGGTCTCTTTGGGTTCTTTTTTAATGGGGTTCTCTCTGCTTTTTAAAGCTGTGTGACTCCTGCATCAATTTAGGAAAATTTTCAGCTATAATTTCTTCAATCAGGTTCTCTATCCCTTGTTTTTTCTCTTCTCCTTCAGGAACCCCTATTATGCGGATATTGTTTCTCTTCATTTTGTTACAGAACTCTTTTAGAGTTTCCTCAGACTTTTTGATCCTCTTTTTTTTTTATTTTGCTGTTCTGCTTCTGTGCTTTTACTTATCTTGTTCTCTAAGTCTCTGATTCATTCCTCTGCTTCATCCAGTCTGCTCTTAATTCCTTCTAGTGTAGTCTTCATATATGATATGGTATTTTTCATTTCTGTCTGGTTCTTGTTTATGATTTTAGTATTCTTTTTGATGCTTACAATTTCTTTATTGAGGTGTTCATTAAGTCCATCCATTGCAGCTTTGAGATCCTTAAGCATCCTAACAATCATTATTTTATACTCTGCATCTGGTAATTTGATTACTTCCATTTTATCCAGATATTTTTCTGGGCATTTGTCTTGTTGATTCATGTGACTTAAGTTTCTCTGTCTTCCCATTGTTTCTGTGTGTGGTTTGCAGGCTTGTTCCAGGTGTGGTCTCCCTATCTAGTAGAGTCACTTTAAAGTCTGGATTTGTCTGTTTTCAGTTTACTTAACTCAGCAGTGAGCTTGTTTACTGATCTCAGCAGGGGGCTTATTTGAAACTATATCCAGGAACGCAATGAGGGTGACCTCTGAGAATCTGAAGGTGGTTTCTGCCAGCTCCTCTCTGGGGGCGGAGCATGTTCTTGGTTTCAGTAGGGAGAGGTGTATCTTAGATTCCCCTGGAGACCTGAGTAACTAATCCTCCGCTCCACTTTCTGCTTTCGGCTGTGTCTTTCATACTGATTGCTGCTGGAGAGCTTTTTGGAGGTGGTTCACCCAGAACCACTTTAGGCTTGTGTTATGTGGAGGGATCAATCCCTCCCCTGGCTGTGGCTGCCTCTGTACTAGATGACTTAGCTTTTCAGGTCATTCCAGGCATTCCTCTTTCTATCACCATCTGTAACGCTCTTCCCACTTTCCTCATGGAAGACAATCCAATCCTCTCAGCCCTCCTCACCCCGAAGCCCCAGGCAAATGTCTATGAGCAATATTTTCTGCTCTGTCACTTCCCACACACAGAACTTTGCTCTTCTTCCCCCTTCATGCTTTCCATCTGTCTCCTCTAGTCCCTGGATTTCTAGGCTGGGTCTCTGGTTCTAAGACTGAAAGCCCCCATCTCTCAGTGTCTCTCTCCTTGTAAAGAGAGCCCTTCTGGACTCTCAGCCTCAGCCTCCCCTTGCTCCTGGAAGCAGGGTAGTCCCCACTGCACCCTCAAACTCCCTACCAAGATCAGTGTGGATTCTTCTTTGCTCTTTGGTTTTTGAAACCTGTTCTTTTAGTCCAAAGTTGGTTTTTCACAATGATTGCTCCTACATTAATTTGTAATCCAGTTTAGTGTTGTGAGCTGGGAATCTGTATATTGGCCTACTCCGCTGCCATCTTAGTGTCTCCTATACCCGTTTTAATTGATTGGTAAAAGTAATGGGTCATATTTTCTTGCTTATTTTTTTTTGTCTGGTAATTTTTATTAGATGCCAGATATTGTGATTTACATTGTTGTACATAGGATTTTTTTGTAGTACTTCTGTATTTCTTTTAATCAATTGATTTCCACTCAACTTCTGTACAAGTTATGGGTCATATATTCTTGCTTCTGTAGATATAGTCATACATTGATGTTTTATTATATACTTTTGTGCATATAGTTAAAAGGAAATTATAGGTATAATAAATTGATTGAGGTGTTTCTAATTTCTTATTTGGCAGGATTTGATGCTTTTTAATTTTTTTTAACTTAAATGTAACAATGTCCAAATGATTTTAATTCAGAATCAAACTATTTGTTGTCAATACAGTTTAAATATAGCTTTTCTTCCTAGAGTGCGTATTGCCACTATTGTTCAGGTTTAGATGGTGAGACTATCTTGCTCTCACAAGAATGTGTCATAAAAGGTATTCTGGGAAAAACTAGTATGTGTATTTTTTTCACAAATGGCCTGAATTTTTAAACTTAAAAAATATGTTTTAGTTTTCTAGCCACTTCAAGGGCATTAAAATGTGATACACACAATACAATATATAGATAATATATTATAGAATTATGCACCTGAAACCTATATAATTTTATTAACCAACGCCACCCCAATAAATTCAATTTTTAAAAAGTTGAAATTAATCAAGATAGGTTCTTGAATTAGCAGTATAATGATATCTTTCATCTTACATAATATGTAAATAGTTTGTTTTAAGAAACTAATTGTCTATATAGGTGAAGTTTATTGGTTTAAAAGTAATATCATTATATTTTATATGTTTTTGATAAGAATATTTTTGCATTGCATTATATATTAGCCTGCTTTTAGAGATATTATATTAAATATCACTCAACTTTTTCTCAATGACTCTAGTAATTATAATGACTTTCTCTTTTTATTCTGTGACATAATTGGCATTTTCTTTTGATTCTTCTTGATTCTTTATTTCTTCTGTTCCTATTCCTTTCATCAGTAGCTCTGATACCTATGCTTAACTCCATTGGTGTGGTGCTTTTATTTAAGTATGACATGAGAAACAAGTTATTACACTTGTTGCAGTTATATATTAACTTAGCTTGGATAATAATATGCAAATAACTAGAGTCAGAGTATTAAATGGTTAATAAAGATGAAAAACGGAAACTACCTGTGGTAGTAATCTTTATACAAAAAAATTTCTACATTATAATTTCAACATTGTTCTATTCTAGATAATATTATATTGAATATAATTTTACAATTAAGAAATTTATAATGTAATGGGGTGAAGATAGAGAATAAATCAAGAACTATAATTGAAAGTCATAGCCTGACAAGGTGGTGGTACAGTAGATACAGCATCGCCTGGGACACAGAGGACCCAGGTTCAAAACCCAAGGTCACCAGCTTGAGTGCAGGCTCATCTGGCTTGAGCATGGGCTCATCTGGCTAGAGCATGGGATCACTGGCTTGAGAATGGGATCATAGACATGACCCCATGATCGCTTGCTTGAGCCCAAAAGTCACTGGCTTGAAGCCCAAAGTGGCTGGCTTCAGCAAGGAGTCACTCACTCTGCTATAGCCCCCCAGACAAGGCACATATGAGAAAGTGATCAATGAACAACTAAGGTGCCACAACAACAAAGAATTGATGCATCTCGTCCCTCTCCCTTCCTGTCTGTCTGTCTTTCTCTGTTTCTTTCCATCACTCTCGCAAAAAATAAAGAATAAAAAATTCTGTGAATAACTGAAAGTGGTAAATACTATCATAGTGATGTAGCCAGGCAACAATCTTCAGTACAGGAACTTTAAAACATGCATAAAACATGCAAATGTTGCAGTGCTGTTTAACAGTTCATAATTTTTGTTTTAGTTTTCTTGTTGCCTGTTTGTTGTGATCCAGAATATTAATGTTGTCAGAAAACTGATTTTGAAATAAGTTGGGAATAACCCTTAGAATATTCACACCAACATTATTTCCTGTTCTACTGGCAAAATTTGTTCTATTTTGTGTGGTCCACCGCTTATTTCCCCAAATGATATCTTCATCTTTGAATATAACTTATAATATTTTTTAAAATAATTTTACACAACCATGTGCAGGTTCAAAGACAAACAAAATTAACTTCTGAGTTATTGAATTATTTATTTTTTAATTTTAGATTTTATTTGTTCATTTTAGAGAGAGGGGACAGAGAGAGAGAGAGAGAGAGAGAGAGAGAGAGAGAAAGACAGAGAGCGAGAAGAGGGAAAAAGCAGAAAGCATCAACAGTCATAAGTGCCTTGACCAGGCAAGCCCAGGATTTCGAACTGGCAACCTCAGCATTCCAGGTCGACACTTTACCCACTGTGCCACTGCAGGTCAGGCGAGTCATTGAATTTTTTAAAGTAAACAAAATTTTTCATAAGCAGAGCACAGCTTAACACTTTGCTTTGGATTTATACAACTATATAAATTGTTTATACATTTAGCCCAGGTAATACATAATAATAATAATAATAATAATAATAATAACAATAATAATTTATTCTAAAATATACTTAAGAAAAATCATGATTTATAATTAACTGATAAGATACAAGTCAGGTAGATGCAATTTCACTCGCATGGAAAGTTCCTCTATTAAATCATACATATGATATTGGAATTCTGGACCTGAATACTCTCTAATATAATTTTTTTATAAAATTATTATACTGTGCATTAGCAATAATATTTTTAATTAAAAACTGCAAATAACTTGTCTATACCTATATATAATAGTATTTCTTTGCTTCTTTCAGCTATTTCATTAATTAGATCCTTTTTCTTTTCATAATATAATAAAGTATACTATACCCAAATATTTCAAATAGTTTCTTCCACAAACAGGTTTTCATCAAAATGATAAAGATATTTTAAGAGACAGATCAAATTATGCCTCATTCTAGCTAGTAAATCTTGGTGGTCAGGTTTTTGATATTGTTTATTTGCTTTACAGCAGCTTAGTTTGTATCCTAATTAGTACAAACACACAGCTCTAAACTGTGTTAAATGTTATAAAGATCAGAACAGTGCTTAAAGGCAGATATCAGGAGGCAGCTATTTAAGATTAAGTATCAGGTAAGGGCTGCTCTGAGAAAACGCAATTAAGCTGGAATTTGAAGAAAATAAATTAGTCACACTAAGAAATGAGGAATCAGGTATGAGGGAAGTGTACAGAGTTTATGCAGCAGAAAAGACTGGAGGCATTTTAGGAAGTCCAATTAGCTACAACAGGAGAATAAAGTGCCAGGTAGCTGAGGGACTGGCTGGAGCGAAACCATGCACATCTGATAAGGCATTTGTATTGATTCCAAGTGACATGAAAAGCAGCGAATGACATTATTATGTGACCATGTTATTAAATAAAGGAATCTGTGGAGGGATCTGTGACTTTTGTACTGTAGAATGTGCAGTCTTGGAACCAGAGTCTAAGCGAGAAAGCCAGTTGAGAGAGTTTTCCAATATAGGTCAGAGATGATGATGCCTTTAATATATATATAAATATATACCAATTGTGTAAAAAGTCCACATTTAGAAGGTTTGAACCTTTTAAATACTAGAAAGTATAATTGAATACTCCTCAAAAAATATTGATCTTGCTTCTCCTTTGATCTCTCATGAATGCTACATTTACCTCCCCATGCTGAAACTTGACCTGTCCTTGGTCCTTCCATGATGTTACCAATATTATAACACTGCCATTCTGATTTATATATACATTAAGTTTTGGGGGATTTTTTAATATGTTTTTTCCAAATGGAATCACTCTTCCAGGCATCAGGCACTGCTTCTATTAAACTTTCACTGTAAACTGTAACCAACATGCACTAAAAATCTGTAAGAATGGACATGCTTATACAGTTCCAGTCTCTTATTATAGAAAATCCCATAACTATCAAAATAAGGGAGCTTAGGTCCTGGCCAGTTGGCTCAGTGGTAGAGTGTCGGCCTGGAGTTCAGGGGTCCCGGGTTCGATTCCCGGCCAGGGCACACAGGAGAAGCGCCCATCTGCTTCTTCACCCCTCCCCCTCTCCTTCCGCTCTGTCTCTCTCTTCCCCTCTGGCAGCCGAGGCTCCATTGGAGCAAAGATGGCCCAGGCACTGGGGATGGCTCCTTGGCCTCTGCCCCAGGCGCTAGAGTGGCTCTGGTCACCGCAGAATGACGCCCGGAGGGGCAGAGCATCGCCCCCTGGTGAGCAGAGCGTCGCCCCCGGTGGGTGTGCCGGGTGGATCCCGGTCGGGCGCATGAGGGAGTCTGTCTGACTGTCTCTCCCCGTTTCTAGCTTCAGAAAAATACAAATAAATAAATAAATAAATAAATAAATAAATAAATAAATAAGGGGAGCTTACCTAATTTTTACTTTTGTTCTATTTCTTTTTTCTCAATCTAAGCCACATACTGGGAAGTATTCTAGTAAAATATGTACGAAATTTTTAGACTAAGTGTTCCAGTGATATTATACTTCATTTAAAAGTATTCCTAGAAATGGTGCCTAGGCCCTTAAGAACTTCATAGGTGAGAATATTTTATTCTATAATCAATTCAGTTTTATATTAACTCCTTTGACACAGAAAGTGGCCCATCTTTCCTCACAGCGAACTGATTATTTGGAGGTCCCGAATGATCAAATTCACAGTTCACATTAAAACTAAGTATATTTTCTGTAGTTCACCAATCTAATTAACATGATCAGTCAGCTGTGTAAACCATCACACTAGCAAGTCAATTGTTAGGGTCATTTCAGGTGTTTTCAGATTAATGTCTTTAATAACACACTAAAAAGTGATGCTGATCTTTAGGGAAAAGTAATAAAGAATTGTAACTGAAGAAGAATAGTCCTGTCAGTTTCCTCTCTGCAGTCTAAATATGATAAATTTATTCTGTGGCATGAGCATATGAATTAAGAATTAAATTTTGAGAATTTTAGTTTCTCAAAACTCAGGCTAACCAGGATTTTTTCTTTAATATTTTAAGAGAATTATACTATAAGCAATATAAAACTACTTTTTAAGTAATCTTCTGAGGTTTAAGCTATATGTCAGGCAAATCTAAATAGACATAGACAGTACTAATTGATATAAAAGTTTAGTTTTTCATAAATCTGAATTTTTATTTCTTCATTTCCTATCAGTTCTATAATGAAAATATACATGGTTACTATTCATACATCTATTGAAGTGGATTAGATGAGTTAGAATTATTAGGGTAACATTTAATGGATTAGAGTACAAGTTTTGAGATACACTAAGTATTGAATAGAATAAGCCAGAATGGGCTTAACTTGCAAAAACTGTATGTATAGTTATCTTAACTGACTACTATTAGAACTAGACTTTTTCCCCCTGACTTTTAATAAATGTTAGCATGTTATTCTGTTAAAATAGTTTGTAGTTGTAGTAGAAGTTAGTTCCAATGTGGGCTACACTATTACTATATGCGTATTTTATAAAGCCAGCTTGACTTTGTAGAACAACTTTGAATTTGGCTGCTTACCCAAACTTCATCTTCCCTGATTTTGTGAGGCTCCAATATTTATCTAATAGTTTATATTTATACAGAAGTTGTTTCTTGCTTCTTGCAACCAAATTCATGATTTTTCAATATAGAATCAGAGTCTATAAGTTATAACAGAAGCACAGTCATCAAGCATCTTTAGTAGGCTATTTCACTTAGCATAATAATTTCCAGATCTATCTGTGTTGTCGCAAAAGATAAGATTTCCTTATTTTTATGGCCACATCTTATCCCATTGTGTAAAAGTACTACACTTTAAACTATGTAAACACAAGAAATTAATTTTTTAAAATTTATATGGTTCTATATCAGGTGTTTCGTGTATAATACAGTTTCTTGGTAGTTAGAATGAAGTGGTGGGGGAAGTGAGTCATTCCATAGTGTAGAATAAGACAAGCTGCACTTGATGTGACAATTGTGGAGTCACATTCGCGTTATGAATTGTAATTTAGTTTCAGCAAAACAATATAATGCATAACATTTCATTAATGCTGTTAATTTATTAGTTTTGTTGCTTACAGTTTTGGTTTTATAACTGATAAGCGCTGTAACCCGAAGACTCCTGTTTATGTGTAAATAATGTTATAATAAAACAAATTAGATCAGCAACACAAAAAAGTCTTAAGTAAGGACAAACCAAATCAACAGAATGAATAGCACACAGACTTTACCTTTGTAGTTTTATAATGCATATGCTATATATATTTTTTTTTCATTTTTCTGAAGCTGGAAATGGGGAGGCAGTCAGACAGTCTCCCACATGCGCCCGACCGGGATCCACCGGGCATGCCCACCAGGGGGCGATGCTCTGCCCCTCTGGGGCGTCGCTCTGTTGCATCCAGAGCCATTCTAGCGCCTGAGGCAGAGGCCACAGAGCCATCCTCAGTGCCCGGGCCAACTTTGCTCCAATGGAGCCTTGGCTGTGGGAGGGGAAGAGAGAAACAGAGAGAAAGGATAGGGGGAGGGGTGGAGAAGGAGATGGGCGCTTCTTCTGTGTGCCCTGGCCAGGAATCGAACCCGGGACTCCTGCACGCCAGGCTGACGCTCTACCACTGAGCCAACCGGCCAGGGCCATATGCTATATTTTTATAGTTGTTTTATATATATATTAATATATATATATATTAATGTAGTGAGACCTGCACATAGTTACCATTAATTAAAAAAATAAAAATAGAGATATGCTTGATTTTGAAATATATATATAATATATATAAAATATTGATAAAATATATATTCAGGGCATGGAGAATAAACAATACCACATGGAAGATATGGTAGTGTAAATTAAGAAAATAAATTAAAAATTAAAAAAATAAATTAAAAATTAAAATAAAATAAAATTAATGGTAACAGCAATAAAAGAATCAGTATCTCCTCTGAAATCCTTTCACAACTGTTGATTGTTTTTCTCATTTAGGATTTCCTATGAATTTCCTAGTATTTTCTCATATATATATATATATATATATATATACATATATATATATATATATATATATATATATATATATATATATATTGGTATTTTTTCTGAAGTGAGAAGTGGGGAGGCAGAGACAGATTCTCACGTGCATCTGACTGGGATCCACCCAGCAAGTCCACCAGGTGGCGATGTTCTGCCCAACTAGGGTGTTGCTTCTTTGCAACCAGAGCCATTCTAGCACCTGAGGTGGAGGCCATGAAGCCATCCTCAGTGCCCAGATTAACTTTGCTTCAATGGAGCCTTGGCTGTAGGAGGGGAACAGAGAGATAAAGAGAAAAGAGGGGGGAAGAGTAGAGAAGCAGATGGGTGATTCTCCTGTGTGCTCTGGCCTGGAATTGAAGCTGGGACATCTACACACCGGGCCAACACTCTACTACTGAGCCAACTGGCCAGGGCTTCTCTTATATTTTATGTTTGTGACCTTGTGTACCTAATTATATTACATGCATTTTGAGAACAAAATATTTATTCTACACTTTCAGCCTAAGATCTAAACATCTGCCTGTTGGTATCATTATTTTTTAACTGAATATAAGTCAAAACAGTCTGTTATGCTGCAGTAAAAATTACCTAAAATCATAGTAGCTCATAACAATAGGGATTTATTTCTAGCTCACGCTATTTGGTTATTGTGGGTGAGTTGTGAATTTGTTTTCTGAAAAATTTGCAAAAAAAGGGAAGGTGTATATAGACAACCTTCTGCAGGTTCTTAAGTATTTTGTTCATAAGTGACATATTCACCCCCACATTTGATTGGACTATTTATGACTAAATGTTATGTCAATGTGGCTAGGAAATACAATCACAGCCAGGAACATGAAAAGGAGGAAAACAAGAGTTTTGGCAAAAAGACAGTAAGACATATCGCAACCTGTATGAACTAAAACCAATGGCTTAATTCCTCCAATTTGCAGTAAGATGTAAATGCAAGCAGTGAAAAGAATGACATCCCACACAATATTTGGAATGTTGAAAGTCTTGGTAAAGATATTATTCCTCCTAAATTGCTATTTCAAATAATTTATTATATCTTCCTACATGCTCAAAATCATTCTGAGTAAAGGCAAAAATGATAAAGATACACCTATTTCTTAAATACACACTCACACCCTTTCATACCCACACGCACACATAAACATATGCATATAGACATGTATATATATATATATATATATACATAGACAAGTGCAAGCCTGCTTATGTGTGTGTGTGTGTGTGTGTGTGTGTGTGACTAAATACATCATCCCTTGGGTTGAATGAGTTTATCTGATATAAAAAAATATTTTTTTATTATTCTAGTTTTCATTTTTATATCTATAGGAGCTTCTTTTTATGTAAACTCACAATCTACTTTTATTAATTCTAACCATTTGTCTTTATATTCTCTTTAGATCCTATATGGATATCAAATCATAGTTCCTACTAATCTTGAAATTTTTTTTCTGATACAAATTCTTATTTTATTGTCCTGATCAGAATTTTTGTGCAATATTGTATAGAAGTGCAACAGTAGACATATATTTTATGACTTTTAAAACAATATAATATTTCACTAATATTATTAATGTCACAGGTTTGAAAAAAATTTTATATTAAGAAATACTATTTATTTTTTCTGTTTTAACATAATGAATAGATACTGAGTTGCTTCCAATGCTGTATCTGCACCGATAGAGATGATTGTAGATTTCTCTTTTTTCTTAAGATGTTGAATTACTTTAATAAATACACTTAATTTAAATATGTTTGCATGCCTCTAATAATCCTTTTTGATTAATATATGCCTATACATTGCTTAACTTTGCTCTTATTTGTTTTATACATTTTGTAAATATTTGCATTAGATTGCCCTTGGATTTTCTTTTCATTTGCCATAGGCTGTCTAATAAATCTTTTGGACTTGTGTATTGAAATTGTCTATTTCAGCCCTGGCTAGTTGGCTCAGCAGTAGAGTGTGACCTGGCGTGTGGGTGTGCTGGGTTCAATTTCCAGTCAGGGCACACAGAAAAAACAACTATCTGCTTCTCCACCCCCTCCCCCCATCACTTTTCTCTCTCTATCTCTCTCTTCTCCTCCCACGGCCATGGCTTGGTTGGAGAAAGTTGGCCCTGGGCACTGAGGATGGCTCACATCAGATTCTAAAATAGGTCAACTGCCAAGCAATGGAGCAATGGCCCCATATAGACAGAACATTGCCTCACAGAGGTCTTGCCAGGTGGATCCAATTAGGGCACATGCAAGAGTCTGTCTCTCTACCTCCCCACTTCTCACTTAAGAAAAAAAAAGAAATTCTTTATTTCATCTAAGTTTTTAAGTATATTTACATATATTTATTTAGAACATTCTTTTATGATATTCTAATCACTATTGTATATGAACATATGTTCCTTTTTTAATATTTTATTATTTAAATGTGTTTTCTTTTTTTTATTAATTTTAATGGGGTGACATTAATCAATCAGGGTACATAGGTTTAGAGAAAATATCTCCAGGTTATTTTGACATTTGATTATGTTGCATACCCATCACCCAAAGTCATATAGTCTTCCGTCATCTTCTATCTGGTTTTCTTTGTGCCCCTCCCCTCCCCCATTCCCTCCCTTCCCCTTCCCACCCCCAGTAACCACCATACTCTTGTCCATGTACCTGAGTCTCATTTTTATGTTCCACCTATGTATAGAATCATATAGTTCTTAGTTTTTTCTGATTTACTTATTTCACTCAGTATAATGTTATTAAGGTCCATCCATGTTGTTGTAAATGATCCGATGTCATCATTTCTTATGGCTGAGTAGTATTCCATAGTATATATGTACCACATCTTCTTTATCTAATCATCTATTGAAGGACTTTTTGGTTGTTTCCATGTCTTGGCCACTATGAATAATGCTGCAATGAACATGGGCTCCATGTGTCTTTACGTACCAGTGTTTTTGAATTATGGGGGTATATAGCCAGTAGAGGGATTGCTGGATCATATGGTAGTTCTATTTTTTTTTTTTTTTTTTTTTGCATTTTTCCAAAGCTGGAAACGGGGAGGCAGTCAGACAGACTCCCGCATGTGCCCGAGTGGGATCCACCCAACATGCCCACCAGGGGGCGATGCTCTGTCCATCTTGGGGCGTCGCTCTGCCACAATCAGAGTCATCCCAGTGCCTGAGGCAGAGGCCACAGAGCCATCCTCAGCGCCCGGGCAAACTTTGCTCCAGTGGAGCCTTGGCTGCGGGAGGGGGAGCGGTAGAGAAGCAGATGGGTGCTTTTCCTGTGTGCCTTGGTTGGGAATCGAACCCGGGACTCCTGCATGCCAGGCCGATGCTCTACCACTGAGCCAACTGGCCAGGGCCATGGTAGTTCTATTTTTAATTTTTTGAGAAACCACCATACTTTCTTCCATACTGGTTGTACTACTTTACATTTCCACCAACAGTGGATGAGGGTTCCTTTTACTCCACAGGCTCTCCAACACTTGTTATTACCTTTCTTAGTGATAATAGCTAAATCTAACAGGTGTGAGGTGGTATCTCATTGTAGTTTTGATTTGCATTTCTCTAATAGCTAATGAAGATGAGCATCTTTTCATATATCTGTTGGCCATTTGTATTTCTTTCTAAGAGAAGTGTCTGTTCATGTCCTCATCCCACTTTTTTATTGGATTGTTTGCTTGTTTGTTATTAAGTTTTATGAGTTCTTTGTATATTTTGGATATTAGGCCTTATCTGTGCTGTTGTTTGAAAATATCATCTCCCATTTCATTGGCTGTCTGTTTTTTTTTTGTTGTTGTCTTTAGTTTCTTTTGCTGTGCAAAAGTTTCTTAGTCTGATGTAGTCTAAATAATTTTTGATAAAGAGGCCAACAATACACTATGGAGAAAAGAAAGCCTCTTCAACAAATGGTGCTGGCAAAACTGGAAAAAACATGCAAAAGAATGAAACTCAACTACAGTTTGTTCCCTTGTACTAAAATTAATTTAAAATGGATCAAAGACCTAAATATAAGACCTAAAACAATAAATCACATAGAAGAAAACATGGGTACTAAACTCATGGACCTTGGTTACAAAGAGCTTGACTCCAAAGGCAAGGGAAGTGAAGGCATAAGTGTGTTTTCTTAATCACTGATTTGTTTAATAACAAAGTTTTTGATCTTGTTTTTTTCTCATTGCATTAATTACTATTTAAAAACTTTTTTATGTATATTTTTAGAATAATTTTGCTTTCTGAATTTATCCTTACTTGAATATATATTTATTTAAGGTCAGTGCTTTTTCTATTACATGCTTTTTAGGTCAGAAAATCATCTAAATATTTCTTAGTAAAGCCCAAAGGTCTATATGAAATGTGTTTTGTTGTCTTTAACTTCTAAATATTTTATTAATTCCATTACAATATTATTTTTGACACATCAATTATTTAGAAATATTTTCTCAATTTTCCCATATATGATGAATGCTTATTTAAGAGATACTCTTCTATAAAGTAATTTGTAATCACTTTTTTGGTTGCTGTGTATATAGATATTTGCATTACAAATAGGAGAAATGCTCCTTGTTCACCAGAGAGCAGTAAGTTATAGCCTACCTTTGCCCATTATTATTCAAATAAAAGAGCTCTATCTTGAAATACAAACATCAACTAAGCTGAAAAATAAAGTAAGAGTACTTATGATATGCTATTTATTCTGTAACAATATGACAAACTCATTGAACTTAAAGGTAACTCATTTTTCTAGACATGTGCCAATCAATCTTTTAAAGTATTTTTATCAGAGGTTTTATATTAAGAAAGTAAATTCAAAGACTATACACGAATAGAACCTAAGTAATCAAATTTATTTATTTAACCATTTTCTCATAGAGTGATAATATCTACCTTATTAAATTAATATGCACATTGAATAAATATTTTAAAAATATACAACAGTCCTTGGCTGACAATTAACAATAACTAAGTATTATTTAAATAAAAAGCAGCCTGACCAGGCAGTGGCACAGTGAATGTACCACTGGACAGGGACATGGAGGAGCCAGGTTCGAAACTCCGAGGTCACTGGCTTGAGCGTGGGCTCATTCGGCTTGAGATGGGTTTACGACCTTGAGCTTGGGCTTGCTGGCTTGAAAGAGGGATCTTAGTTGTAACCCCATGGTCTCTAGCTTGAGCCCAAAGTTTGCTGGCTTGAAGCTCAAGATCTCTGCCTTGAGCCCAAGGTCACTGGCTTGAGCGAGGGGTCATTTGCTCTGCTGTTGCCCCCCCCATTCCCCATTAAGGCACATATAAGAAAGCAATCACTAAACAACTAAGAAGCCGCAACAAAAAAATTGATACTTCTCATCTCTCTCCTTTTCTGTCTGTTCCTATCTGTCCCTCTCTCTGACTCTCTCTTTGTCTCTATCAATAGATAGATAGATAGATAACTATAAAAAGTATATTGTTATATATAAAATATTTAGTACCTCTTCTACAAAAAGTTGTACTTAAGCCAAGTCATTTATTCTGCTATGAAAATTAAATTAAGCATAAAAAGTGATTTTTTAATTCAAATTTCACATACAAAAATAAACATTTTACTTGTTTCATAGAAAACAGGATTTAAGGTAATTTCTGAACTCAGGAAATTTATAACTTCCATGAAAACTAAAACAAACATAAAAAAATAGCTACAGAAAATAAAATGTTTTCTTCTATTCATTGCCGTCAATCATGAGTCCTTGTGTTGAAAGTTTCTAAGTCTCACCTACATAACATACACAGAAATGAAACTGGAAATTTATAAGAGGAGAATATCGTGTATACATATCAGGCTACCTCAAAGTGTATCACAACTGTCCCACAACTCCTTTCTGGCTTCTTTACTCCTTTTCTTTGACCTCTCATTCACCCCCATGTGACACCAGGAAATTTGTCTGATGAAATCTTGAATTCAAAATAGATGAAAATTAACTAAACTCAGAATTGGGGACTAACAAATCAATATTTGATAAATATCAAGGGAACAAAATTACTGAGAGATAACTAAAACTAGAAGAGCCAAATGGTTTTTAAGTACTTTTAGCTTTCTTAACTCGCAAACACATATGAAACAGAAAACATTCTAAGACAGCTTTGATTAAAACCATAGCTATAAACTGAATCCAAGAGCACACCTCTGAAGAAATGGATCAGAGAAGTATCATAAAGATGTGTAAAGGAATTAGATGCTACTTAAGTTTTTTAGAAAATACAGTTGTAAAATAATTTTATTCTGAAAACTATCCCATTTCTTAGGTTTCCCTGAGGTACAGATATTATCATACAAATTTTGACATATATCAATATTTTAAGGTAGGTAGGTTGATAGTGGAAAGTAATTAAAGTGGAATTACAGCCATCAGGATATTTATTAGTGAACACACAATTTCCTTTATCTCTCCCACCAGTGTCTCTAAAAGACATTTGATATTTTTAGATTATAATTCCTATCTGTAAGTGAGAAGCTTAGACAACCTTATTTTTGTTTTATTAAATATTCTGTGATTCAGTAATTCAACCTTCTCTTTTTTGTTGGAGTGAGGTGAGGCTATAAAAAATAAAATGGACACAAAATAATAGAGCACTGAATTATTCTAATCAGAGTATTTACTCTTTCGGGAATGCTTTGGTTAACTAAAACCTTAACTTATTAATTTGTTTTCTTGTATCATAGAGAATCATTAAAGTCCCCAAAATTAAAAATTGGCTTTCTTCTAAATGTGTTGTGACTCCTAATCAAAGTTTAGACCCAAAAAAAGAGATTAAAAAGGCATAATAATGTAACTGTGGGGAATTTCTTCAGCATGTGCCTTAAAGAAACAGAACAATCAACCTGACTGTTGAAGTCATGTCGTCATAGTTATTCAAGATAATTTTTCTTTTGATTCTTGCCGGTTGGTCATGTAATCATTGAATTATTACCTTTTATCTTAGCCCTGAGTGGCAAATTTCATGCTCAAGCATACAGTAAAGTTGTGGGAGCTGAGTAAATTTTGATTTCTATGAAGATGTTAATCTCCCTAAAAAGAACAAGTGAATGTTTTGGGGTTTTTTCTGATATTTCTGTTTACACTTCAAACTAAGATGGTTGCCCTGGTACAATAGGAATAATTATCTTTAAATAACTTAAACAATGTTCACTAAACCTAATTATGATGCTTATGACCCATGTGTTATGAGACCCTTTCATTACTAAATCTGTCTGGTTGCAGTTTTCTCACCTATAGTATAAGTAGTTTAATTCTTCAGTGACCCACATTTCTGATTCCATTAAAGTAATTAATTATATCTTAAAAATAATTTATCCTATCTTAATTAAATTATATATTCAGTTAAGTTTTGTAGCAGTCTATTGAAATGCAACTTTTATTTCTTGAATAATGCTGTCTGTTTATTCTTTATCATATATTTGATGAGGAGCAAAAGTAAATTTCCAATAGATTTTAAACTACATGATAATTTCAAGATTTGTGTTACATTATTTGAAATGTAAGGTTAGTTGGGTGTACATGAGATTAACTTTAGTGTAAAGATAAACATATGTGTTTATCTTTTTAAATGTGTCATCTTACAATTTTCTTATTTATACAAAATGGGTGCTAAAAAGCCAAAAATTATATCTGTAATTGTTGTAGGAAGGGTAAAGAACTGAGGACAAAGCAGATATGTGCACCCAAGAAGACTGTCTTCTCTCAGCACTTGTCTAGAAGAAATTCATATGATCTTCTTTTCTATCTCATTGGTCTGAATCCTGCCACTTAGCCAGACTATAGTGTAGGCCGAGAAGATATAATATTTTTAGTTGTGTTTTTATTGATAAGAAAGAAGAGGAGAATAAATATTTGTAGGCAAATATTTCCTGCACCAACTTTTTATTTACTTCAAACTCCCCAAAATAACAATATGCCTTTGATGGTTTGTTCTTTGTTTCAGTTTGGCTTGACTAGAGTCCAGTTATTTAATCAAATGCTTTGTAGATACTGTTGTGAAGGTATTTTGTATATATGAGTAATGTCCATAATAAGTTAACTAAGTAAGGGAGATTATCCTGGGTAATCAAAATGGATATAATTCAGTCAATTGAAAAGCATTAAAAGCAGAGATAAATCTTCCCTGGAGAAAAAATTCTGCATTTACTTTCAGCTTCAGATAGTGTGGTGTTCCATGGTTCCAGTGTACCCTTCCTGACTTATAACCACTCATTTGTTCAGGGTTGGGAGAGGAATTGCCTATAAATAAGAACACAAGGGAAGTTTGGGGATGATGGAGATTTTCTGTTTCCCAACAGTGGTAGTGGACCCAGAACTCTGAATTTCCTAAAATAAATAAATAAATAAATAGGTAAATAAGTAAATAAATAAATAAATACTGTATACCAAAAAGATTGAATTTCATATTGTATAAATTTATAAAAGTAAATATCAAGGATGAGAAAAGAATTAAAAATGAAATATAATTGTAACAAAGAAATCTATTTCTAATGATTAATATAATCAAATCAAAAAAGTAGGATAATGGAAGAACTAACCTAAGTAAATTTAAAAAACAATAGTTTACCTGCATATTTTATAAGGCAAAAAACAAAAGAACTATATAAAATTACTGTAGTTAATATATTTTTTTAATTCAAGCCCATATGGATTAGCAATTCTGAAACTACTTTAAGTAAATACAGTGAAGGACCAAGTAAATATGTTGTACATAATGTGAGCATTGGTTCTCAGTGTTAGAGAAGGAAATTACAGATAAGGAAAGTGGGAAGCTAGGATGGACCTTGTGGTGTTTGAAATGGAAATATTAATATAAATACCCATTTTAAAATACATATATATAGTTAGATAGATACAGAAATAAATATAGATGTGTGTATGCATAGATTAGTATGTATACTATAGATATATTTCCTAGCTCTGTCTGCTGAGAGAGATTAGAAGCAATGACACTACTATTCTAGCTGAGTTGTCCACGTTTCGGTCATTTGAAATAGCCTCTCTTTCTCCCACCCAAGAGTCTTCAAACATATTATTCTTTATTCCTGCTGTGTTCTTTCCTCCCATCTTAATTGTTCATTATTAAAATATACTTCAATTATGCAGGGAAACCTTCCTTAACCTTCTTAATAAGATCAAATCTCCATGTGATATACTTTCTAAGTATCTCTCAGAGGCATAGAACTAGTTATATAACTAACTTGGGCCTTTGGCTAATAAAAATCTCCCTTGTACATTTTTCTTTTTTTTAAGTTTTAAATTATTTATTCATTTTAGAGAAGAGAGAGAGAGAGAGAGAGAGAGAGAGAGAGAGAGAGAGATGTGGGGGAGAAGCAAGAAGTATCAACTCCTATATGTGTCTTGACCTGGTAAGCCCAGGGTTTTGAACTGGCCACCTCAGCATTCCAGGTCTACACTTTATCCACTGTGCCACCACAGGTCAGGCATATATTTTTCTTAATTTTTATTTTTAATTTATTGTGTTGACATGGTTTCAAACGTCCCACTCAATATAACACTGTCTATGCACTGCATTGCATGCCCCCCACCCCATATAAGGTCTTTTTCACCCCCATTGCCCCCACCTTTACCTCTCTCCCCCTACATCCACTTTGCCCCCTTTCACTCTAGATATTGTTATTTGTTGTCTGTATAAATGTATTATGTATATATGTGCATTTTGTTAAAAGGGCAGTGCAGTTCATGTCGTGGCCATTCTACTTTATGTAAATCATCCTGTAATCATTTCCCTCTGACAGAAGTAGAGCCATGACAGACAACTAAAGATGTATGACCTGTCCTTTATATCTGAAATATAAGTTTTGGCTTTGACAGTATAATTAGTCAACTGGAAGACCTTAGTAGGTTATGCCACTTCTCTGATGCTTCATACTCTCATGTGTTAGAGAGATGGTTGGTTTACACCGTCTCACAGAACTTCACTACAATAGTCTGTGCCAGATGCTAATAATCTGTAAGAAATTGTTAGTAAGTTATGTGTCCCTCAAAACACTGTAATTAGAGTGTTATATGATGGCTGTAAAGCACTTCAGGCTTTATAAAGATGAAGCATTCCAGTAATCCAAGTAGTTCTGTGGTTGTAAAAATTTTATTATCATTATTAAAAATGAAAGTGCTGGTTTATAGAGTAGTGGTATATATTCTAATGTTAAAACAAAACTGAAATTTGGAATTATCAGTGATATAAAATTTATTACTTGTTTACTTATGCTATCATAAGTATCTCATTTCCCATGGTTACAGTATAAACACAAAGATAGAGCCTACTATATTCTAGGTCCTAACAGATCAGGGATTTCAGAAATAAATGAAATTTCCATCCTTGCACTCAGAGCTAGCTTATAAACTAAAAAATATATTACATATGCTGATTTATGTAGGTTTAGAGTCTTACTAAAGCATGCAAGAGCAGAAAATTGTACAACCTCAAGGAAAATTGGTTAAGTTCAAGAAAGGGCTATATATAAAGTTGAATCCTGAATAAAAAGCCAGATCTGATCCATAGATTTTTTGTATCCCAAATCTACTTGTTTGTTTAACGTATCTATTTTAGGAAAAATTGCATACGTATGGGAGAATTTCCAATTCCGTTAGCGATAATTACTAGGACAACAACTGTAGAGTGCAGTCTATGTTCTCACTGAAGTCAAAGGTAATGGGGAGAAAAGGAGGGAATGTGAACTAAAGTATAGTAGAACTTGTCAGGAGTGAAAGTTAGATAACCAAATCAACAATAGTCAGTGTATGTAAACAGTTCTTAAGTTACTAGGAGATTTTTATGATTATCGGAGATTTCTTAAGATGTGTTGTTGACACAGAAAAGATTCTGAAAGGAAGTAAATTCATGGATAATAGGGAGAAAGAGGAATATGTGTTTAAATGACTCTCCCATAATAAGATGATGTCATGTTATATAAGTTTCTATAAATTAATAACCCAGATTTTTTTAATGTGCTTAAGTGTGAAGTAGCTCAATAATTCATTAACCTGTGGTGGAAAAGAAAGGAGAGCATTAAATTGATATAAAAAATGGTTTTATTTTCTATGGCATCTCAAAAGGCATGATATTATCATCTTCACGGATAGAAGGGAAGAACTGGTATCACTATTTAAATCATATTTCTATAGCTTCTTATTTTCTTGGCATTTGATTCTGGCTATAAGGGATGCCTATATTTTTTAAAGTAATTACTCAGATATAACCATTGGTAATTTGCTTGAAAAAGAACCTCTTTATATTTCCTTATTTTTTCTTATATTATTATTAGAGATTAAATTTAGTTAATATTTTAATCCCTGTATAAAACTAGTATGAGAAATATAAAAATAACTCAGAAACTTAAAAAGATAATAACAGTAATAGTATAATGGTGCCCACGTGTTCCACCCCTTAACTCACCCCCACTCTCTGTACTTAAAGAAGAAATTGCTTATTAATCATGGCAGTACTTACTAAACCCTGATAGAGTTTCTAAAACTCTTCAGCATAGTAGTTCACCACCAGTTGTTAATAACTAGTACAAAACATCAAATTACTTTGCTATTCTTGGTCAAGTCAGAGCTAAATAGCATATGCTCAAGAGGAAAATTCCCCCTTGCTTTGTAATTTTCCCCAATCACTCCAGTTTAGTTTGCATGGTAAAAATACTCTCCAGGTGCCTTCTAAGAGTTCTAAAGTTAGGCTTACCCCTGGAATTTACAGAACACTCAAAATATACATATTTACTTAGAGAAGATAACTTTCATATAGTAAATAGAACTAAGTGTTACAATGTGTTGTACAGATTAAAAAATATATTTTTAGGAGTTATCAGTTGGGCTAACTAGATCCAGAAAGGCATTAGGAAAACAGAGGACCCTGAGAAATTTGTTAATGTGTTAAAACAAATCTATATTCCTAAAATGAAAGCACCCTAAGAAATGCTTTCATTAAATAGGTGACAAAAACAGGTTTTAGCAGCTACCAAGATTGTTCTAAAGTTTAACATTTTGGTTATCTTTGCAGAACCTCAATGGAATGAGTCTCAATGATTGAATCTCAATGATTGAGTTAGAGGTCTGCATCAAATATAAGATTCATATATTTAGAAAGAGTCTCCTTTCAAGGCTGTATTGAATATTTTCAAAACATGTTAAATTTTAATTTTTTCAGAAAGAACACTAGCATTATATGTTCTCTCTCTCTCTCTCTCTCTTTCTTTGGTCTGGATATACTTTTTTAAGATTTTATTTATTCATTTTAGAAAGCGGAGAGAGAGGGAGAGAGAGATAGGGAGAGAAAAGGGGGGAGGAGCAGGAAGCATCAACTCTCATATGTGCCTTGACCAGGCAAGCCCAGGCTTTGGAACTGGTGACCTCAGCATTCCTGGTCGACACTTTGTCCATTGTGCCCCCACAGGCCAGGTGGTATGTTCTCTAAAAAGTATGTTTGGCCTTAGCCAGACACCTTGTTGGTTAGAGCATTATCCAGAAGGAAGCTCAGACTTTGCTGGTTTGATACCCAGTCAAGGTACATACAGGAGGAGATCAATGTTCCTGTCTCTCTAAAATAAATAAAATAAACATTTTAAATAAAAGTATGTTTGGCAGATATAAGTATGGCTACCCCAGTTATGGGTGGGTTTTTTTTTAATACAGTGAACTGAGGAACAGAATAGAGGCAGAGGCAGGGTCACAGGAAGCAGGGGGACAGCAGTCAGAGGGAAGGGGGATGAGGGGACAGGATCAGAGACGGTGAAGGGATTATTGAAATTGTATCTGTATAACACATAGATACAGATAACAGGACAGCAAATCCCAGAGGGAAGGGGGAGGGAATCAGAGGAAGGGCAGCAAAATAAGGGTAATGGGAGCACGTTGTTGGAGGGGTGAGGGTGTTATACTGAGTGGGACACTCGAATCCATGTTAACACAATAAATTGAAAAACTTAATAAAAAAGAAAAGTATGTTTGGGAGTTTTCTCAAGATCAAATTAATCAGACAGATTATTTATTGTCAAGATAATTGATTTATACAATGACCTCATAATACAGAATACAATGAAGCTTTGTTTTTTTTAAGAGAGAGCAGAAGAGAATAATAAACTGCCCAAATAACAAACAATACATAGAACTAATTACTCTGAACCCCTAAAAGGCAAGTATTGAATAAAGAAAAAAGGGAGAAACCTTACTTCTATGTGTCTGGCATCTTGTGTCAGGAAAGAAAAAGGAAAAAAAAAGTTACTTATTATGGTACCACATCTACTATGTGCTTAACACTTTAAATGTATAATTTTATTTAATTCTAAATTATAGATAGGTTTTATAGTAAGTGAAATAGAAATTCCACAAAGTTCTTAATTATTTAAAATCCACTATTATTTTTTGTTACACTTCAGATAAGATATATTTTTAGATAAGGTATATAAATTTAAATTGAGCATCTCACAAAGTTTTGAACAAGATATGACTCATGAGCAAAGCACCATCTTGGCTGCTAGCAAAGGATCATTATTACCAAAGTTGTCAACACCAGCTTATAGGTAATACTCCGCAGACAGAAACTGCAAAGAGATCCAGTGAATATGCCATAAATAGATAGCAGCTTTGAAAAGGAATACATTTGCTGATCACGGATCAATTGGAAGGTTACACAATATCCCTGAAAAGTAGTAGTTTTTGACATTAGCCTCCCCTTAATGTTGCATGCTAGCTTTGCCATTGACCAGTTGTTTTCACTGGGCAAGTTAATTAACCCTTCTAAACCTTAATACCCTTCTTCATAAAGCTCATAAAAATAATTAGCAGTAGCCTCAGAAAGTTAGGATAAAAATTAGAGGAGATAAATTTTGTAAAGCTACTTACATAGAGTTTGACATGTAAGTTGCTCTCACATTAGGTATTCTTCCTTCTCTTTACATTGTATAATGGAAGTTAAAGTACAGTAATATAACAGAAATATCATTACTTTTTTAAAGTTAAATACCTAAATTCTTGTCCATGTTCAATCACTGATATGCTGTGTATCCAATTTCACACTGCATAAAGTATGAATACTAGTAATGCCCATCTATATCTCAAGTGGCCATTATGGGGATTACAAATATGAAATATCCAGTAGAAAAGTGTTTTGAAAGTATAAAGAGCCACACTGATATATAGGGTATAACAAAGTAATATTTGATTTTGTCATTACCGTTTTATGATTTTTTAGGGGGGTTAATTTAATCAAAAACAAAAAAGTTAATTCTCATGAACTCTTTCTGTTTCTTCATCCCCAAGAACATTTCCACAGTTATATATAGATGGACTAGTTTATTCAATTTTTGGCCAAGAAAACCTTTCAAATAAAATTTAAATAAAAGAAGTAATGTGGGTTTTTTCTTTTTTTTATTAAGTGAAAGGCAGGAGGCAGGTAGGCAGAGACAGCCTCCCGAATATACCCCCAACAGGCTCCACCCGCAAGCCCTCTACAGGGCAATGTTCTGCCTATCTTGGGCTGTTGCTCTGATGCTCAGCAACCAAGCTATTTTTTTTTAGTGCCTGAGGTGAGGTCAGGGAGCCATTCTCAGCACCCAGGGCATACGGCCAACCATTCAGGCTATGGCTGTGGCAGAGGAGGAGTAAAGAGAGAGAGAGAGAGAGAGAGGGAGAGAGAGAGGGAGAGGGAGAAGGAGGAGGGAGAGGCGCAGAGAAGCAGAAGCAGATGGTCACTTCTCCTGTGTGCACTGACCGGAATCAAACCCGAGCTTCCACATGCCGGCTGATGCTCTACTGCTGAGCCAACCAGTCAGGGCTCAAAGAAATAATATTGAAGAAGCCTTGGAATTTCTTATAAATTGTTAACAATAAAGACCAAGGGCTATGCCCCCAAGCAGATCACTAAGCTAAAATTTCATCTGATGATCCCATATAATAGAGCAGAGCCAGTAGTTTTTCGACTCATTGACTGCCTTGTCTCCCACCTGCACCCCTGATGGATGTATGTAGTTCATCATAGTACTCTTGCAGAGTGTGAATGCAGTCTCAGAAGGCTTCTTACGAAGTACTGTTGGCAGCTCTCCAACAATTGCAATTTGCACAGAAGTTTTAGCTTTAGACCATGGCTGGAGTCACTGGAGTGCTTGATAGAAACTTAAGGAAGGTCTTTTAGGAGAGGGGCTATCAAAGGAAAATTATAAAAATATCAATCAACACTTTACCTCACTTTTTTTCCTTAATCATGTTACAGATCCAACTACATATCCTATATTACCACCTTTGGGAATAGTATATATTTAAGGAGAAATATCTGATTAGCAATTTTAAAGATGTTATGCCTAAATGATGTTACTTCTAGTGAGGAGGCAAATATATTATATTTGGTGTCATTACAAATGAAACTGACAATGAAATATTGTAAGGGATCCCACATCATCTGTCTTCCAGTCTTCCAAACAAGACGGCTCAGAAATGTCCTTCTCATTTCAGTTTACCTTAAAAGTGCTTTCACAGGATGCTATCAGCACTTTACCCCATCCAGCTCTTCTGTGGTGACCAGAAAGTACAGAGGCTCAATGTGCCTTAAAATAAACTTTTGCATAGCCAACATTTTGGTGAAAAAGGGGAATATTCACACATAAGCTATAAGCCTCTCTTAAATGCAAATACCTATAAGAAAAACAATACCAACTACAACCAGCCATATACACGTCTGAATAAGCGACATAAACAGGGTTTTCCAGGGCAAGGGGGGAAGCAGGAAAGCTGGATCCTGATGGATGGCAGCAGTGGATGCTCAGACGTCAGCCATGGAGAGGACACAGAGCACGAGACAAGTGATAAATGGGTGAAAGTAATGCATCACCCAATTTGATATTTTGTCCAAGGCTGGGATTCCTGACATCTGTAATATCTATGCAGGACATTTTATCATTTTATAGTATTAAAACAAATAATGATTATGTCACAAATTTTAATTAAAGCCAAGGTAAATTACACAAGGGTTATTTTCATCTGCCACCAATTGGTTTTTATATAACATTTAGAAAAAAGTGATTTCATGTGTAGTCTATTTTTATTCTTTCTTCTTTAATTAACCAATGCTAATGTGAAATAAACACATCCTGCTGGTACAAATTTCTATCATTATAGTAAAAGTCAGTAAGCAACAATATAGTAGATTTTATTTCCTGCACAGCTAATGAAATTTGTCAATATTGAATTTAGACACATTTCCCTGACAACCAAAGTGCCTGGAAAATAGGTCAGAAAGTCCATTTGTGCATATGTGAATAACTTGTGTATATTTTGCTGTGTAAGCAGTTAAAGAATTACTTCCTTCTGATGCATCTTTTATCTCTAGGAGATGTAGAGCAAGGGAAAGGTCTGGTTTCTAGTCATAAATTCAGGAACATAATCAAGCAGAGGAATATTCAATGGGAAAACAATTTAGTAAATGTTCCAAGAAATGACTAGACATAGGAAATGACACATAGCTTATCAGAAGAATATTTCTTAAGAAGCCTCAGACAGCAAGATCATTTACAGTCTCAGGTTTGGAATGAGAGAATTATGCATCAAAATAATTAATAAGGCAGAATAAATGTAGGGTTTTTTTATCTTTTCTAATACATTATTCATAGGGAACACCAAGGCTAGTTTTGAAAATACAATTTAAATGTGTTTTAATACACATTCCCTTTAAGCTAAGTATTATCATTGACTTACCCACAGAGAGTACATGGCCAACGTGTACACAGTGATTAATTAAATTTCAGTTTTGAACTTTACCCTATAAGCTAAGCTTTGTGTACACTCATTTGGAAATTAAACATTCAGAAGGCCCCATCTTCTACCCTTTAGTACTGAAAACAGAAGAAGAAAAAGAGAAAGTATCACTATATTGTAAATTAGAGTCTCAGATTCATGCAATATTCTCTTTGTTAAAACAATATATTTTGTGACAGAATTTGTATAGCCACAGCAATGTCTGCTATACCTCTGAGGATCTGCTACCCTATAGGAAAATTTAGAAATACAAATTTGATTTACCATTAGAAAGTATATTGATGTATATATTATGTGATTTTCAAAATATATGTAGGAAAAAGCTGTACAAAATTCAACATCCAGTTCAATGGTGAATGTGTTTTGGTCATTTGCTGGGTGCCAGTTATTCTTCCAACCACTAGAGATACACCAGTGAGCAAAAGAGACAAATGATAATTCTTACCCTCTGGGAGCTTACATCCTCGATAGCAATCTATGAAGAGGGGAGAATTATTTAAGTTAACTAAAGGCTATTTATGAAAAGAACTATTGAAATCATAACAATTAAGTATGAGTGCTTGAAGCATTTTCTTCAACTGCAGAGAAAAGATAATGACAGCCCAGCACCATGCTATCCCCTGCTGTGCAGGATATCCAAGCCAGTCCAATAAGCAAGAATAAGAAATAATGCTATAAAAAATTAAAAAGAAGAAAAAATTGTCGTTATTAGCAGATGATGTGTGTGTAGAAAATCAGAAGAAGTCCTGGCTGGTGACTCAGTGGATAGAGCATTGGCCCAGTATATGGACATCCCAGGTTCAATTACCAGTCAGGGCACACGAGAGTAGTGACCATCTGCTTCTCTTCCCCGCCTTCTCCCTTTCTCTCCCTCTCTCCCCTCCTGCAGCCAGTGACTTCATTGGATTGAGTGTTGGCCACTGGCACTAAAAATAGCTCGTTTTGAGCATCAGTCTAAAACAGGGTTGCCGGGTGTGCCAGTCAAAGAGCATGTGGGAGACTGTCTCACTGTCTCCTCTCCTCTCAGTTAAAAAGAAAGAAAGAAAAAAGAAGAAAGAAAGAAAGAAAGAAAGAAAAAGAAAATTAGAAGAAACTATAGGTTAAGCAGCTCAAACTGAGAGTTTGATGGGTACAATGAAATATACAAAATTCAATTTTATTTCTATATATCAACAAATATTTAAAAATATATTTAAGGATTATTTTAATTGTATCAAAAGTACAAAGTAACTAGAACTAAATCTTACTAAATAATGTTCAAAATCTAAATTTAGAAATAAATATAATTAAATATGTTCAAGAGACTATCATAATTTTATTAAAACATAAAGAGAATATCTATACTAATGAAATATGCATTATGTTCAAGTAATCAAAGACTTATTATTCTAAATATTTTAATTCTTTCTAAATTAATTTATAGATTCAATGCTCTTCTAGTAGAAATCTCAGTATGCTTTTGAGTAGGTAGGTTGGGACATTTGAAAAGATGTTTCTAAAATTTCTATGGATGAGAAAGAGCCAGAACAACCAAACCATTCCTGAAGAATCAGGGCCAGATGGAAGTATTTGCCTTACTTTATGCTAAGTATTGTTATAGGCTGTGATTATTAAATTTTTATTGAAATAGGAATATATAAATAGATCAATATAACTAAAGGGAGACTCCTAAAAGAGGCACATATACGTGGACAGTTGTGGTTGATAGACTTGCTATTGCAGAGCTATTGGGAAAGTGAATAGATATGACCACTTGATTATCTGCATGAATGTATATGCATATATAATATATACACAGATATATTTATAAAAATAAAAGTAATAAGTCACATTTAAAAGGTATATTTACTGTCACAATATATCATAACTGAACTTCTTAGTGAGGCACTGAATTTGAAGCACAAAATAAAACATTGTTACAATGATCAATTTGACTACATTCAAATAAAGAATTTAGGATTATAAAATATACCAAATGAAATAAAGAAAAATAAAATGAGGATGAAAAGGCAAGCTATCAGTTGGGCATTATAGTTACAATATGTATAATTTGCCATTAATTATTATCCAGAAAATAAAGAAAAAAGCATTAAAGCTAGGAAAAGAAATAAGCAGGAATAATATCACATCTTAGCAAGAATGCTAAGTACCTGAAGCACTCACTTATTGTGGATGTTTATATAATGGATATTAATAGAAAATAAAAATATTTTTAAAATTCATCCCTTAGGGAAAACAATTACTGCAGTATATAGTAATGTTACATAGTATGCCTAAACTTTGTTCTAACACCCCTCTCCCACTAAATGCTCTATGGAAATTCTTTTTTTTTTAAGTAAGAGGAGGGGAGATAAAGAAATAGACTCCTGCATGCACCTCAACTGGGATCCACCCAGCATTTGGGGCCAATGCTCATATCAACCAAGCTATCCTCAGCACCTGAGGCCAATGCTTGAACTAATCAAGTTACTGGCTGTGAGAGGGGAAGAGGGAGAGAAGGGGAAGAGGAAGGGAGAGAGAAGCAGATGGTTGCTTCTCTTGTGTGTGTTGACTAGGGGTGGAATCCAGATCATCAACATGCTGGGTAAAGCTCTATCCATTGAGTAAACTGGCCAGGTCCTCTATTGAAACTCTTGAATAAAAGCAGTAAGAAATTTGTAAAACACTGTTTATGCCAACATTTTCATATAAACAGAAAGCTGAAAATAAATCCAAATTAATAAATGCAGTGGATGGTTAATTTCTGATGTATTCAAAGAATAGAATATTATGCAGTAATGAAAATGGATAAACTACAGCTACATATATTATATTAACAAAAATATATATTATAAATTTAATGTGAATTTAATACATCATACTGGAAATAAGTACTGAATGTCCCATTAATTTTAATTTAAAAAACAGAATATTATGTATTATTTAGAGATATATCAATTAGACTTAAAGAGTAAAAATGAAACACAGCAATTATTAAGAAAAACTTAAGTTGGTGTTGGAAGCCAATCTCTGGGTATCTTGCTCTTTCTGTATATCTTCTGAACAGAAGTGTTGTCAGCTGTGTTCTGCACTTTCTTCTCAACGATGTTTGTACAACAGTCAGCCTTGAAACAGAGAGATAGTATCTCCCTCTGGGGCAGAGGACAGATTTGCTTGCTACAGAGTAATAAAGATAAGTCTTCCCCTGGAGCAAAGATTTGGAAATTTTCTAGAAAGCCCCTCAAAATATTGTTGTTTCCTATGCTCCAAGCTATTCAATTGAAAGGCAATCCCCATTGTACATGCAAGCTGAGATAATGGGAACAGGAAGCTAGTGCTGCCTACTCTGACAGTATTTTTCTGGTCCTAAGAATCTTTTGTCTTCATAGATTTACAAAACTAAGTCAGGCTAGTTGTCAGTTTGCAAGAAGGGTAACATCTCTAAATCTTCACAGTTCTTGAAAAGTGGTAAAACCTGGTGGCGAAGAGAAGAATGCAATTATGAGTCTCATATATGGTACTTCTGGTTTGGAGGAATGTTCTACTTCCTGCCAAAGAAGAATGGTGGATATGGACAAATGTAGTATGTGTGTATTTAAAAAACATAACATGCACAAAGGCAAGTAAGTAGAAATGGAAAGCACTGGTAACGTCACTCCTTTGGAACCATCACCACAAATGTTTTAGAGCCAAATATGTCCACTGTCTTTTCTTCCATGAAAAAAAAATATAGTAATATAATACCAACTTTATAGTAAAGTTGGAATTATACTTCCATATTTCTTTTAAACATTATTTTTTAAATTTATCTGATAATTTCCTATCTTTAAGTTTATAGTGTTTTGCATTATTGTTCTTAACAATTATATGTTGCTTCATCATAAGGATTTACCATAATTTATTTAACTAATTTTCTGTTATTTTACACATTCCATTGTTGCTTTCAACACCTTTCTACAGCTCCCAATTCATCCAATGAAATCTATGCCTAGTCTATGTGCAACTGTAGAAACTAATGCCGGTCTGGAGCTATGTTTACACCTAACATAAATATAGCACAGTGGTGACTCATATTATAATAATAAAGGTCAGAGAAGGTTGAGTACTAGAGATGTTTAAAGTAACTGCCACACAACAATCCTCAGGGAAAACACAATTTATTTGGGAAGAAATTCATAATGCCATAAATATATATTGTTTTATTACTGAGAAGATGATGATGAATGCTTATGACAAGTATGCTACCTACACACATCATTCATAGTATTATCTATCACTTCCTTTGGCACATGGAATACCTATGTGACCAAAAAGGCAAAGGCAAGAAAAGCATCATGGTGAGATAGAATGTAGTTTCAACTTTTTTGAGTAAGCAAATACCCTTTGGACATCATCCTGACATCAGAGAAAAAAGAAAGACAATTTTGTTTTATGAAAAGCTTAATAAGCTTTTTGCAAAAGTTCTAGGTGCTATTGACTATGGAAAGGTGACTTTAAACTAGTCATGATAAGAGAATAGTGTGAATACAGAAAATTGTGCCTTATTTAATAAATTTACACAAGTAAAATCAGGTCTCCTATTATTCAAAACACATGACTTTTGGGGACATGGATCATTGGACATACAAGAAAACAAAGAAATAAGCACTTGAAATGCTTCTTATTTTAATGACAATGGTATTTAATCTTATATAGTTTAGTTATCATAATTTAAGCCTTAGTGGGAGTCTCAAATGCTTTACCCAAAATAATTACAGCAATCTATGTTACAGGTGTTCAGAATCTTTTAGGTTTTGAAAAGTAAAATGGTGCATTTACTGTGCAGTATATAATATCTTCAGTAGCATCTACAATAACACTCCATAATCAAAGCCCATAATATTGTGGCAGTGAAATATATAAAGAGATACACTAAGCAAATATAATAAAGACTACAAAGAACTTTGCATCTTTTATTTCAACTTTGTCATCAAATGAATTGGCTGCATAATTTTGTATAAATTTTCAATTTATTGGGATTTTTGAATGATTAATACAACAGTGTTGATCAGTGTTCTATGACAACAACATAGCACAGCACAGAAGAGTATAAGGTAATTTATATACACTGAATAATAAATATTAGACACAGTAGTTGTAAAAAATGTCTAATGTGACCAGTCTGTCAAAAATATTTGGGTACCATTTGTAACTTTTTATTCTACCAATTATACAAGACATATTATAGATTGTCAAATAAATGAACCTGTTGTGAATGAGGGGGATGGGAGAGGTGAGTAATGAAGGACAAATATACAGTGATGGAAAATCATTTGACTTTGGGTGATGGGCACACAACACAATCAACAGTTCAAATGCTATACAAATGCTTACCTGAAACCTATGCACTCTTACTGATCAATATCACCCCATTAAATTTAATTTTCTAAATAAAAAGTTTTAAAATGAGTCTGCATGTTATTAAAATGAAAGTGGCCATGCTTTTAATTTAATGATAATGTATTTTAATATATCACTATACAAAGAATATTTTTATATTAGGATTTACAAAAACAAAGAAAACATGTCAAATTATTATATATAGTTTCATTTTTATCCATTGTATTTTATTTTTAAGCTATTTTATTAAATTTATTGGGGTGAGATTGGTTAAGAAAATTGTATAGGTTTTAAGTATATAATTCTATGATACATTCTCTGCATTGTGTGCCCACCAAGCAAAGTAAAATCTTCTCCCATCAACATATATTTGACCTCTTTTACCCTTTACTGCCCTCCTTCCCTCTGACAACCAAAATACTGTTGCCTGTATCTATAAGATTTCATTTGTTTTTCTTGTCTGTTCATTTGTTGTTTTCAGTTTTATATCCCTCATATGAATGAATATGAATGAAATCATATGATTGTTGACTTTTTCTGACATATACTTTAAATTAGTTTTTATTCTCAATTTTAGGTAAGTCAAAACATATTTATGGGTACAAAACAACATAATAGGGAACTAAAATACAGTAAAGTGTGTTCTGTGTTCTTAAGATCAGCATCCTCAGATGAAGGTCTATAGGGGTTAATGCTCTGCATCCTACTGGGAGCTATCTCTATACTGGATTAGATACTAAAACTATTACCCACAAGACTCAGATAATTTACAAAGTTCAGCTGTCATAGGATGTCCCTTGATGCCATAAAATATAGAAGTATCATTTTCAACCTCAAATTCTTTAAATATTATCATAAAAGATTTCTTGTAAAGATATAACTGCTAGAATAATACAAGCTGCCAAAAATGATTGAGCATTTCCTATGTATTATTGTTTTTGATTTTTAATTTATAATGTTAAGTTTAATTTTTTCAACATCTAGATGAGAAAATTGTACCTGAATATTCTATGCAAAGACCCTTGCCTAGAAAAGAAATGACTTTTACCTTAAATCATGAAGAAAGAAAGGGACACTCAGTCTGAAAAGAGGTTCTGCACGATCATAGAACCTGTGGTCTCAAACACAAATTCAATTTTTTTTTATAATTTCTTTTGAGTCCTATAAAACCAACAAAAGGAAAAAACTTAAAAAACTATTCAAGGTATTCAAATTGAATATTAAAAGAGGTTAACAAACTTTCATTTCTAAAGTAATGAAACAGCAGAAGGGAGAGAGTGCTGGCAATTCACTGGGTAAATTGGACCTTTCAAAGTATAGAGGTAATAAATGGAAGATTATGAAGTAACTGATCTTGGCAAATAAAAAATAAAGTTCTTTCAAGATAGAAGTCATCTAAGACAAGATATCAAAAAGGAAGAATAGAAACTGTAGGACTCCAAAATGTGTGCTCTTTCTCTGTTAACTAATCCATATAATATTTTTGGAGGCAAGTAAATTTAATTTCCCCAATCTGTGTTTTAAAAAACTGTGAGATTTTGTGAAATCAAATAATTTGTTCAAACCTCCAGCTTACATCTATTGAAAGGTTGGAATCTCTAGGCAAATACTACAAGCTCATGTGATGACTGAATTCATCTTTTGTGTGCACAGAAAATATGGGTTGAATTTTCTCAGGGATTGAAATAAGTAACACAATTCTGCACACACATAAAACCTAATTCCAGAGTATTTCAGTGTATACTTCTAATCGAACTGGATATATTTTTTAAATAATTTGTGTAGCTGACTTCTCACTGTTAAAGAAAATTATATTCAGGTGGAAAAGAGTAAAATGACTTGAATAACAAACTACCAATTAGGAGTAGAACTGAGAACACAGTTCTTACTCCTTTTCCAGAATTCTTCCCGTTTATTTTCATTTGGAGTATATCTCCTAGTTCTTGTCAATTCAGTCACCAGCTCTTCATCTTATAAATACTCTTCACAAGTATAAGTAAATCCACTATTAGAGAATATATAGAGTAATATAACATTTTGCTTCTGTACAAATATTCCAATTTAAAGGTACAGTGTTTCCCCAAAATGGAAGCACAGCTCTCAATGGCTTATTATGTTTTGTTAATTTAGAAAAATATTTCTGACTGCCTGTCTTTGTTAAATATTTGAGAGTCCCTTAATGATGTAAACACTCTAAGATGACTTTCCTCCCCACTTACCTTCATGATCTAACTTAAATTCCAAAGTTATTGAGGCATGCAAAAGGAACCATTATTTTGCATGTGGGATTAGAAAATAAAATGGGGGAAAGATCCCTGTTGTATGAGAAAATGAGTTAAATCCAAGTTGCTTTTCATTTATAAAGTAGCAATGAGTTAAAAGTATCATAGCCAGATTCACACAGAGACATTTCTGCAAAAAAATTTTAAACCACACTATTTGATAAGAAGTCATTTATAGAAATCTCTCTCTCTCTCTCTTTCTCTCTCTGTTTTACTCCTTCTCATTTTTTCATTTATATTACAGTTTTGAACATGACCTATTATATATTTAATCCTCCCCTGAGAGTAGGAGTGTGAATAAATATCAACTAAGATTTAAACCTCATGTTTGTTTACACATGAAAAAAAATTATGCAGAAAAAGTTAAGAACCATGATTTGTCTCACATATGGAATATAAAACTGGAAGTAACAAATGAACGAACAAGAATAACAAACAACTCATAGGCACGGATAACAGTATGGTCATTACTAGAGAGAAGGGTTGTAGGGGTGAGTAAAGGGTAAAGGCCATCAAATATATGGTGACGGAAGGACATTTGACTTTGGGTGGTGGGCACACAATGCAAAATACAGATATAATATCATAAAATTTACACTTGAAACCTATATAATTTTATTAACCAATGTCACCCCAATACATTTAATTTGAAAGAAGATATACTAGAAGGTTATTTCAGAAGGAGAATATAATCATTGCATTTGTATTTAATAGAAATATTTTCTTTTTAAGGAAATACAATGGAGTAAAGACAGACTCTTCAACAAATGGTGTTGGGAAAATTGGACAGCAACCTGCAAAAAAATGAAACTAGACCATCAACTTACACCATTCACAAAAATAAACTCAAAATGGATAAAAGACTTAAATGTAAGGCGTGAAACCATAAGCATCTTAGAAGAAAACATAGGCAGTAAGCTCTCCGACATCTCTCACAGCGATATATTTGCTGATTTATCTCCATGGGCAAGGGAAATAAAAGACAGGATAAACAAATAGGACTATATCAAACTAAAAAGCTTTTGCACAGCCAAAAACAATAAGAACAGAATAAAAAGACAAACTACATAATGGGAGAACATATTTGACAGTATGTCTGATAAGGGGTTAATAACCAAAATTTATAAAGAACTTGTAAATCTCAACACCAGAAAGACAAACAATCCAATCAAAAAATGGGCAAAAGAAATGAATAGACACTTCTCCAAAGAGGATATACAGATGGCCAATAGGCATATGAAAAAATGCTCAACATCATTAATCATTAGAGAAATGCAAATTAAAACCACAATGAGATATCACCTTACACCGGTTAGAATGGCGCTCATCAACAAAACAACACAGAATAAGTGCTGGCAAGGATGTGGAGAAAAGGGAACCCTCCTGCATTGCTGGTGGGAATGCAGACTGGTGCAGCCTCTGTGGAAAACAGTACAGAGATTCCTCAAAAAATTTAAAATCAATCTGCCTTTTGACCCAGCCATCCCACTTTTAGGAATATACCCCAAGGACACCATAGAACGGTTCCAGAAGGAGAAATGCGCCCAAATGTTTATAGCAGCATTGTTCACAATAGCGAAGATCTGGAAACAGCCCAAGTGTCCGTCAGAGGATGAATAGATTAAAAAGCTTTGGTACAGGCCCTGGCTGGTTGGCTCAGCGGTAGAGCGTCCGCCTGGCGTGCGGGGGACCCGGGTTCGATTCCCGGCCAGGGCACATAGGAGAAGCGCCCATTTGCTTCTCCACCCCCACCCCCTCCTTCCTCTATGTCTCTCTCTTCCCCTCCCGCAGCCAAGGCTCCATTGGAGCAAAGATGGCCCGGGCGCTGGGGATGGCTCCTTGGCCTCTGCCCCAGGCGCTAGAGTGGCTCTGGTCGCAGCAGAGCGACGCCCCGGAGGGGCAGAGCATCGCCCCCTGGTGGGTGTGCCGGGTGGATCCCGGTCGGGCGCATGTGGGAGTCTGTCTGACTGTCTCTCCCTGTTTCCAGCTTCAGAAAAATACAAAAAAAAAAAAAAAAAAAAAAAAGCTTTGGTACATATATACTATGGAATACTACTCAGCCGTAAGAAATGATGACATCAGATCATTTACAATAACATGGATGGACCTTGATAACATTATACAGAGTGAAATAGGTAAATCAGAAAAAAACTAAGAACTATATGAACCAATGCATAGATGGGACATAAAAATGAGACTCAGAGACATGGACAAGAATGTGATGGTAACAGGGAGTGGGGTGGAGGGGTGGGGAAGGGAGGGAAAGGAGAGGGAGGGGCACAAAGAAAACCAGATAGAAGGTGATGGAGGACGATTTGACTTTGAGTGAGGAGTATGCAACATAATCAAAGGTCAAAATAATCTGGAGATGTTTTCTTGGAACATATGTACCCTGATTTATCAATGTCACTGCATTAAAATTAATAAAAATAAGATTAAAAAAAAAAAAAGCTTTTCAACTCTAAACAAAATGAAGTTTGAAAGCCAAATGACTTGTATCCAAATGATGGCATGAGACAAATTCATCCTGGGTTTGTTAGAGAAAATAAAATAGTTTGTAAATCTGTTCGTTTATTCTACAGCTTCAGAAAACTGAAAAACAAAACAACTAGAAACAAAACCAACCCACATTTTCTGGGCATGGGGTCAAAAGAGTATGTGCACACACAGGACACTGCAATCATCAGCTCTGTAACCATGCAGGAGCCTTGGGAGGAGTTAGAACATGCACTGGCATTAACTGTTCTCTCTTCTCTAAGACATTGCTAACACTCTACTCACTCTAATTACTGACCCTGAGTGATTTAAGCATTCCTCAGGAGTAGCAATATCCATAAATTAATGTGATCACTTTTCTATGTAAACATGGCACTATAAGGTACTGTATCACTATACACAGTTGGATTTACCAATTGTTATTCTTTTATCCAAAGTTCTTTCTGATTAAAAGCATTCATGTTTTAAACAATATATACATTTCATATGTAATAAAATGAATAAGTCATACATTATTGTATATGTATATAAAATATACATATTTGAGAAAAATAATTTCATAATTTGTAGCTATTCTATGAAACAGAATGGAACTTACAGAGAAATCACACCCTGATATTAATTTTGTTTTCACAATGTTGAAAGGAAGAGAATTAGGAAAATGCATGCAAGTTACTAGGCAGTCTGATAACTTATGTTCTAATACTGCTTTTCTCTTGTAAATATAACAAGTCCCAAAATTTTGTTGACATTTATGTAAAGAAGGCAAGTTTTTACCTTTCCTTCTTAGGGTGTTTTGGCTGGTGTGAGAATTAAACTGTCATAAGGCAGCGTAATAAGAAAGAAGCATACAAATTTATGTAAATTTTATATATTTGTTGGTTATTCTGGGGTATTTTTGCCCAACCACATTATAATAACCATAATAGTTCTCTCTTATGTGTAGTAATTTTATCTGTAGCTCTCTTTTTATCATATTGCCTATAAATTTTAGTTATCTATGTGCAAGCCTCATTTACTACTCAGTGTTTTGAAGTACTTGAATACAGGAACTGATTTTATACTTCACAGGACCTGAAAAATTGGAGTCTCAGAATTTGAACTTCACAAAATTTATAATTACTCAATAATATAGATCCATGATTTATTGGAAAGATAAATATTAGTTTATTTGTAGTCTTAGAATATTAACTTTAGATATATATCATGTTTTAATATATTTCTATCTTATATAGAGTATATTAAGTGCTCATGAATACTTGATAAATATATAATCTTGATATAATTTATAGATTTAATAATTTCATTCATGCTTCTGTTCAAAAATATTCATTAATTATCTACTCTATGCTAAGTTATATTTTAGGTGCTTGGGAAACAGCAGTAAACAAGGCAGCCAAAACCTTTCTTTTTTTATGGAGCTTATATTTTAGTGGGGAACACAGAAAAACAAATAAAAGCTGTAAAGTAAATCATATAGTGATATTTTCTCTGGAGAAAAATAAAGCAGCAAGGTCAATAGGGGGTGCAGAGAAAGTGGAAAAGGTTATGAGTTAAGTGTTGTCCCACTGGCCTCTGTAGCAACAAGAATCTAGGAAGGATGATTAAGCTGTAGCCTGGATCACCCATGTTACAATCGAGGATTTGGCAGAAAGTACGTGCTCAGTAAACAGTTGTACTGAATGTATCAAGCAATACAACAATCAAATATAAAGCTTTTATCTCCTATTTGGATGCAAGGTGAGAGCTCACATAGTTGATGCTTTAGAAGCATCTTCCCAAGAAGTTTTGATTACTAAAGTTTCTATTTCTGTGTTGCTTGACAATTTTATGCACATATTCTGCGTTTATGGATATCATGGTAGCACATCTACTTGCCTGGCAAATGAAAGAGGGTATGGTACACCAAACCCAAAAGTTCTTTTAGCATCTTAAATATTCTTTCCAATTTTATTATTTCTCTATTTCTTAATTTATTGTAGGACTATTAACCTTTCTGTTGAAAATAGGTGACAATTCTTTTTAGAAAGATTATCCTGCCTACCCATTGTTTTCAATGATGAAAATATCACTTGCCCAGGAGAAGCTACAAGTATTTATTTTCTACCGAAGAAAAGCAGTCCCTTTTTTTGTGTCTGGTTGCAGTTTATATACTGTATATAATTATTATTTTAAAGCTCTTTATAAATAACTTTTGTAAAATCTGAATGAGTTACCACAATTTTATTGGCTTAGGCATTATGGGCAATATTCCACAAATGAGTAAATAAAGGCTCTGAGAGGTTAAATACCTTGTCTGAAAATTTCAGCTGGTAATTGATGGAGCTAACATTCAAAGTCAACTCATCAAACTGTGAACAATGCTTTTTCTCGTAATCACCATCTTACTGCCATTTATAGCTTAGACGGGTATCCCACTTTTGTCTCTAAAATAGGCAAAGGTATTGGGCTCAAGAGTTATATTGTAACCCAGGGTTTTAATATGTAAGAATGATAAACTGACCTCATTTTAAGAGCAAGGTAGAGAGAAATGGCCATAGATAGGTATTTGGCTAAAAAATATTTGAGAGAGACAAAAATATGAGTCTTTTCTCTCTTTATGTCCTTCCCATTATGTTTCTGACCTGAATGAAATTTTTACCTAAAAGAGAATAATCTTGATTCAAATTGAGCAGAACTACATCAGCCTTGGCGTCCTTTGACCAATAATATGACATTGTGGACAAGGAAGGTAATAGCCTCATTAAGCTTAATTACAATGAAATTCACAGACACATGCTTTCTAACAAGGACCTTGGCCATCTTCTCAATTAGTTCTTAAGGCACTTAATGATGGTTAACAACTACCTCGGTGAGAAGATGTTTTAGACAGGAAATCATTGCTGAATTCTTCAACCTAAGTGTAGGAGACTCCATTGGTATCATGTGACTTTCTGCTGGCATGTTTCATTTAGGATTCATGTAATCATTTGTTATGGAACATTCACTGTGTACAAAGAATTCAGTTTCATAGCCCAAAGATACAAAGACAATAGGTTATTCTTAAATTGCTTTTAACTATTGTTTAATAGGGAACAAGATTCATTTTCAGGATAATTTGAACACTACAGAGGACTTCTCTCCTCTCTCCCTCCCAAAAAATTCCTCTATCTTACCACTCCTGCCAAGGTTATTTTCTGAAGTGGTTAAAAATTACTTCTCCGCCCTGGCCAGTTGCTCAGTGGATAGAGCATTGGCCCAGCACATGGACATCCTAGGTTCAATTCTCAGTCAGGGCACATAGAAGTGACCATTTGCTTCCTCCTCCTCCTCCCCTATCTCTCACTCTTCCCCTCCCACAGCCAGGGGATTAATCAATTCAAGTGTGGCCCCAGGTGCTAAAGATAGTTCTGTTGGAGCACATCAACCTCAGACACTGAAAATAGCTCAGTACTTGAGTATCAGCCCCAGTGGAGATTCCAGTTGGATCACAGTCAGGGCACATGCAGGAGTCTGCTTCACCATCTTCCCTCCTCTCACACACACAAAATAAATCACTTCTCAATCATATCCCTCAACAATGCTTTTGCACAGAAGGGTTTGTGCATGTGTGTGTGTGTGTGTGTGTGTGTGTATATATATATTCATAATATTTATTTACATAAGACATTCTATAGTATTGTTCTGAATCTTTTATCACTTCATATAATAATAGTAAATCTTGAAATACTCTAAAACAATACAGAGAGATTAAAATAAAACAGAATAATCTAATTCGTGCATGTATCAAAATCAATTAATTAGTTTCTATTGAAAGCTATTGACGTCCTTTTCTGAAGCACTACAGTGATTATTCATATTTATATCCTTGCACTTTCACATAAAAATATCTCTGTTATGAATTTCTGTTATTGAAATTATTGGGTCAAAGAGTATTTGTGTTTAAATTCAAATAGGTACTGTTAGGGAGGGAGAGTTTTCCTCTGCCGTACAAAGGTTCCTTTGCTGATTTAATCATCAAACCAATATGAGACAAATTAATTGAAAAAAATCAAATTTAATTTTGTATTTATGGGAATACTACATACATGAGAATCAGAGACTGCCACATACCTGAAGGGTAAAATGAAGTCTATATATAACCATGAGCTAAAGAATGAATAAGGGCCTGGGGCTTCTAAAAAGGATGTTCGGTAATTAGATTTTGCTAGGCCATACGATTGTATTGCTTTCACAAAATTTATCCCTGGTAATTATTTTCATCCTGGGAAATATCCCCAACTTAGATTCTAGTTCAGAGATGGGCATAGGATTCTCTTGAACCTGCACTATTTCGATTACCTTCAGTTCAAAATAATAATCTACATGCCGAAGTAGTATATTCTGGGGTCACATCATCTGCTCTCCTACATTATTAAACTGCCTACCAAATAGATTCTATAATAGATTATGTATGCTATTTATGTGCAAGAATGGTTGACAAGTAAGTATATAAATAGCTTTTGAATAATCAAATAAAACATGTACATAATTAAAATTTTTAATAATGCAAAATGGCTCACAATGAAAACAATTTTATTTTTATCCCCAGTTCTGTTCCAAAAAGGGTTCAAATATTAATTCATTTATCTCTGTTAAATTTTTTTACTAATTACCCCCTATGATATTGTAATTTATAACAAGAAATATACTTTTGGTCTTTGTCACATTTCTGGCACAGAGCTCCTATAACTTCTGTAATTTCCTATGAGGAGAACCATAAAGGTGTCCCTTGTTATGTTAATGAGGTGACTTTTGGAAAGCACCTAAGGATGAGGGCTCCTTACCAGTGGAGCCAACCTGTTATTAGTATATAAACCTTATTTCTAGTTCCATTGTATATAGACAATTTCTCTTGGATTCTCCTGTAGTAGGTTAAAGAGACTTTTCTCTTTACTTCTAGCCTTTCTACTGTCTGCACACTGAGCTATTTATTTACCCCTATATTATAAAGATGCCTAACATGCATTGCATACCCATATGAAGATACATAACATGTATATTCTGTTCTATAACCCTGTAAGCTTTCTATATTTTGTTCATAAGCTAATTTTAATGTTGAAAATTGACAAATAGTTTAAATTAGCATATGGACATACAGTTAACTGTATAACCAAAGAGCATATAATAAGACTACATTTACTTTTTTTCTCATTAAATATTATATCTTGTATTGTTTCTGAATATTTTTTCTTATGTCTTTTGGAGTATATGACACTTCAGGCCAAATATTCCAGAGGAAAAACAAAAAGCATGCACAGAAAACAATACAAAAAAAAATCTGAATGTCCAGGATATGTGAATGTATAATATATGAATATCTATAACAATCTATATCTATCTATCTATCATCTATCTATCTACCTACCTATCTATCATCTATCTATGTGTCTGTCTATGTTTCTAGCTTCTTTATTTATTAGTATGTCTGTGAGATGAACATATGTTGTTACATATAATTATAGTTTTTCTTTTTATCCCTAAGTATTTTTTCATTGTTGAAAATTGAGGAATGTATCCATTTTCTTGTTGAACATTTAAGTTCTTATAGTGTTTTCCCATTATGAATAAGGTTGTTATGAATATTCTGGTATGTGTCCTTTTCTGACACAAATATATACCTAGGAGTATAATTGGTAAATCATGAATTACTCAAATGTTTAGCTTATGGTAACAGAAATTGCCAAACTGTTATACAAAGTACTCTATCAAATTATAGTTCTACTAGCAGTGTATGAGAGTTTCACTTGTTCCACTTACTGGGCAATATTTGGTAGAGACAGCCTTTGTCATATTAGCCATTCTAGAGGATGCAAATTGCTATAACAGTTTTTTTTTATTTAAACTTTTCTGGTAGCTAAATATACTGAGTATCTTTTCATTTGCCTATCAGTTATTTGGATATTTTATATTAAGTATTTTGCTTATTTTTTTTTTACAGACAGAGAGAGTCAGAGAGAGGGATAGATAGGGACAGACAGACAGGAACGGAGAGATGAAAAGCATCAATCGTTAGTTTTTCGTTGTGCGTTGCAATGCCTTAGCTGCTCATTTATCGCTCTTTCATATGTGCCTTGACCGTGGGCCATCAGCAGACCGAGTAACCCCATGCTCAAGCCAGCGACCTTGAGTCCAAGCTAGCAAGCTTTTGCTCAAACCAGATGAGCCCCCGCTCAAGCTGGCGACCTCGGGGTCTCGAACCTGGGTGCTCTGCATCCCAGTCAGATGCTCTATCCACTGCACCACCGCCTGGTCAGGCTATTTTGCTTATTTTAATAAGATTTTTAATTGTTTAATTTTGAATTGTAGGTATTCTTTTTATATTGTGGATATGTCTTTTGTCAAATATGCAATATCAATATTGAATTAGTCTACTCAGACTGCCATAACAGAATACCACAGAGGAGGTCATTGAAATAGCAGAAATTTATTTCTCAGAGTCTGGAGGCTGGAAGTCCATGATCAAGGTGTTGGCAGGGTTGGATTTTTGTAGTCAACTTGTGGATGACAACCTTTTCTCTTCACATGTGTTTCTTCATATGACCTTTACTCTGTGCACACACACTCCTCATGACTTCCTCTTCTTATAAGGACATGAGTTTTATTGGATTAGGACCTCATTTATGGAAAAAGAACATATTTAAAGTAAAACGGTAGCTTAATTTAAATATACAATGTATAGATAGAAAAAATAAGATTTGATTTAAAAACCATCAGTCAAAGAAAGACAAGCGGCGCGGCCATTTTACCCGGTCTCCTGGCTGGTGCGCAGTTAGTGGGCGAGAGATTTCTTCCTAGGCCCCGGGAGTCAGTGCCCGTGTTGCCTCACGGAGAGGCAGGGTCAGAGGCCTTTCTGTGGGCCGAGGGCAGAGTCTCTGGGCAGCCCCAGCGCCCTGGGAAAGCCACGCATGGGAGGGAGTGAGAACTAATTCCAACGGTGGAGATTTTCCTTGCCGAGGGTGTTTCACTCAGAGGGAATCGCGGCCGGCCTCATATCCTGGTTTGCGCGCGCAGATAAGGAGTGAGCGATTCCTCCGAGTGCCTCGGCAGTGCGCGCCCGTGTCATCGCACAGAGGAGCAGAGTCAGGGGCCTTTGTGTGGGCCAAAGCGGAATCTCGGGCCGCCCCAGCGCCTTGCAAAAGCCGCGCACGGGGACGGAGCGAGACTCAATTCCAACGCTGCAACTTTTCCCTGCGGTCGGGGGTTTCACTCAGAGCGTGAGACTGCTGGCCGGATATCCTGGTCTGCGCGCGCAGCCAGTGAGTGAGAGTTTCCTCCAAGCGCCCCGGAAGTGGGCACCCGCTTGTGTTACCGGACAGAGTGGCAGAGCCAGAGGTCTTTGAATGGCCGGAAAGTCCGCCTGATTATGCTAGCAGCTCTGACTGAATGAGCCTTACCCAGAGCCCTGTGCTGAGTGGAAATAGAGTGGGGAGTTGCCAGCTCTATGAGCCTCTTACTATCCAGGCAGAGGCAGCAGCAACCCCATAGCTGGATTATCAGGCTACTAATTGAGGAAGGAAAGACTAGGAGAAAGGCTCTAGGAACACGGACTCTCTCACTGTCGGAGCCTATAAATGCTAATGAGCCTAGACTGCCAACGAGACTAAAGCACAATACATGACATTGCCATAGAGACTTATCAACTGCAAACCTCCACCTGAGCGTGGCAAAGGGGCAAAACCCGGGGTACAGAGTCACCGACCAGGAAGAGGGAGAGAAAAGAAAAAGCAAGAAGATAACCTCTCAAAATCAAGAATAATCTGCAGACTTTATAACCTATCCCATTTTATTATATTTGTTCGTTTGTTTCTCTTATCTTCATTCTTGATACTTTTTTTTTTCCTCCTCCAATTTGGCCGATTAACTCTCTGCCGGTCTTACTCTCTCCTCTCCTTGAACTACACTACCCATAAGTGTTACATCTCCCATTATCTTTTCTCTTCTCTTCCTTTCTCTCTATGAGGGTTGCACTCCAAAACCCTTAACTCTCTCTCTCTTCTCCTTTCTTTTTTCTTCTTTTAGTGGTTCCCTCTTTTTTTTTTTTCTTCTCTCTCTCTTTCTTTTCTCCCTCTATATTAGTTTCTTCCTTTCTCCTTTACATCTCCTCTCACTCAAACCTCAATAACAAACAAATTATCTTATCTGGGACTCAAACTTATGTTTGTGGCATTCTGGGGGGTTTTTACTTCACCTTTTTAACTCACTAGCAGTGCTCCCATCCCTGGCTCTCCATATTATCTAGTTCCTGTTCCACTAAATACAATAGTAATTTTTTAATTTGTCCCCCCATTTTTCCGTTTTCCTCTTAATCCTCTCATCATAACTCTTAGACAACCAACACCTAAAAGCAAATCATTTTATTCTTGACCCAAATTTTTTCCTTATTTGCTTTTTGTGGGTCCATACGCTCTTTTTTTTTTTTTTTTGTTTGTTTGCCCCTTTATTACTTTTCCCCAATTCAGGCCCTCCATCACAGGCATTGTTTGTTATAATTCACAGTCCACCACAAGATTTTATCAAGAAAGAGGGGAGAGGAGAGGAGAGGAAAAAAGGAGGGGGGGAATAATTTCCTTTTTTTTTTTTTTTTAATTTTTATTTTATTTTATTTTTCTTTATTTCATTATTAATTTTTTTTAAAAAAAACAACTTTTTTCGATTTTTTTTTATTATTTTTTTAAACTTTTTATTCTTTATTAAATCTCATTAATACTATCAACAAAACCACCCTCAGATGCCATTAAGGAAGAGAAAATCGAATATCATGGATACAAAAGAAAGAGAGGTAACACAGCTAGATGAGGAAAAATCTATGGAGAAAAAATTTAATATATTGGAAACCTTGGAGCTAAATGACAGAGAATTCAAGATAGAAATCCTAAAAATCCTCCGAGATATACAAGAAAACACAGAAAGGCAATTTAGGGAGCTCAGAAAACAACTCAATGAACACAAAGAATATATGTCCAAGGAAATTGAAACTATAAAAACAAATCAAACAGAGATGAAAAACTCAATTCACGAGCTGAAAAACGAAGTAACAAGCTTAGCTAATAGAACAGGTCAGATAGAAGAGAGGATTAGTGAAATAGAAGACAAGCAACTTGAGGCACATCAGAGAGAAGAAGAAAGAGACTCAAAAATTAAAAAAAATGAGATAGCCCTACAAGAATTATCTGACTCCATCAAAAAGAATAACATAAGAATAATAGGTATATCAGAGGGAGAAGAGAGAGAAAATGGAATGGAGAACATACTCAAACAAATAATAGATGAGAACTTCCCAAGCCTGTGGAAAGAACTAAAGCCTCAAGTTCAAGAAGCAAACAGAACTCCAAGTTTTCTTAACCCCAACAAACCTACTCCAAGGCATATCATAATGAAATTGACACAAACCAACAGCAAAGAAAAAATTCTCAAGGCAGCCAGGGAAAAGAAGAATACAACATATAAAGGAAGGCCCATTAGATTATCATCATATTTTTCAGCAGAAACTCTACAAGCTAGAAGAGAGTGGACCCCAATATTTAAAGTCCTGAAAGAGAGGAACTTTCAGCCACGAATACTATACCCATCAAAGCTATCCTTCAAATAAGAAGGAGAAATAAAAACATTCACAGATACAGAAAAGATGAGGGAATTTATCATCAGAAAACCCCCACTCCAGGAATTACTAAAGGGGGTTCTCCAATCAGATACAAAGAACAAAAAAAAAACAGAGCCACAAGTAAAAATCCAAGAAGAACACAATAAAACCAAATTTAAACTGTGACAACAACAAAAAGAAAGAGGGGGAGAAGATGGAGATTAACAGTAGCAAAGGACGATGGAGTGCAAAAGTACTCACAAAATAGTTCGCTACAATGAACAGGGTAGGGACCCTTTTCATTATTCAAAGGTAGCCACCATTGAAAAAACCACCACAGAAGCACATGAGATAAAAAAGAGAGCAACAGTGGAAAGATGTATGGAATACAACCAAATAAAAACAAAAGATAGAAAAACAAAAGAGAAGGATCAAACAAGACACAAAACTAACAGAAAGCAAGATATAAAATGGCAATAGGGAACCCACAAGTATCAATAATTACACTAAATGTAAACGGATTAAACTCACCAATAAAAAGGCACAGAGTAGCAGAATGGATTAAAAAAGAAAATCCAACTGTATGCTGCCTACAGGAAACTCATCTAAGTAACAAGGATAAAAACAAATTCAAAGTGAAAGGCTGGAAAACAATACTCCAAGCAAATAACATCCAAAAAAAAGCAGGTGTAGCAATACTCATATCGGATAATGCTGACTACAAGACAGGAAAAGTACTCAGAGACAAAAATGGCCATTTCATAATGGCTAAGGGGACACTGAATCAAGAAGACATAACAATTCTTAATATATATGCACCAAACCAAGGAGCACCAAAATATATAAGACAGCTACTTATTGATCTTAAAACAAAAACTGACAAAAACACAATCATACTTGGAGACCTCAATACACCGCTGACGGCTCTAGATCGGTCATCCAAACAGAGAATCAACAAAGACATAGTGGCCTTAAACAAAACACTAGAGCACCTGGATATGATAGACATCTACAGGACATTTCATCCCAAAGTAACTGAGTATACATTTTTCTCCAGTGTACATGGATCATTCTCAAGAATTGACCATATGTTGGGCCACAAAAACAACATCAGCAAATTCAGAAAAATTGAAGTTGTACCAAGCATATTTTCTGATCATAAAGCCTTGAAACTAGAATTCAACTGCAAAAAAGAGGAAAAAAATCCCACAAAAATGTGGAAACTAAACAACATACTTTTAAAAAATGAATGGGTCAAAGAAGAAATAAGTGCAGAGATCAAAAGATATATACAGACTAATGAAAATGACAATACGACATATCAGAATCTATGGGATGCAGCAAAAGCAGTGATAAGAGGGAAGTTCATATCACTTCAGGCATATATGAACAAACAAGAGAGAGCCCAAGTGAACCACTTAACTTCCCACCTTAAAGAACTAGAAAAAGAAGAACAAAGACAACCCAAAACCAGCCGAAGAAAGGAGATAATAAAAATCAGAGCAGAAATAAATGAATTAGAGAACAGAAAAACTATAGAAAAAATTAATAGACAAGGAGCTGGTTCTTTGAAAAGATCAACAAAATTGACAAACCCTTGGCAAGACTTACCAAGGAAAAAAGAGAAAGAACTCATATAAACAAAATCCAAAATGAAAGAGGAGAAATCACCACGGACACCGTAGATATACAAAGAATTATTGTAGAATACTATGAAAAACTTTATGCCACTAAATTCAACAACCTAGAAGAAATGGATAAATTCCTAGAAAAATACAACCTTCCTAGACTGAGTCAAGAAGAAGCAGAAAGCCTAAACAGACCTATCAGTAGAGAAGAAATAGAAAAAACCATTAAAAACCTCCCCAAAAATAAAAGTCCAGGCCCTGACGGCTATACCAGCGAATTTTATCAAACATTCAAAGAAGACTTGGTTCCTATTCTACTCAAAGTCTTCCAAAAAATTGAAGAAGAAGCAATACTTCCAAACACATTTTACGAAGCCAACATAACCCTCATACCAAAACCAGGCAAGGATGGCACAAAAAAAGAAAACTACAGACCAATATCTCTAATGAATACAGATGCTAAAATACTAAACAAAATACTAGCAAATCGAATACAACAACATATTAAAAAAATAATACATCATGATCAAGTGGGATTCATCCCAGAATCTCAAGGATGGTTCAACATACGTAAAACGGTTAACGTAATACACCATATCAACAAAACAAAGAACAAAAACCACATGATCTTATCAATAGACGCAGAAAAGGCTTTCGATAAAATACAACACAATTTTATGTTTAAGACTCTCAACAAAATGGGTATAGAAGGAAAATATCTCAACATGATAAAGGCCATATATGATAAACCATCAGCTAACATCATATTAAATGGCACTAAACTGAAGGCTTTCCCCCTTAAATCAGGAACAAGACAGGGTTGTCCACTCTCTCCACTCTTATTTAATGTGGTACTAGAGGTTCTAGCCAGAGCAATCAGACAAGACAAAGAAATAAAAGGCATCCATATCGGAAAAGAAGAAGTAAAGGTATCACTTTTTGCAGATGATATGATACTATACATCGAAAACCCCAAAGAATCCACAAAAAGACTACTAGAAACAATAAGCCAATACAGTAAGGTCGCAGGATACAAAATTAACATACAGAAGTCAATAGCCTTTCTATATGCCAACAATGAAACAACTGAGAAGGAACTCAAAAGAACAATCCCCTTCACGATTGCAACAAAAAAAATAAAATACTTAGGAATAAACATAACAAAGAATGTAAAGGACTTATATAATGAAAACTATAAACCATTGTTAAGGGAAATCGAAAAAGATATAATGAGATGGAAGAATATACCTTGTTCTTGGCTAGGAAGAATAAATATAATCAAGATGGCTATATTACCCAAAGCAATATACAAATTTAATGCAATTCCCATCAAACTTCCAATGACATTTTTTAAAGAAATAGAGCAAAAAATCATCAGATTTATATGGAACTATAAAAAACCCCGAATAGCCAAAGCAATCCTAAAGAAAAAGAATGAAGCTGGGGGCATTTCAATACCTGACTTCAAACTCTATTATAGGGCCACGACAATCAAAACAGCATGGTATTGGCAGAAAAATAGACACTCAGACCAATGGAACAGAATAGAAAGTCCAGAAATAAAACCACATATATATAGTCAAATAATTTTTGATAAAGGGGCCAACAACACACAATGGAGAAAAGAAAGCCTCTTCAATAAATGGTGCTGGGAAAACTGGAAAGCCACATGCAAAAGAATGAAACTGGACTACAGTCTCTCCCCCTGTACAAAAATTAACTCAAAATGGATCAAAGATCTAAACATAAGACCTGAAACAATTAAGTACATAGAAGAAGACATAGGTACTCAACTCAGGGACCTGGGTTTTAAAGAGCATTTTATGAATTTGACTCCACAGGCAAGAGAAGTGAAGGCAAAAATTATTGAATGGGACTACATCAGACTAAGAAGTTTTTGCTCAGCAAGAGAAACTGATAACAAAATAAACAGAAAGCCAACTAAATGGGAAATGATTTTTTCAAACGACAGCTCAGATAAGGGCCTAATATCCAAAATATACAAAGAACTCATAAAACTCAACAACAAACAAACAAACAAACAATCCAATAAAAAAATGGGAAGAGATATGAATAGACACTTCTCCCAGGAAGAAATACAAATGGCAACAGATATATGAAAAGATGCTCATCTTCTTTAAGCTATTAGAGAAATGCAAATCAAAACGGCAAGAGATACCACCCTCACACCTGTTCGAATTAGCTGTTTATTAGCAAGTCAGTAACAGCAAATGTTGGAGAAGGCTGTGGAGAAAAAGGAACCCTCATACACTGTTGGTGGGAATGTAAAGTAGTACAACCATTATGGAAGATAGAAGTATGGTGGTTCCTCAAAAAAATGAAAAATAGAACTACCTTATGACCCCAGCAATCCCCTCTACTGGGTATATATCCCAAAAACTCAGAAACATTGATACGTAAAGACACATGCAGCCCCATGTTTATTGCAGCATAGTTCACAGTGGCCAGGGACATGGAAACAACCAAAAAGCCCATCAATAGATGACTGGATAAAGAAGATGTAATAAACACATAAAAATGTACATGATTACGATGTACTTTAGATTGAAGAATGTGACTGATACTAAGGAAATACTGTACTAAAAAGTGTAAATGGAAAGTTGGTTTTTTTTTTAATCTGTGTGAATAGTCCAAGTAATTATATATCCTCAGTTCATTTATTATAACTTCATATCTGAGTTAAAAAAGTTATTTGGGTATAGATTTAGATGTTGAATTTTGGCTTTCCCATTGTATTTTAAGGGGATTACTCTATTCCTTTTAGCACCAAGTGATGCTGGTGATCTAGATGATACTGGATGGATTTTTTTTCCTTATGTAGATTATATTTTTAATATATTTATTTTACTTGTTTTGTCTACTTCTTTATTGATAGATTTTATTTTTTAGTTTATAAGTTTTGGTTTTAAAAATATTTTACTTAAGAATGACCTTTTTTATTATTGCTTGGGCATGTGATAAGAATGCCAATTGTCCCTTATAGCTCTGAAACATTATTTCATATTACATTTTTGATTTTTTTTCTTTTTTAGTTCTTCACTATCTAAGGAACTAACTTTTGTGATTTGGAGCTTTTTGAATTGATACTTTCTCTTCTTTTTCTTAAACTGCATATTGATTCATTTTTTACTTTTCCTGACAGTAACTCACATAAGGACAATGCGAATATTCTGTCTTGTTCCAGTTTGTTCAGTGCTATGTCCTCATATGATCATAATCTCAATGTAACCATATTACTGAAGGTTAATATATCTCATTCAAATGGTACAGGTTAAGCACCCAATAAAAGTTATTTGAATTTTGAACAAAGATATATATATATACTATTTATAAAAACCTTTCATATTTTGCATAAAATCCTATTTGTCTCTAAAGTAATTAAAAATAATATTTAAGTGCATTCATTAAATGTCATGATTGCATATATGTATACATATATGTATATAGATATAGAGGTATGAAAGAGAAAATATGACTGTGAATGAGTGAATGTATATAACATATATGCCAGTAAAGAACAATACCAATATATAATTTTCCTATGCTTTGATTGCAGATTTATTTTCTTTTTTTTTTCTGAGAGTGCCTTTTTTTTCATTTTTATTTAATTTATTCATTCTTAGAGAGGAGAGAGAGGGAGAGAGACAGAGAGAGAGAGAGAGGAAAGAGAGACAGAGAGAGAGAGAAGGGGGGAGGAGCTGGAAGCATCAACTCTCATATGTGCCTTGACCAGGCAAGCCCAGGGTTTTGAACCGGCGACCTCAGCATTTCCAGGTCAACGCTTTATCCACTGCGCCACCACAGGTCAGGCACAGATTTATTTTCTTAGTGAGTAATAGCTAGTCCAATAGTCTATAAAAGTCTCAGTCAATGAGAGTAAGTATCCCATATTGCAATGTTGTCTCCAACAAGTGCTTTACCATAATATTCTGTTTGAGTGTATAGATAATATGTGAGTAGTTTATTCAATTGTGAGCTCTCATTCTGCCTTTTATGCAATGTTCTAGCAAAGAAGTTTGACCTGTTTAGATTGACAAGACACCAAAAAAAGAAACCCATGGAGAATATCATTCTATATTTTCTTTTCAGTTTTTTCAGTGAGAGGATGGGATATAGAGAGATAGACTTCAGCATGCACCCTGACCAGGATCCACCTGGCAACCCCCATCTGAGGTTGATTCTCTACCCATTCTGGAACTAAACTATTTTTAGTGCCTGAGGTAGAGGCTCCATGGAGCCATCCTCAGTACCCAGGGCCAATGCACTCAAATCAACCAAACTATGGCTGCAGGAGGGGTAGAGAGAAAGAGGGAGGAAGGGAGGAAAAGGAGATGGTTGCTTCTCTTGTGTGCCCTAACCGGGAATTGAACCCAGGACTTCCACATGCTGGGTTGATGCTCTACCACTTAGCCAACCAGCCAGGGCCTCATTCTATATTTTCAAAAACAAATTTTCTAGCAACTTCAGGTGGTGTAAAAAGAAGACACAGATTAGGAGTTAAATGAGGATTGTGGGAAGATATTTGACATTAAATGGCAGCTATAACTTCTCTGAAACCTGAAAGGAATACTCAATCGCTACCTATTAATTAACATTGTCTGGTTTCCCAAAACAATATTTAAAATGGAAGAGTAATTGCCAATATATGAGGTCAGAAACACAGCTCCATAAGAACCATGGATACCATTGGTTTGGTTTGTTCTTTTACACTTAGTAGCTCTTCCCCATTTGCTAAACAGGGTATATGTAAAAGTTCTGGTACAAAACATGAAAAATAGTTAATATGTAAAGGCCATTATTTATGAATAATAAACTTAGGAATCTGAATCTTGTTCTTATAATAAGCAACATAAAATTCTTTCATGATTTATATCCTCCATGTTAATTATGTGTGGATATATACACACATATATATGCCATATACCACATTGCTTTTTTTTCCTACTATGAATGTTTTTCCATCAAACAATGCAGTGGAGAACTAGAGTGTGCACATTGTGAGCTGGAGTATCCATATGCTAATAAACAGGAGGATAACCACCAATGTGCTTATGAAGTAAGATAGTATTATGATAAGGGGAATAAGCAAGGCAGATTTGGGAAAGTGACAAAGGATAACTTACAATAACAGAATTTAAAGTAATACTAGAAAACATAGATTTTGAGAGCAAAAAGAAAGAAAATTAGAGAAATGAGCAGTTTCTCTGAAGCAATGAGAAAATTAGCTAATTGTTTAAAGCCAGTGATTCACAGGAAACAAGAAGAAAATAAAAACTGGAGACAGCATAACAACCTAAGGAAGCAATGCTGGCAAAGAAAATGAAGTTTACAGAATTAGAAAGAAATGAAAAAATAACTACTGACTAAAACTCATCAGGGAATACTTTTTTAAAAATGTGAACATACATAAACCAGCAGGACCAAATAAAATAGATCCCTAGGCATTGAGGGAATTGACTAATGAACTTCCCAGCGCAGTCACAATTGTAGCTGGAAAGTCATGGAGCACTGCAGAGGGCGAGAAAATTGGAAAACAACAAGAAATGTGGCATCATTTACTAAAAAGGGACAAGCATCGTTCTATCATGTACCTTCCAATAAGCTGAATGCCGACACTTTAAAAAACAGAATAGACTATTAGAGCTGCCCTACTTGAGTTCCTCCAGGGCAAGTACTTTACTGTGCATAGTATATGGCTCAATTTGCAGGGCAAGAAGAAACTCCATAAATAATATTTGCGGAAGAGTGTATGTACCTGAATCACTATCAACGTAACCCACTTGGTTAATTCAGTTGTTTCTCCTAAAAGATCATATAAAGCATAGATAACAGAAATTGAAAGCCCCATAATTAAACATTCACGATATTCACAGCATACAATAATTCACCAAGTATAAGGTTAATTTATAATAAAATGGGATAGAGGCAATGAGTTCTAATTTATTTCAATTTACAGTTCCCATTGGTTTAGATGTTAGTGATGCAGGGCTGGATTTAAGCTTCAGCTCCCCCAGTTTAATTTTTTTTTTACTAGAAACATTTATTGAACTTCTCTGAGTCATAAATTATTTATATGTAAAATGTCTAACAATAAGGATTATATATTTATTTATATGTGAAGTTTTTCACAGAGGAAATAGGGCAGCTACTGTGAAAATTAAATAGGTAACATAAAAAAACAAGCAGATTACATAGAACAGCACCGGAAAATAGCAGGGGTTCCATAAAACTTAGTTCCATCTCATCTCCATCTCTACCACACAGCATCCTTCAACTCTCCTTATATAGCAGTTACATTTTAAAGATAATTGGATGGGAGATGCTAGTTCTCTATATTTATATTCATTAGATTGAAAGAGAAGAATCTCTAACAAAAAAAAGTTCATCCTTTTGGTAGAATGTTGTACAAACTTTGAATAAGTCATTTATTCATCACAAAGCAAACCAAATTGATAATTGTAGTTTTGAGCTTCTTGTATATAATTGAACTCTAAAAGTATTAAAGGAGCATTTGGCATATTCAAAGGGAAGATGAACAATATATGATGATGGGTATAGTTCATTACTAAAAATATGATTTAAATAAATATATTTAGCTCTTTTAATTCTCTATAAAAGGGCAGCTACTTTAATTTGCTTTTTAAAGATTAATTTAAAATTATTGCATTTAACTCATGGCATGGACAAATTATATACAGATCATTGAAGTGACTATTTACTGCATTCCTACACTGACTTGTTTATAATCGTACTATCTGTACAACTCAACTGCATTTTCTTTTTCTCTGTCACTTTTATTATTTAGTATATCAGACAATGAAGATAGAGAAGGCTGAATTTCTAATCACTTCAAAGGTATATTTGTTTTTGTTGTTATGCTTGAAAATAAAAAGTTTCTATTCTCCTACAGAAATGTCAATTATTGTATTGATCATTAATATATTAACAAAAAGAACTATCAAAACTGATTTAAAACCTTCCCAAGTAGCCAATGAGAACTCCAATTGTTCCACAGTCAGATACTGTCCCACACTCTGAAGGTCAACCAGTTGGTGGCAGCCACAATCCTATAACTGACACCAAAGGTCATCTAATTCCTGCACACTCCTGCTTCTAATAGACCAGTAATTTCTGAAAAAATGTTTCCCAAAACCCATCTATAAAATCAGAAATGTTCTTTGTTCGGAGACACAGTGTCTTAAAATACAACACTCCATTGCTGAGCAAGAAATAAAATAGTTTTATTTAAAAAATTAAGTGTCAATATCTTTCTTAACAGACAATACTCAGAAAGTTGAAATTAAATTTCATATCAATTGTAAACAATTTCAATACCTTCTGAGTCATATTTTGTTATATTCTATTTAAACTAATAATTTCAGAGACTGAATAAAAGAAGTATACTGGGGTATAAAATAAATTTTCTACTGTATCTCTTGCTTAAACCACAAGTAAATCAGCATTTACTTAAATTCAAAGGAGTATCTATAACCCAAGAATTAAACTTTTTACTATTGTTAAAGCATTATCTGAAATGAAATATTCAAGAAAAGAAGCAGGAAATAGATTTATTGAGAAAGTTATATGTAGTTGTATGTAGTTCCAATGACATTTCAGTTTTGTGTCCTAACTTTATTTTGTATTAAGCAAATACTAGCTTCTAATATCATCTTCAAAAGCTTTTATATGCTCAAAATTATCTTTATTTCTTCTAGGACAATTATGAAATCATTATTCATCATTTAACCTACTAGGATAGCCACTTTGTAAGATTGCTTGTTTACTCAAATAATTATATAGAAGCTTTTATACAATTGGTCAGGCCACAGGATAAAAAAGGCAAAGACAGACCACCAAAAAATGCTCTTATGATATAATTATGACTATATTCTATTAAATTGTCTTAATGACACTCTAAATCCTAAAGAACAGCTTCTCAATCTTTGAAATTCTCTAAATCCCTACCCATTCAACATGTCTCCATCGTATTCTGAAATTCTGCATATTGCCTTAAATTAATGTGGTGGGGGAAAGTAACAGTCTCTAGACTTACAAGAAAGATAATTTGAAGCTAATACCATCCATTCCTGATAAATCAAGCAAGCCAGTATTTCTTCAATTATTTTTCTCTTTAGCTTTGTGGTAACACTCTATAGGGAAGATGGCTATCTATCTCCCATTTAATTCAGCAGTTTGCCTTTGCTGGTGCTGAATGGATCTTAGAGAAAAACCGTGGACTATTAGAAACTTAATCTGATAGTGACTCCGATTGCAGCTGTTCTTCCAGATGTAGTGCCTTTACTGGGATAAATAACACCTTTTTCCCCATACAGTTTGCAAAAACCATCAAAAAACAATTTGCTATTACCTGACCAAGCCAAGATGGGGCTTTCAATCTTGTCACAAACTATGCCAGTTCCCCTGTTCTATATCATAAAATGCAAAGGCCTTGATGATTCTGTCATTCCATAATACATGATACTGGCTTCTACAATGACAATATTACACTAACTGGATTGAGGAGCAAGCAATAGCAAGCATCTTAAATGCCGTACTAAGACATGTACAAATTAGTAGGTAGATGAAAATCCCTGTAAAAATTTAGAAAACCTCTCATCTCAGCAAAATTATCCACAGTTTTACATCATTATTTCCCATCTGAAAGGTTGATGGTATAGAGCACCTAGAGTTATTCCTCACACAGTAAAAGAAAAGCTATTGCTCCTTACACCTCCTACCACTATATACAGGCAAAACAAATTGACAGATTTTGTTGTTTGGATTATGGAGACTTTATATA